>NC_041391.1:532754033-532761186 GCF_002162155.2 Triticum dicoccoides | reverse complement strand
CGAGCTCCTCCGCCGGCGCCGGCCGGGCGTCGAGCTCGGCCGCCGCCCACGCCCCGCCGGCTCCCTCGCCCTGCCGCCGATCCGCCTCCCCTCCGGCCAGATCTGGCCCGATCCTGTCCGGGGCCGCCTCCCCGCGCCTCCCCGAACCCCTCCGTCCATCTTCTTCTCCATCTCCGGCGAGATCCGCCGCCACCTCGCCGCGGTTGACTTTTTCCCCGGGGTGAGAAATCTGGTAAGTCCCCGAGATATTTAAATTATCATGTCATGTTCATCGCATCATATCTCTGCATCCGTAGCTCCGTTTTGTGCGGTAATATGTCAAATTGTTCACCTCAATGAGTACTTCATTTCATTCCATTGCATCATATTCATTTGAGGTCATCTTGATGACTGAATCATCATTGCAAGAGTGGTTCAGAACGTTATCTGTTGTCTGTTAACAGAACATGCTCATTTGTCATTTTTGCCATGATTGATGTGTGCATTCTATGAGGTTGATGTCTACATGTGTTTTGAACTATGTCATGTCTTCTTTACAGAGGTGCTTACCATGTATTTTTGTGATCAATGTGGTGACTAGCACAAGCATGCAAACTAGGCATCGTGATGTTGCTGATTTTAGTCCCTGTTCTACTGTTATTTTGGTGCCATGTAAACTTGATGCTACAGAGAGATCCATGCATATTTTGAGATACTTCAGTAAGGATGTTTTGAACATAGGGTTATTGTCTATCCATTCATGCCCCTGCTTGCAATTATGGAGTAGTCTAGCATGTCATTTTCGTGCTCTACTTTTGCTTCAAAATGTTTCCTGGCAGATTGTTTACATGTTATTCAATTTTGCCAAGGTTGTTGTAGTTGATCCTTGCATGCTATGAACTTGTTCTTGCCTTGGATTGTTTCATAAACATGTCTTCTTGCTGATGCTATGCTTATCTTGTCATGCAATGACTTCTGGTGAGTGAATCAAGCTTGTTAAGTAGTGTACTCGCTGTTGCTGTTTTGCTCGGCTGAATCTGTTATTTCGTGATGCTATATAAACATGTTGCTACTAATCATTCTATACATAATCTGGACATGTTCACTAAATATGTTTTGTTCTACATGTCATGCTCTATCCATCCATGCGACTGTTTGCAATTATAGGTTGCTGTAGCTTGTTGTTTCCTTGCTCCAAAGTTGCTTAATAATGTTGCTGTCGGCCTATTAACATTAAGTTCAGTTGTTGCCATGTGTTTTGCTAGTGATCCATGCACCCTATGAACTTGATCTTGCCATGCTTAGCTTCATAATCATGTCTTCTTACTGTTGGTTGCCTTGCCATGCCATGTATTGCTCTATAGTGAGTTGCACAAGCTCACCAACATGCCTTCATAGTTCTGTTTCTGCCATGCTTGAATCTGTATTATAACTTGCCATGTTTACAAGGGTGCCATCATATCTTCTGATCCTTTTTGGCTTATGGTCAATAAGGGACTTTTGATCTATGCTTTGAGTAGAATCATGCCATGCCTTTGTTTTCCATGATAAGTTCCTGTAACATGTTGTTTGATAGCTCTAAACATTGCAACCTGATGTTATTTTCTGCAAAGTCTGAACTGTTATTATTTGCAATCTTGCCATGTGTGTTTGAGTATCTTCTAGTGATTTCTGGAGATAGCTCAGTGTTCATATTTTGTTATGCTTTACCTTTACATCATTCCCATGCCATTTGTTTTCTTGTTGAGGTCATGTAGCATGTTGTTTTGGTGCTTGCAATATGCCTAGTTGCTGTTTTGGACAGCTTGTCCTTTAAACTTGTATAGAGTGCATGTGTTGAACCGTTGCTCCGTTTTGAATGTGCTATATATGAAACTTGCTTAGAATTGCATGTAGTTTCATATTATCATGTTGCATTCATGTTTTGAGGTGTTTGCTTGATGTTTGTATGCATTTTGCATCAATGCCATGTTTAACTTGTGTTGCTCATATCTTCTAGGCCGTAGCTCCGAACTAAATGAACTTTATATGTAACTTGACTAGAATCTCGTGTAGATCATCTTGGTGCATCTTAACTTGCTGTTTAACAACTTGAACATAAGGTTTATTCAGATCTGGACCAATTTCGAAATTTGCATATGAGGACTTACCGGAATTGTTATATGTTGTTCCCGGCCTCATTTAAACTTGCCTTGATGTGTTGCTCTTGTTTGCATCATCTCTTGCCATTAGTATCTTCATGTAGTATTGTCATGCATCATGCTTGTTGTGCATCATGTCTTGTATATGTGTGGTGTGTTTACTATGTTGTGTACTTCTTCTCGATAGTTCCCGTTTCGTTGCGATCGTGAGGACTCGTTCTTCTACGCTTGGTTCGGCTTTGTCCGTTTGTCTTCTTCATGGACTCCTTCTTCTTCCTTGCGGGATTTCAGGCAAGATGACCGCTACCCTGGATCTCACTACTATGATTGCTATGCTAGTTGCTTCGTTCTATCGCTATGCTGCGCTACCTATCACTTGCTCTTCAAGCCTCCCAAATTGCCATGTCAGCCTCTAACCTTTTCACCCTTCCTAGCAAACCGTTGTTTGGCTATGTTACTGCTTTGCTCAACCCCTCTTATATTGTTGTTAGTTGCAGGTGAAGTTGAAGATTGCTCCATGGTGGACAGGATTTTGGTTGGGATATCACAATATCTCTTATATTATTAATGCATCTATATACTTGGTAAAGGGTGGAAGACTCGGCCTTATGCCTGGTGTTTTGTTCCACTCTTGCCGCCCTAGTTTCTATCATACCGGTGTTATGTTCCCGGATTTTGCGTTCCTTACGCGGTCGGGTGATTTATGGGACCCCCTTGATAGTTCGCTTTGAATAAAACTCCTCCAGCAAGGCCCAACTTTGGTTTTACCATTTGCCTCACCACCACCTACTTTTCCCTTGGGAGTCGCGCTCTCGAGGGTCATCTTTATTTTATCCCCCCCGGGCCGGTGCTCGTCATGAGTGTTGGTCCAACCTGTCAGCCGTCGGTGGCCACCAGGGGCAACTCTGGGCTGGCCTACCGGAAGTTTGGACAATCCGGTGTGCCCTGAGAACGAGATATGTGCAGCTCCTATTGGGATTTGTCGGCACAGCGGGAGGCTTTGCTGGTCTTGTTTTACCATTGTCGAAATGTCTTGTAAACCGGGATTCCGAGTCTGATCAGGTCTTCCTGGGAGAAGCTATATCCTTCATTGATCACGAGAGCTTATCATGGGCTAAGTTGGGACACCCCTGCAGGGTATAATCTTTCGAAAGCCGTGCCTGCGGTTATAGGTAGATGGGAATTTGTTAATGTCCGGTTGTAGATAACTTGACACCAGATCCGATTTAAAACGCATCAACCGTGTGTGTAGCCGTGATGGTCTCTTTTCGGCGGAGTCCGGGAAGTGAACACGGTTTCTGGGTTATGTTTGACGTAAGTAGGAGTTCAGGAGCACTTCTTGATCATTACTAGTTGACGACCGTTCCTTTTGCTCTCTTCTCGCTCTTATTTGCGTATGTTAGCCACCATATATGCTTAGCCGCTGCTGTAGCCTCACCATTTTACACCTTCCTTTCCCTTTAAGCTTTGCTAGTCTTGATACCCATGGTAATGGGATTGCTGAGTCCTCATGGCTCACAGATTACTATAGCAACAGTTGCAGGTACAGGTTTTGCGATGATCATGACGCGAGAGCGATGCTTGCTTGCGTTGAGTTCTTCTTCTGCTTCTTCTTCGATCAGGGGATAGGTTCCAGGTCGGCAGCCTGGGCTAGCAGGATGGATGTCGTTTGAGTTTCTGTTTGTGTTTCATCCATAGTCGGATGATGCTCTTATGTAAGATGATGTTGTATTCTGGTGGCATTGTATGCCTTATGTATGTATCCCCATCTATTATGTAATGTTGATGTAATGATATCCACCTTGCAAAAGCGTTTCAATATGCAGGTCTATCCTTGGTGGGACCTTCGAGTTCCTTTTGGATAGGGTCGCATATTGGGCGTGACAAGTTGGTATCAGAGCCTCGACCGACCCTAGGAGCCCCCTTGATTGTTGGCCGTTGTTGAGTCTAGAAGAAAACTATTTTGAGTCTTAGGATTATATATATCGGAGAGTAGGATTCTTTTTACTCCTCGGCCCCTTCGTCGCTCTGGTAAGGAATCTTGATGTAGGTGTTTTGAATTACTCCTCTTCCCCTTCAAATTTTCTTTAGGTTCACGTGGTTAGTTTTTCGTTCGTTGTTCCTCAGCTCTTTCATCCGGTGCATTTCTCGTCAAGTCGACTCGAGCCTCTTCATCTTTGAGTTCAATCCTCAGTTGTTTTCTTTCCCACCCGCCCTCCCTATTCTTCTTCTCGGAACCGGAGTCCGTAATCGAGTATCCATCCTACTCGTGTGAAGTCTTTGCTTTCTTTCCTCAATGATTTCAAGCGGTGTTTTCTCTTCAAGATATTCGTCGGTTTCCCCTTCCAAGTTGTCTTTGTTTTCCTGCCCTCCCACCCTTTCTCTTCCCGGAGTCTGTCTCTCTCTCGACCATCTATTTCATTTGTGTGGAGCCTTTTCAGTCTTCCGTAAATCATTTCAACCGGTGATTTCTTTTTTTGTTCATCATTCTTCATCCCTTTCTTTTTCCGGTGGACCCAATATTCGGTGGTGATTATATTCGTTTCCTTGGATCAAGTGTTTTCCCTTGCTCGTTCGCCTCTCGCCAGTTTATCCTTCCGGAGTGTTCAAGACATCTCAGGAGATTTGTCGGTGTTCCAATTAATTCGAGGTTGTCACCTCATTCAACATTTCAATTGTTCCGGTGCATTATCTATCTGTTCAACAATCCTTTCCAACGGTGTTTTCTTTAGTGGGCCCTAACCCACAGGTGTTTTTCTAGGATCTTACCTGACTCTTCTAATTTCCCCGGAGTTATTCTCAAATTCTTTTGGAGTTTGACGTAAGAATGAATTTCATCAGTCAGATGCCATCTCTAAGATCTTTTTCAAATTCTTTTCATCTTTGATTCAACCCTTCCTCTTTTTCATTCTCCCGGAGTATCTCAACAATTTCGGTGGTGTTTCTTGTCATCTTTCTCAGCTTCAAAGATCGAAGAAGAGTTTTTCACATCATCCTCTCAAATTATTTCAATCTTATTCCAGGAGTTGATTTCTTTTCATTTCACCGAAGGACATCATTTCAGCTACCGTTATCCAATTATCCCGGTGATTCAGTCTCTTTCATCAGTCATTTTCGAATTCTAACGGTGGTTCGTTCAAGAGTATTTTTCCTTTGTTATCATTTTAATTCATTCTTTCTTTCCAATCCTACCGGTGGTTCATGAAGACTTTTTCAAGTTTGCGATATGTCACTTGTTAATCCTTTTCAAGAAGAGTAAGTGGTATGTAAAATCCATTGCTTGTCATCAATTTAATTTGATGAAGGATAAGCATACAATAAATCTTATTCTTATTTTCATCCAAGTGATTAATCACTTCCTTCGGAGTTTGTTCTTGGTGAATAAATTCTAGTTCCAAGTGTTTCATCTTTTCTTTTCCGGAGTTCAAATTTCCTCGGTCAATTCGTCGGAACCTCCATCTAAATCATCGCAAGGCTCATCTTATTCTTTCATCCTTCATTCTATCTCATCATCTTTTTGTTACCGGAGTTCTTCATGGTGGTTCGTCATGATTTAATTCATTCTTCAAGTGTTCATCAAGATTTTATTGGAGGAGTTCAAGTATCTTTTCTTCTTGCGTCTCGAAGCGCAAGTAATTCTTCATTTTCTTTTGAAGTGGAGTTTTGCATTTCTTCGTTCTTCTAAGTTATCCAATCATTTCCGTTTGCGGCTGGTTATAACCTCATAATTTCTGAGATGTTATCCATAAGTCCACGACAAGTTTATTCTTTCGTTGTTGATTTTCTCAACAACTCCATTCAATCCTTCCTTCTAAGTTCTTTTCATTCAATTCTTCCGGAGGCATTGCGATGGTCATCTTGTCAAGTGCCATCCCATCTTGTGAAGCTCGTGTTCTATTCCTCCATGTTTCTGCAGGAGTGCTACCTAAGTTCTTTCAGTCTTATTCGTTTCTTATCTCGTTCTAACCGGAGTGGTTTCATAGTCTATCTGATTCCGTGAGCTTTCCATTCTCGTCATTCTCATCGTTCCTCTCTTCTTCTCGAGTGCTCTCGATTCCTTGTTTCTTCTCTTGAGTTCTTGTTTCACCTCATCCATTTTCCCTTCCGTCTTGGTCCTAAGATCTCGGGACGAGATCTCTTGTTAGTGGAGGAGTGTTGTAACGCCCCGGATTCAATGCGCCAGATGTCTGCCAGTTATTCGCCGTTGTTTCCATGTCATTTGCTTGCGTGTTGCATTTTATCATGGCATCATGTGCATTGCATTGCATACGTGTTTGTCTCATGCATCCGAGCATTTTCCCCGTTGTCCATTTTGCAATCCGGCGCTCCTATGCCCTCCGGCGTTCCCCTTTCGTCTCTCGTTGTGAGCGGGTGTTAAACGTTCTCGGAATGGACCGAGTCTTGCCAAGCGGCCTTGGTATAGCACCGGTAGACCGCCTGTCAATTTTCGTGCCATTTGGAGGTCGTTTGGTACTCCAACGGTTAACCGCGTAGCCCGAAACCCCCCCTTTCTCTTTGCAGCCCAACACCCCTCCAAAGTGGCCCAGAACTCATCTAACTCCCCTCCATGCTCTCGGTCATTCGATCACGATCGCGTGGCCAAAAACCGCTCCTCATTTGGACTCTCCTAGCTCACTCTACCTATAAATATGTGCCTCCCCCGAAATCCCGCAGTCCAAACCCTACATCTCCTCCCTCTCTGCGTCGGACATGTCTGTCCCGGACCGGACGCGTCCGCCGCCGCCGCCCGATGAATTCGGGACCGCCATGTGGTGCCCCGTTGCCCGCGCCGCCGCCGGCCCGCTCGGGCCCGCCTCCGGCCCCCGCGGCCCGTCGTGCATGCCTCCGGCCCGCGCCTGCCCCGCGCCTCGCGCCGCCGCGCGCCCGAGCCACCCTGTGCCGGCCGCCGTCGCCCCGCTCGTCCCCGCCGCCGGCGTGCGCCGCCGCTCGCCGCCGTGGCTACCGCTTCCGCCCGCGCCTCGCCCCTTCCTCCGCCGGCTGCCGCCTGCCCTGGCCGCGCCGCCCGGCCCCGC
>NC_041391.1:532739694-532753895 GCF_002162155.2 Triticum dicoccoides | reverse complement strand
GCCGGCGCCGCCCCGGCGTCGAGCTCGGCCGCTGCCCGCGCCCCGCTGGCTCCCTCGCCCCACCGCCGATCCGCCTCCCCTCCGGCCGGATCCGGCCCGATCCGGTCCGAGG
The DNA here is from genome assembly GCF_002162155.2 of Triticum dicoccoides. Classification (NCBI taxonomy): domain Eukaryota; kingdom Viridiplantae; phylum Streptophyta; class Magnoliopsida; order Poales; family Poaceae; genus Triticum; species Triticum dicoccoides. The sequence goes on along the minus strand of NC_041391.1, from coordinate 532,753,783 downwards.
CCGCCTCCCCGCGCCTCCCCGAACCCCTCCGGCCATCTTCTTCTCCGTCTCCGGCGAGATCCGCCGCCACCTCGCCGCGGTTGACTTTTTCCCCGGGGCGAGAAATCTGTTGTCCCCGAGATATTTAAATTATCATGTCATGTTCATCGCATCATATCTCTACATCGATAGCTCCGTTTTGTGCGTGTAATATGTCAAATTGTTCGACTCAATGAGTACTTCATTTCATTCCATTGCATCATATTCATTTGAGGTCATCTTGATGCATGTATCATCGTTGCAAGAGTGCTTCATAATGTTATTTGCTGTCTGTTAACAGAACATGCTCATTTGTCATTTTTTCCATGATTGATGTGTGCATCCTATGAGGTTGATGTCTACATGTGTTTTGAACTATGTCATGTCTTCTTTACAGAGGTGCTTACCATGTATTTTTGTGATCAATGTGGTGACTAGCACAAGCATGCAAACTAGGCATCGTGATGTTGCTGATTTTAGTCCCTATTCTGTTGTTATTTTGGTGCCATGTAAACTTGATGCTACAGAGAGATCCATGCATATTTTAAGATACTTCAGTAAGGATGTTTTGAACATAGGGTTATTGTATATCCATTCATGCCCCTGCTTGCAATTATGGAGTAGTCTAGCATGTCATTTTCGTGCTCTACTTTTGCTTCAAAATGTTTCCTGGCAGATTGTTCACATGTTATTCAATTTTGCCAAGGTTGTTGTAGTTGATCCTTGCATGCTACGAACTTGTTCTTGCCTTGGATTGTTTCATAAACATGTCTTCTTGCTGATGCTATGCTTATCTTGTCATGCAATGACTTCTGGTGAGTGAATCAAGCTTGTTAAGTAGTGTACTCGTTGTTGCTATTTTGCTAGGCTGAATCTGTTATTTCGTGATGTTATATAAACATGTTGCTACTAATCATTCTATACATAATCTGGACATGTTCACTAAATATGTTTTGTTCTACATGTCATGCTCTATCCATCCATGCGACTGTTTGCAATTATAGGTTGATGTAGCTTGTTGTTTCCTTGCTCCAAAGTTGCTTGATAATGTTGCTGTCAGCCTGTTAACATTAAGTTCAGTTGTTGCCATGTGTTTTGCTAGTGATCCATCCACCCTATGAACTTGATCTTGCCATGCTTAGCTTCATAATCATGTCTTCTTACTGTTGGTTGCCTTGCCATGCCATGTATTGCTCTGTAGTGAGTTTCACAAGCTCACCAACATGCCTTCATAATTCTGTTTCTGCCATGCTTGAATCTGTATTATAACTTGCCATGTTTACAATGGTGCCATCATATCTTCTGATCCTTTTTGGCTTATGGTCTGTAAGGGACTTTTGATCTATACTTTGAGTAGAATCATGCCATGCCTTTGTTTGTCATGATAAGTTCCTGTAATATGTTGTTTGATAGCTCTAAACATTGCAACTTGATGTTATTTTCTGCAAAGTCTGAACTGTTATTATTTGCAATCTTGTCATGTGTGTTTGAGTATGTTCTAGTGATTTCTGGAGATAGCTAAGTGTTCATGTTTTGTTATGCTTTACCTTTACATCATGCCCATGCCTTTTGTTTTCTTGTTGAGGTCCTGTAGCATGTTGTTTTGGTGCTTGCAATATGCCTAGTTGCTGTTTTGGACAGCTTGTCCTTTAAACTTGTATAGAGTGCATGTGTTGAACCGTTGCTCCGTTTTGAATGTGCTATATATGAAACTTGCTTAGAATTGCATGTAGTTTCATATTATCATGTTGCATTCATGTTTTGAGGTGTTTGCTTGATGTTTGTATGCATTCTGCATCAATGCCATGTTTAACTTGTGTTGCTCATATCTTCTAGGCCGTAGCTCCGAACTAAATGAATTTTATATGTAACTTGACTAGAATCTCGTGTAGATCATCTTGGTGCATCTTAACTTGCTATTTAACAACTTGAACATAAGGTTTATTCAGATCTGGACCAATTTCGAAATTTGCATATGAGGACTTACCGGAATTGTTATATGTTGTTCCCGGCCTCATTTAAACTTGCCTTGATGTGTTGCTCTTGTTTGCATCATCTCTTGCCATGAGTATCTTCATGCAGTCTTGTCATGCATCATGCTTGTTGTGCATCATGTCTTGTGTATGTGTGGTGTGTTTACCATGTTGTGTGCTTCTTCTCGATAGTTCCCGTTTCGTTGTGATCGTGAGGACTCGTTCGTCTACGCTTGGTTCAGCTTCATCTGTTCGTCTTCTTCATAGACTTGTTCTTCTTCCTTGCGGGACTTCAGGCAAGATGACCGCTACCCTGGATCTCACTACTATCATTGCTATGCTAGTTGCTTCGTTCTATCGCTATGCTGCGCTACCTATCACTTGCTCTTCAAGCCTCCCAAATTGCCATGTCAGCCTCTAACCTTTTCACCCTTCCTAGCAAACCGTTGTTTGGCTATGTTACCGCTTTGCTCAACCCCTCTGATAGCGTTGTTAGTTGCAGGTGAAGTTGAAGATTGCTCCATGGTGGACAGGATTTTGGTTGGGATATCACAATATCTCTTATATTATTAATGCATCTATATACTTGGTAAAGGGTGGAAGACTCGGCCTTGTGCCTGGTGTTTTGTTCATCTCTTGCCGCCCTAGTTTCCGTCATACCGCTGTTATGTTCCCGGATTTTGCATTTCTTACGCAGTCGGGTGATTTATGGGACCCCCTTGACAGTTCGCTTTGAATAAAACTCCTCCAGCAAGGCCCAACTTTGGTTTTACCATTTGCCTCACCACCACCTACTTTTCCCTTGGGAGTCGCGCTCTCGAGGGTCATATTTATTTTGTCCCCGCCCCCGGGCCAGTGCTCGTCGTGAGTGTTGGTCCAACCTGTCAGCCGCCGGTGGCCACCAGGGGCAACTCTGGGCTGGCCTACCGGAAGTTTGGACAATCCGGTGTGCCCTGAGAACGAGATATGTGCAGCTCCTATCGGGATTTGTCGGCAAAGTGGGAGGCTTTGCTGGTCTTGTTTTACCATTGTCGAAATGTCTTGTAAACCGGGATTCCGAGTCTGATCGGGTCTTCCAGGGAGAAGGTATATCCTTCGTTGATCGCGAGAGCTTATCATGGGCTAAGTTGGGACACCCCTGCAGGGTATAATCTTTCGAAAGTCGTGCCTGCGGTTATAGGCAGATGGAAATTTGTTAATGTCTGGTTGTAGATAACTTGACACCAGATCCGATTTAGAACGCATCAACCGTGTGTGTAGCCGTGATGGTCTCTTTTCGGCGGAGTCCGGGAAGTGAACATGGTTTCTGGGTTATGTTTGACATAAGTTGGAGTTCAGGATCACTTCTTGATCATTACTAGTTGACGACCGTTCCTTTTGCTCTCTTCTCGCTCTTATTTGCTTATGTTAGCCACCATATATGCTTAGCCGCTGCTGCAGCCTCACCATTTTACCCCTTCCTTTCCCTTTAAGCTTTGCTAGTGTTGATACCCATGGTAATGGGATTGCTGAGTCCTTGTGGCTCACATATTACTACAACAACAGTTGCAGGTACAGGTTTTGCGATGATCATGACGCGAGAGTGATGCTTGCTTGCGTTGAGTTCTTCTTCTGCTTCTTCTTCGATCAGGGGATAGGTTCCAGGTCGGCAGCCTAGGCTAGCAGGGTGGATGTCGTTTGAGTTTCTATTTGTGTTTCATCCGTAGTCGGATGATGCTCTTATGTAAGATGATGTTGTGTTCTGGTGGCATTGTATGCCTTATGTATGTATCCCCATCTATTATGTAATGTTGATGTAATGATATCCACCTTGCAAAAGCGTTTCAATATGCGGGTCTATCCTTGGTGGGACCTTCGAGTTCCTTTTGGATAGGGTCGCATATTGGGCGTGACACCGAGGTCGGGGTCGGGGGCGAGCGTCGGGTCGGGGGCGAGCGCTGGGGTCGGGGGCGAGCGCCGGGATCGGGGGAGAGCGACGGGGGAAGAGAGAGTCGGGATTTGGGGGGAAAAGGCGGGATGAAGCAGGGATAGTGAGAATTTTGAGTTAAGTGGACGTAGCAGCAGCGCGTTTGGACAAAACGCGCTGCTACTACCTTCAGTAGCTGTAGCGGTTTATATGAAATGCACTACTACTACCTTCAGTAGTTGTAGCGGTTTATACAAAATGCACTACTACTACTGCCAGTTTTCCTTTTTCTTTTCCTTTATTTTCTCCCACTTTTATTTCCCGAGAGCAGTGGACGAAGGGAGGGCGATATATATTGCATCATTTGATGGTTAAATATGTATGCAAAAAAGGAATATATATATATTACATCATTGGACCCATGCATAATGATGGCTAAGTGTGTATGCAAAATGGGAACATATATATATATATATATATATATATATATATATATATATATATATATATATATATTACATCATTTGACCGATAACATATGGTTCCTCAGCGCTGACGTTTTCGTTTTTGAGTCAGCTTCTTTCCCTTCTTGTTCATCAAAGAATAATTGAGCCCCTCATTGTGACTTTGCCTTTTCCATGGAGTATGATTTTCTTAGGTAATGTACTGTTGATTCTTCTTTTGACGTATACTTTATCATCATCGTCATCTTCCCTCATTGGGTTGCCGTACTGATCATAGTTTTCCTCGTTGGCGACTCCATCCATTCCAATGATGTTCCTTTTGCCTCTCCTCACGACAACACGACTGGGATTGCATGGGTCGGTTATGAAGAAGCATTGCGTCACGTGCTTAGCGTGTACCCATGGCTCGTTTTTTGCGATAGCGTTCACGGTAGCGCTCTTGGCGTCGGGTATACTCATGCTAGTGAAAATCTGGTTTTCTCTTTCGACATTCTTTGCCCATCTGACACGGAACATCATCGTGTTGTGCAGTCCAGAGTAGTCAAGCTCCCAGATCTCCTCGACCCTTCCTTAAAATCGTTCAGTTGCGCCGTTGTCGCTGCCGGTCATGCATTCCATCGTCACCCCTAAGTTCTGATCATCACTGTCCATATCTTTGGCCTCCGTGTAGAACGTGTATCCGTTGATATCATATGCCTGATAGGTTACGAGGTTGGGCGAGGGACCATGTGCTAAGGCGTATATGAGCAATCCGTCCTTAGAGCCCTCCTCCAGGGGATTAGCAATAATATGCTCTTTGAACCAATGTAGGAAAGTGGAGTTGTGCTCTCTAGTAACTTTGGCGTTCGTCCTGCATACCCCCCGGTCATGATACTTCTTTGCGATAATTTCTTTGTGCAGTCCCACGAAAGGATCTACCTCGTCTAGGTGTTGTAGCACTACCAAGTTTGCTCTGTCAAAGTTGCTGCGTCGATCTGAGTATGCCACATGCAGTTCCCTGCGACCGTTGCAGTGACCATCTCCTTCGAGCCTCCCATCGTGCTTGTTAACGGGCAAACCAACACTAACACCAGGCGGCTGGTCTGCACCATATAGAAAATTCTCACAGAAAGAGATGCACTCTTGTGCCAAATAGCCCTGGACGATGCTTCCATCCGGACAGGATATGTTACGAACGAATCCTTTGATGATCCCATTCATCCTCTCAAACGGCATCATGTTGTGCAGGAATGACGGCCCCAGGTCAATTATGTCATCCACAATATGGACACACAGATGCACCATCACGTAAAAGAACGCGGGTGGGAAGTACATCTCAAGCTCATTTAGTATCACAACGATCTCTTCCTGTAGCCTTCGGAGCTGCTTCACACTGATCGACTTTCGAGAGATGACGTCGAAAAAGTTGCAGAGACCAATAAGTGTGTCACGGACGTGCTTGTCCATTATCCCTCTAAGGGCAACAGGTAGTATCTGCGTCATCATCCCATGACAGTCATGAGACTTCATCCCGCTGAACCTTTTCTTGTCCATGTCTAGATATCTGCTTATCTTGCCACAGTAACCGGAACTAACTTTGACTCTAGTAAGGCACTTAAAGAATTGATTGATCTCAGCCTAACTTAAGGTGAAGCAAGAAGGGGGGCAATAATCCTCTTTCTTTATTTTCTTGCCCTTCTTCTCCCGTGCATGTGTCTCCGTCTCTGTCTCGTCTGATATTTTACGGGGCGGCATGTGTAGATCTTCCCTGATTTTCAAATCTTGCAAGTCTTTTCTTGCCTTCGGCCCATCCTTGGTCTTATCCGGCATGTTCATCAGTGTTGCGAGCAAGCTCTCAAGGACATTCTTACAGATATGCATTTGATCAAGGCAATCAGGTGTATCAAGTTTGTGCCAGTACTCCAAGTCCCAGAACACAGACCTCGTCTTCCATACCTTCAACAGCGGCTCCGACGCCTTTCTCATCGTCTTTCCCGACGCGGGGCACTCCTTCCAGTTTTTCAACAGCTCATCTATTTCAGCACCGCTCCGCTTACGTGGAGGTCCTCGATGCTCAGCGTGACCATTGAATAGATCTCCACGGTTTCTCCACGGGTCATCCTATTCAAGCCATCTTCAATGCCCCATGTACACGATTTTCCCAGACCTGCCATCTTTCCTTGACATTAGCTGCTGAGACGTCGTATCATCCATGCACCGTGTGCATCCGCAATATCCATGGCACACCTGGTCTGCCACATATCCGTAACCGAGATAGTCCTGCACTGTCGTGATCAGTGCGGCTCTCATGTTGAAATACTCGCCTTTGCTGGTGTCCCATGTCTTGGCCGGTGTTTTCCATAACATGTCTAACTCCTCTTGAAGTAGCTCCAGATACAAATTAATATTATTTCCTGGTTGTTTCGGCCCTTGAATAAGCATGCTCATGTGAATGTACTTCGATTTCATGCACAACCAGGGGGAGGTTGTACATCCATACAAACATGGGCCATGTGCTATGGTTGGTGGTATGGTTGCCAAACGGATTCATGCCATCGGTACACACGCCGAGCATGATGTTCCTTGCATCACATTCAAAATACCGATAGAAGCTGTTCAACGCTCTCCACTGGCTTCCATCCTTCACGTGTCTCAGCTTCGGATCATCTCCATCGTCGGGCTTCTTCCTCTTTGTGTGCCAGCGCATTAGCTTTGCTTCCTTGGGATCTACAAAATACCTCTGGAGACGGGGAGTGATCGGTAAGTACCATACAACTTTCTGGGGACATTTCTTCCCGGCCTTCTTGTATCGAGAAGCATTACACACCGGACAGCTTGTTTTTTCGCATGCTCCTTCCAATAAATTATGCAATCATTGATGCATGCGTGGTATCTAACGTGTGGCAGATCAAGAGGGCACACGATCTTCTTGGACTCATCAACACTAGTAGGACATAGATTACCCGCGGGAAGAACATCCTTTAGGTACTTGAGATGCTCATCGAGGCTAGTGTCGGTCCATTTGTTTTTAGCCTTCGTCTTCAGGAGTTGGAGCGTGAAACTCAAGCGGGTCACCTCAGGATTGCAACCATCATACAATGGAGTGTTCGAGTCTACCACCAGTTGCTCCAGCTTAGCCTCCTCTCTAGAAGCAGCTCTCTTAGTACTCGTCTCCTTGCGAAGCAATGCTTGAACATGAGGGCCCCGCACGATTGAACTTAGTACCGACGAACTCTCCTACATGTAGTCCATGTCGTTCTCTTCGCCGCCATGTCCGGCCCCTTCTCCTCCGCCATGTCCGGCCTCTTCCCCGCCGCCATTATCGATCATCTCTTCGTCTTGCCCCGTGTCATCATTGCCTGCCCCATAGGCATCCTCAACATCGTCATCCTCATCTTCAATTATCCACCGAGTATAGCCATCCATGAAACCAGTCATGAGCAGGTGCGCTTCGACACGACCATCGTCATGGGGGTCGAGCCAAACTATTCCTTTGCATTTTCAACATGGACATAAAACCTCTGTCCGGTTATTTTCTTTCATGTCCTGCACCGCCGACCGCAACCACCTGTCCACCATTGTTCCACTGACCATCGTCAACTCTGCACGGTAATAATAAACAAATTGATTATAAAAATGCATGCATGCATCAAAGTCATACAAAAATTCGGCATGACCTTCCATAAAAATAGGACATATATGGATATAGAGTTTGCCCGGAATTCGCCGAAACGGAAATAAATCGACATTTCGGCAAAACATAGGCAACTCAAAAGCACAATTTGGCGTCAACTCATGCCACACACACAATTTCCACAAACATATCACACACACATAAACATATTTCCATTTTGCAAAAGCATGAAATTTTCATCACCTCTATCTCGAGATCGAGCACACGGTGGAGATGATGTTGTAGGGAGATCAAAAGTGCACAAAGGTCTTCTTGACAAAGATAGATCTAGTTAGGGGGAAAATAGGTCACTTAACTAAATCCTACATCTACCTAGCTACCTAATTTGGGAGGAGACAACTTCAACTAGTGGAGGGGAAAGGAAAAAGAGAAAGGAGATACATTAATGGAGGTGGTGTAGTTAGGTGGAGTAATGAAGAGAGAGAAAGGTAGATAGAAGAGAGAGAGTAATGGGGGAGAAGTATTGAGGAAGAAGAAGAGTGAGAGTGGGAGCATGTGGGAGTTAGGGGAAAGGGAAGAGAGGAGGGGGAGGGGGAGGGACGGGTGGGGAAAAGGTGGTGGGTTGGTGCGGATTAGCAGTAGCGCGGGAGTTAAAACGCGCTGCTGCTAAGGAAGTAGCAGCAGCGCGCTTTGGGCAATGGCGCTACTGCTAACCGGGACAAAAAAGTGTGCCAATTTGAAATTTAGCAGCAGCGACCTCAGAAAAAGCGCGCTACTACTACATCCATAGCAGTAGCGTGGCTTGCGCACCGCGCTACTGCTAAATGGAGTTTGGTGGACACCGCCGGTCGATATTTGTAGCAGCGCGGTTTACACCGAGCGCGCTACTGCTAAAAACTTATTAGTAGCGAGTTTCCCGCACACGCGCTACTACTAATTAGCAGCTGCACTCCTTTTTGAGCCGCGCTGCTGCTAAGATTCAGTGTATAGGCTTTTCCCTAGTAGTGATGCTCTGGTGATCGGCGAGCTTCTGGTAAGTGACGTAGAGCCCACAGCCTTCGTGCGGGCACTCCACCCTCACCGATGAAAGGACGGTGTCCACCGTCGTGTTCTGCACGTTGAAGCCACCGCCATGCTCGCACTTCTGGCACTGCCGCTGGTTCCCGGGGCGCTCGACACGGCAGTCCGTGCAGGCCAGGTGCCCTCCCTTGCACTGCAGAAATCAATCGAATAGCACATCAATCACGAAACATGCACCTTGCTCAATCAGCCGAACGGACGAGGTGTATTCGAACCTCATACACTGGAGGCGTCAGGGGGCAGAGGTACAAGGGGCAGTGGAGCACGGTGAGGTCCATCGAGACCTTAGAGAGCTCCATCGTCGGGTCCTGTTCCATCTGCATGATCTCGCCCTCCTCGTGCACAACCATCTCTCGCTTGGGCCGAGGCATTACAAAGCTTTACCATCACATATTTTATACTACTTCAAGGTGCATTGAATCAACACATGCAAGTATCAAAAGGAGTGTCACGACATGCATGCATGTGTTGTAATTAATGCATCGGTAACCACAAATTATTGAAATATATCGAGTGCAGTGCTTTGATGTGTCGTGTCAACTCGTACATCAATGAGAAGTTTGATTATCCTCTCCCTCGCGGACTTAACTGTACCTGCCTTTGGCTGTATGACAGGTTGGTCACCCACCTGTCGGGCCCACCTGTCATACACGCAAAGCCAGGAGCGTCCCTCCCTCGCCCATGAGTGTGGTGGCTGGCAAGACTAGGAGAAGGTTTCGCTACACGCTCTCCCTCCCGCACGTGGTGGACATGCAGCAGTTCAATCGGTGTCAGATGGCCAGAAGCGTACTGTAGTACTCTTCTAGTGCAGTAGTACTGTTGCTCAACTTCCCGAAGAGGCGAAGAGCCAAGTGCAGCCCGGACGCTCGTGTGGTAGTTTCATGTGTAGAGTACTAGGATAGCGTGTACCGTGCCTGTAAGCTTAAAATCATTGGGGTCGGCTCAATGCTATGTGGCCGTCTCAAAGTTTTTTTAAGAAAATTAAAATAGTCTTCTGGACCTACCTGTCACCCTGATGATTATAGTTTGCACGCTTGAGGGAGTCCTGGATTAGGGGGTCCTCGGACAGCCGGACTATATACTTTGGCCGGACTGTTGGACTATGAAGATACAAGATTGAAGACTTCGCCCCGTGTTTGGGTGGGACTCTCCTTTGCGTGGAAGGCAAGCTTGGCAATTCGGATATGTAGATTTCCTTCTCTATAACCGACTCTATGTAACCCTAGTCCCCTCTGGTGTCTATATAAACCGGAGGGTTCAGTCCGTAGGACAACAACGATCATAATCATGGGCTAGCCTCTAGGGTTTAGCCTCTACGATCTCGTGGTAGATCAACTCTTGTAATACTCATATAATCAAGATCAATCAAGCAGGAAGTAGGGTATTACCTCCATCGAGAGGGCCCGAACCTGGGTAAACATCGTGTCCCCCGCCTCCTGTTACCATTAGCCTTAGACGCATAGTTCGGGACCCACTACCCGAGATCCACCGGTTTTGACACTGACATTGGTGCTTTCATTGAGAGTTCCACTGATTCGTCACGATAAGGCTTGATGGCTCCTTCAACCATCTTCAATGATGCGGTCCAGCGTGAGGTTTTCCTTCCCGGACAGATCTTCGTATTCGGCGGCTTCGTACTGCGGGCCAACTCGCTTGGCCATCTGGAGCAGATCGATATCTACGCCCCTGGCCATCAAGTTAGGTTTGGAAGCTTAAACTACACTGTCGACATCCGTGAAGACTTGATCTTCGACGGATTCGAACCCATGCCAGGTGCGTCGAACGGTCACGACGAGCATGACTTAGATCTACCATCGGACGGTGTTCGGGAGATCACACTTGCGCCTGCCCCAGCCTTCAATCCGGAGCGGATCATGCCATCCAAGGACGGGTGGATGGACCCCGCCAAGGAGGCCGCACCCTCAGCGGCGATAGAGGCGAACACTTACCTCATCTCCTATGAGGCCGGTGTCATCGGACCCTCGGACTCGTCTCCGGCTACAGGCTCCGAATCGCGTGCATCCGTGCCTATCGAATCTGATTGGGCACCGATCATGGAGTTTACCTCCACGGATATCTTTCAGCACTCACCCTTGGGCGACGTGCTAAATTCATTGAGGTCTCTCTCCTTATCAAGAGACTCTTGGCTGAACTATGTCCGGCTGGAGTGGGATGCGGACGATGAAGAAATTCATTCCCCACCCACCACCCATTTAATAGCCATTGTCGATGTCTTAACCGACGTGCTTGACTTCAACTCCGAAGACATCGACGGTATAGACGACGATGCAGGAGAAGAACAAGAACCACCGCCCACAGGGCGTTGGATAGCCACCTCATCATATATATATATGTATATATATATATATATATATATATATATATATATACATATATATATATATATATGTATATATATATAGACAGACGGTCTATTCTGCTAATATTAGCAGAATAACTATTCTGATAACACTTCCGAACTGCACGCTCAATGCAAGTGCACGTCATTGTTTGAACCAAACGTGCTGCAGTACTCAGGCGAGTGAACTTCTCGTCGCAAAAAAACTGCACACAGTGTTTTTTCGGTAATGTTTTTGCTTCATTTTTTAAACCGTATGTCGGAACGAGGCGTGTAATATATCGTTGAAAAACTATGGATTAGACGCAACTCCGCCCTGTTGAACACTTTTTGAGATTCCTTGCGGTTTAAGAGCAGTTTTAAAAACGGTGCGGCGGACGACGAGTGGCAGCAAGCGTATTTTCACGAATTTTTCTAAACCCCTTGTCAGAATGAAGCAAATGATACACCGTTGGAAAATATCGTCGAGGCGCATCTTTTTCACATATATTAGTTTCTCTAATTCATTACGGTTTAAGAGCAATTTTAATTTTAGTAAATCATGGAATTCTGTTTTTTCAAATTTTTTGAAATTTTCGGTACTATTTTTGCTCTAGTTTTTGAACCGTTTGTCGAAACAAGGCATGTGATACGCCGTTGGAAAGATACGGGCAAGGTGCAACTTTCATACATTGAATTGTTTTTGATATTCCTTACAGTTTTTACTTAATTTTGAAAATGGTGTGGCTGACCATGAGTGACAGCGGCTGTTTTTGCCAAATTTTCACAAACCGCTGATCGAAATTACTCAAATGATACGGCATTGGAAAGATATCGACAAGACACAACTTTTTCATGTAGATCGCTCTCTCTAATTCTTTATGGTTTAAGGGCAGTTTTTAAATTATCAAAACACGGACACTGTTTTTTCGCGACACCAAAATGGTCGTGTGTACTTCATCAGATAGTAAAATGCACTGCTTTAGACTGAAAACCGCACTACACTAGACCTTCAAGTAACCTGCATTATTTCATAATTGCATTTTGTTTTAAATGGAGTGTACCGAAGAGTTCTTCGTAGTGGACTTTTTTTAAGACCAAAGTGCATAGCATTTGGATGTTTTTTAAATACATTTTGGTTTAAATGGAGTGTACTGAAATGTCCTTCGTATTGGACTTTTTGTAAGATCAAACTGCACTGATTTTGCATATTTTTTAAAGAATTTTGTACAAAATGGAGTGTAGTGAAGAGTCCTTCATAGTGGACCTTTTTTAAGGTCAAAGTGCACTGCATTTGCGTGATCTTTTAAGTGCATTTTGTTTTGAATGGAGCGTACTGAAAACTACTTCCTAGTGGGCTTTTTATAAGACAAAAGTGCACTGCATTGGCATGTTAAGTGCATTTTATTTTGAATTGAGCGTCCTTAAAACTACTTCCTAGTGGGCTTTTTATAAGACAAAAGTGCACTGCATTGGCATGTTTTTTAAAATGCATTTTGTTCTAAATGGAGTGTATTGTAGAGTCCTTCATAGTGGACATTTTTTTAGATCAATGTGCACTACATGGGCTACATCCACCGAAAAATATTTGACCGTACCACACAACCACACGAACTGCATGGCTACATTGCCGTCCACTACACCAAATTCAGCACTCAAACACCATGAGCTATAAACCGCACTGCCAATGCATAACCAAAACTGAATGTAATAACATTATTTTGCACTGGAGAAACTTAGCCAGAGTGCAATTTCTGAAGTTTCTGAATATACAAAAAACTCCAAACTGCACTGCAACCTTTGAATGGGTAAAAACTCCAAACTGCACTTCCCCACCTTTCACGTCCCTATACTTACACACTACCGCACTGCACATCGGCGTGCTGCGAGCTGCACGGGCTGGAAACAAGTATAGGGGGTGACTCCAGCGGCGTGGACTGCACCGTTGTGGACGGCGACATAGCAGGTGGCGGACTGCAGCGGCGCGAGGTGTGCACTGCACATGGCAGAGGTGGAATGGTGTTGACCTGGGTAGCAATCATCATCGTGCTGGTCATCCATGATTTCGTTGCTACAGAGGAGGGACGGGGGTTGGCGACTTTACCTTCATATTGCGATCACATCTAGTCATCGCCTTGCAGTACAGGAAGATGGGAGGCAAGGACTGTATGGAGAGGAGGAAGCTGGGCACCAACAGGGGACAATGCCCGACGCCGACGCCCACCACCCAGATCGGGGAGGGGGAAGATGGCGGCAGGGTCATCCCGCAGGTACAACAGGCGGGCTCCGGGGTGGCCGTGTAGGAGGAGGGTGGCGCCCAGGCCTCGCCGGTGAGGAAGAAGAGAGCCGGCTGCTCTCCTCCATCGGCTGGATCGATGGGTGATTGGGAGGATGGAGAGGTGGGGCGCCGACGCGGTTCCACGGCGGCAGCCACGTGCCGGAGTTGGAGTAGTGCGCGAGTGCAAGGCAGGTGACAAAGGGGGAGCTCGGGGGAGGGGATTCCACGACGGGGACCTTGCGGCAAGGCCGGGCCGTCGCCTCGGCGGTGCTGCGGGTCGGAGGTGCGCGGGGGAGATGCAGGAGCACGGCCGGGGAAGCCGATGGCCTGGAGGAGTAGGAGGTGGTGTGGCGTGGGCCGGGAGGAGGAGGAGACGGGGCGGCGCCCGCCTGGAGGAGTAGGAGGTAGGGTGGCGCGGG
>NC_041391.1:532732802-532739143 GCF_002162155.2 Triticum dicoccoides | reverse complement strand
AGGAGGCGGGGCGGCACTGGCCGGGAGGAGTAGGAGGCGGGGCAGCACGGGCCGGGAGGAGGAGAAGGCGGGGTGGCCCGGGCCGGGAGGAGGAGGAGACGGGGCGGCGCCGTCCGGGAGGAGCAGGAGGCGGGGCGGCGCCGGCAGGGAGGAGGAGGAGGAGGGGCGGCACCGTGCAGGATTTGGGGCGTGCGGGATGGGAGGTGGAGGTGCAGTGGGTGGGTGGGCTCCCACAAGTGGGCGGTGGCGTTTTTTGTCTGCTTCGGTGTTTGACACAGTGTTAGCAAAATGAGCGTTTTTTAGCAGAATAAGACTCTTAAGGGTGTTATTATAATAGACCCACCCTATATATATATATATATACATACATATATATGGTGGACATGCCCAAAGAAGGCGATGGTGATGAGGCAATGGAGGATATTCCCCCTGAGAAGCAATCTAAGCACCGGTGTCATAGGCGCCGCTCTAAGCCCCGCCAGAACAAAAATAGCGATACCGGCACAAGAGATGATGGCAATCCGGATGGTGCCGAAGACGAAAACAATCCCGCCTAGCTAGGCTTCGAGCAGGCCGAACGGGAGGATGGGCAAGCTAGCCCTACGGAACAGGCAATGGATGGAGAATCGAAGGATGACAATTACATGCCCCTCTCCGAAGACGAAGTGAGACTTGGCGACGAAGAATTCACCGTGCCTGAGGATCCCGTCGAGCAGGAGCGCTTCAAGCGCCGGCTTATAGCCACTGCAAAAAGCTTGAAGAAGAAGAAGCAGCAGCAGCTTCAAGCTGATCAAGATCTGCTAACTGATAGATGGCCTGAGGTCCTGGCAGCCGAGGAATACGGACTCGAGCGCCCAACCAAAAGTTACCCAAAGCGCAGGTTGCTACCTCAGCTCGAAGGGGAGGCATTAAAGCCCACACTACCAGCGCACGATGCGGCTGACCGGCCACCTCGTGGCCAAGACAAAGCGGCGTATCAGCCTGAACACCAGCCCGCACCCCGCCGCCAATCAAACAAAAACACTAAGGCCCGGGGCTACACGCAGGACCTACGGGACGTATTGGAAAACAAAGCAGGACAGTCAAGATCGATCTACGGATCACGGGGGCGTGCCCTAACGTGTGACGATGACCGTCACGCCGGATATACCAAAAGCAAATCCGGCCGGGCCGAATACAACAGACCATCTTCATTTGAACTGCGTCGTGATGTAGCCCGGCATAGAGGCGCCGCACACCCCCTATGATTCACTGATGAAGTAGGATCATGAATTTCCAGAAGGGTTTAAACCCGTGAACATTGAATCATATGATGGTACAACATACCCCGCGGTATGGATTGAAGATTTCCTTCTCCACATTCACATGGCCCGCGGCGATGATCTACATGCCATCAAGTACCTCCCACTTAAGCTCAAAGGTCCGGCTCGGCATTGGCTGAATAGCTTGCTAGCAAACTCCATTGGCAGTTGGGAGAACCTAGAAGACGCATTCCTTGACAACTTGTAGGGCACTTATGTGCGACCACCAGACGCTGACGACTTAAGTCACATAACCCAACAGCCCGGAGAGTCAGCCAGGAAATTCCGGACTCGGTTCTTAACTAAAAAGAACCAAATTGTCGACTGTCCGGATGCCGAAGCCCTAGCGGCCTTTAAGCATAACATCCGCGACGAGTGGCTCGCCCGACACCTCGACCAACAAAAGCCGAAGTCCATGGAATCCCTCAAGACACTCATGACCCGCTTTTGTGCGGGCGAGGACAGCTGGCTGGCTCGTAGCAACAACACATCAAGAAATCCTGGCACTTCAGATGCCAGAGATAGCAACAGCAAGCCACAACGCAACAGACACAAGCGTCGCAACAATGGCGACAGTGCCGAAGACACGGTAGTCAATGCCGGATTCAGTGGCTCTAAGTCCGGTCAGCGGAAAAATCCATTCAAAAGAAACAATTCGGGCCCGTCTAGTCTGGATCGCATACTCGATCGCTCGTGTCAAATTCACGGCACACCCGATAAACCAGCCAACCACACCAACAGAGAATGCTGGGTGTTCAAATAGGCCGGCAAGTTAAATACCGAAAACAAGGAAAAGGGGCTGCATAGCGATGACGACGAGGAGCCCCGGCCACCAATCACAGGAGGACATAAGAAATTTCCTCCCCATGTGAAAACGGTGAAGATGATATACACAACCCATATTCCCAAGCTGCCGAAAACAAGGAAAAGGGGCTGCATAGCAATGACGACGAGGAGCCCCGGCCACCGATCACAGGAGGATAGAAGAAATTTCCTCCCCAGGTGAAAACGGTGAAGATGATATACACAACCCATATTCCCAAGCGGAAACGGAAGCGCGCACTAAGGGACGTCTACGCGATGGAGCTAGTCGCCCCAAAGTTCAATCCATGGTCTCCTTATCCGATCACTTTCGACCGTAGGGACCATCCTACCAGTATCCGTCATGGTAGTTCGGCCGCATTGGTCCTCGACCCCATCATTGACGGATTCCATCTCACACGAGTCCTTATGGACGGTGGCAGCAGCCTGAACCTGCTCTATCAGGATACAGTGCGCAAAATGGGCATCGGTCCCTAAAGGATCAAACCCACCAAAACCACCTTTAAAGGTGTCATACCAGGTGTAGAGGCCTATTGTAAGGGCTCAATCACACTAGAAGTACTCTTCAGATCTTCGGACAACTTCCGAAGCGAGGAGTTAATCTTCGATATCGTCCCCTTCCGTAGTGGCTATCACACACTGCTCGGACGAACCGCATTTGCCAGATTCAATGCGGTACCACATTAAGCATACCTCAAGCTCAAAATGCCAGGACCTCGCGGGGTTATAACAGTTAATGGAAACACAGAGCGCTCGCTCCATATGGAGGAGCACACTGCGGCCCTCGCAGCAGAAGTACAAAGCAGCCTTCTTAGGCAGACTGCCAATTCGCCGATAAAACCCCGGGACACCATCAAGCGAGTCTGGAGTACCCTGCAACAGGATCGTCCGGCACGTCCAGAGCTCGACTAGCAATTCGGCCTCTGTCCTAGTCCTAGTCAAGCGGCAAAATTTGTGCCGCGCGTACATAATTACGCACTCAAAATACCATGGGCCTAGACGGGGGCACGGCTATGACACGGTCCACAATATGGTTCGACCGCCCCAGGATCCATGTATCTTTACACCTTTTTCCTTTCAGGTCCCTATCTTCGGGAGGCTCTTCCGATAGCCCGACTATCGGACCCATAGTGGGACGGACACACCAAGGAGACAAGAAGCTTTGGCATACAAGGGAATCCTCAGGTGGTCTCTGATAACGATGCTATACCTATTTTACATACCCGCACGCAGCTAGCTCTTGGTCAGGACGTGTCAAACAGTCCTGTTCCGCTTATCGCACTACTTGTACACATACGCCCTGACGTATTATTCAAATAACAATGGAAAATAACGTACATCGTCAGCTTACTATTACATTTATTTATCCTTTTCCTTTACTGTTTATTTATTACAAATTGCACCCGTACATTTTGGTACGTCCAGTTCGCCAGGGGCTTCAGTGTACCCCACAACATGGCAAGAAAAGTCCGAACACTTTCGACAGTGCGGCACCCCGAACTTATAGCATTATATGCATCAGCTCTGAATCATGTCTTGGGTCAATAGTTGGGTTTTCCCGGCTCCCATGTTTTGGTACCTTACGTTTCGCTATATCGGCTAAGGTAGCACAGGGAGAACTACTGCGATTGTGTCCCGGTTCTTCCGGACGAGCACCTCAGTAGAGAAAGCCAAAAACTGACTGTCATGATGCGGCGAGAGCTGGTCGCTGTTCGAGAGGTCTCAAATCCTTAAAGATTTTTTCCGCTTCGGGCAAGGAATCGGCCTTGTCCGATTTAGGCGTGTATAGCGCCCCAAGTTCGGCCTTCCGAATACTAGGGGCTTCGCCAAAGTTTAAAATTGTAGACTTCTATGGCTAAGTGAGAGTGATAAAGCTGCATAGTCCGATTTCCTTGTTCGCTGCGCTAAACACCTCCTTAAAGGACAAGAAAAATTGATAAAGAGTGTTTAGATTTATCCCGAACACCCCAATACTAGTTACATGGGGGCAGAAGTCGATGACTGGCCAACTTTCAGATTTTTATAAATGGCCACACATAAGGTAATATTTTAAACCAACAAGTGTTATATAGCCACATGAACTCATTTTCATATTACAGGATGACATGAATAGATTCATTCAAATATTACATCCTTAACATTCCTCCACCACAAGGCGGGCACCCTTTAGGACACTATCATAATACTTTTCGGGGTGGCGATGCTCTTTGCCCTCCGGCGGCCCCTCTGTCACAACTTCTCGGCATCCATCTTCGCCCAGTGCACTTTCGCGCGGGCGAAGGCCCTGCGCGCACCTTCGATGCAGACTGACCGCTTAATGGCTTCAAGCCGCAGACAGGCATTCACAAGCCGCTTTACCAGGCCAAAGTAGCTGATGGGCAGGGGCTCGCCGGGCCACATCCGGACTATGAGATCCTTCATGGCTAGTTCGGCCGCCTTGTGAAGCTCGACCAGTTGCTTCAGCTGGTCGCTTAAGGGCATCGGGTGTTCGGCCCCAGTATACTGGGACCAGAACAACTTCTCCATGGAGCTCCCTCTTCGGCCCGATAGAACTCCGCGGCATCCGATATGCTGCGCGGCAAATCTGCGAACGCTCCTAGAGAGCTCCGAATTCGGGTAAGTAAAAGGAAAATCTCCTTCACATGCTTGCTTTGCATAATGAATGCATTACCCGCCGCTATCTTCTTGGCTGCCTAAATCTCCTGAAGGGCCTTTTGGGCTTCAGCCTTGGCATCTTGTGCGCTCTGGAGGGCCTTCGCATGCTCGGACTCTCGCGTCTTAGAGTCACGCTCCAAGGACTTGACTTTTTTGACGAAGTCCTGGAGCTCTTTCTGGACCTCATCAACCCGAGCCTCTTGTTTCTCGTGATCAGTGCGCTCCTTGGCCACTTTGTCTTCAGCCTCGGACAGTGCCTTCTTCAGGGCCGCTTCTTCGGTCGTGGCCCCTATTGAAGTTCATAACGATGCTATGAGCTAAAACCAATTTTTGTTTATCAATATACAGACGGGGTTTCACTTACCTTTCTTCTCCTCGAGCTGCCTCTTCATGAGGACGAGCTCTTCCTCGAACCGCTCCAGGTCCCGCTTCAGTTTGGAGACCTCCGCAGTACGAGCGGCAGTGGCCAGTAGTGACGCCTGCTTGTTCACATAGACATACTACGATCAGACTCCTGTGGACGTTATTTGATCCTCTATTCGGCCTTTCTTTCCGAACACCAAACAGAGCATCATGGCTACTGTCTATACTGTGATAATTTGATTACTTACCTCAAAGCCTGTTAGGAGGCTGGCGCAGGCTTCGGTCAATCCGCCTTTGGCGGACCGAACCTTCTCAATCACCGCACTTATGACGGTGTGGTGCTCTTCGTCAATGGAAGCGCTGTGAAGCGCTTCCATCAGGTTGTTTGATGCCTCTGGATGGACAGAGGTCATCAGCACAGGCGACTCGACCTCCTTAGTGAGGGGTTGCCTACCTAAATCCAAAACCATTGGAGGTTCCGGTGCAGTATCTGGCCGGGGGCTAGACTTGCTGTGGCCCCCTTCATCAGAATCCATGGGGATCTCCCCCCCATGTGCCCAGCGTCTGGGATTTCGCCTTGGGGCATCTCCAGAACCATCTCCCCCAAGTCCAATATCCTCTGGGACAACACCTCGGTGTCATACGTGGGCCGGGGGGTGGAGGCCCTCGGGAGTGAATCGATGTTCATCGCCGACTGACTCAATGACCCATCCGAGGAGGATACGTTGATGTGGGATTTGGACGGACTGCACAATCATTTTTGACATGATAAGAAGCAATAAAGCAAAAAACACCGGAAGTATTATAGTGTCTGGATACTTACGACTTCGCCAGGGGCTTGTCCTTGGGCAACCACTCCTCGTCGCTGTAGGCGGCTGTTGTGGAATGGTCCGGAGGGAGGGTCCTTCCCTTCTTCGACCCTTCGGCCTCCCCAGACGGGGCAGCCTTCCTTTTCTTTCCCCCCAGTTGGGGGGGGGGGGGAGGTGTCGGTGCCAAAACCGGCGGATCTCGGGTAGGGGTTCCCAAACTGTGCGTCTAGGTGGATGGTAACAGAGACAAGGGACACGATGTTTTTACCCAGGTTCGGGCCCTCTCGATGGAGGTAAAACCCTACTCCTGCTTGATTAATATTGATGATATGGGTAGTACAAGAGTAGATCTACCACGAGATCAGAGAGGCTAAACCCTAGAAGCTAGCCT
>NC_041391.1:532659109-532732254 GCF_002162155.2 Triticum dicoccoides | reverse complement strand
GATGGTAACAAGAGACAAGGGACACGATGTTTTTACCCAGGTTCGGGCCCTCTCGATGGAGGTAAAACCCTACTCCTGCTTGATTAATATTGATGATATGGGTAGTACAAGAGTAGATCTACCACGAGATCAGAGAGGCTAAACCCTAGAAGCTAGCCTATGGTATGATTGTTGTTCGTCCTACGGACTAAAACCCTCCGGTTTATATAGGCACCAGAGAGGGCTAGGGTTACACAGAGTCGGTTACAATGGTAGGAGATCTACATATCCGTATCGCCAAGCTTGCCTTCCACGCCAAGGAAAGTCCCATCCGGACACGGGACGAAGTCTTCAATCTTGTATCTTCATAGTCCAGGAGTCCGGCCAACGGTGATAGTTCGGCTATCCGGACACCCCCTAATCCAGGACTCCCTCAGTAGCCCCTGAACCAGGCTTCAATGACGACGAGTCCGGCGCGCATATTGTCTTCGGCATTGCAAGGCGGGTTCCTCCTCCGAATACTTCATAGAAGATTTTGAACACAAGGATAGTGTCCGGCTCTGCAAAATAAGTTCCATATACCACTGTAGAGAGAATAATCCTTACACACATTCAATCTGCTGACGTATTCTGCGGCGTGACGTCACTCCACGGCCAAGCCTTTATTGGAAGTGTTTTTACTGTTCCACCTCGGCGTGTTTAGCGAGGCGGTTTCTTTGGCACGTCTTGTCAAAGCAGAGATCGTGTCCCCTTATTCCGGGATTCTCATTAATATGGGTGTGGGTAACCCAGTCGTTCCCGTCGGCGCGCCTCCTCTATCGAAGGCGAGTCCCGAACGGTCATGGGGAGGGCTCTTGGTATTCAACCTCTTTATAACGAGACCAAGGCCCGCTCCTTTCTTTCAATCTCAATCGAATCCGCCCCTCGCCTCGAGTTCCAACATCCAAAGCTCTAGATTCAGGCTCTACGGACCTCCGAGGATGTCCGGCTCCGACCTGCAAGGCCGGTGGATGCCTTCCTCCGTCACGGAAGAAGACGTGCTAAAGCTGAGAGACGCCCGGTATCTAACCGGCGAAATTTCGCACAGGCTGCCTGCCCAAGGGCAGGTTATTCCCACTCCCAAGCCCGGTGAGAGTGTGGTGTTCGTGTCTCACTTCCTTCGGGGGTTAGGCTTCCCGATGGACCCCTTCGTGAGGGGGCTCATGTTTTATTATGGGCTAGAATTTCATGACTTGGATCCGGAGTCCATCCTCCACATCTCATCGTTCATTGTCGTATGTGAAGCCTTCCTCCGCATTACCCCTCACTTCGGGTTGTGGCTCAAAACCTTCAAAGTGGAACCGAAGATGATCAAGGGGCGGCAGGCAGAGTGCGGAGGAGCTGTTATAAGCAAGAATGTTGACGTTCCATGGCCCGAGGGCTCTTTTCAAGAGGATCTCAGTCTGTGGCAACAAGAGTGGTTTTATATCACCGCTCCCAGGGGCACCAAATGGGTGGCGCCACCTGCCTTTCGCTCGGGTCCTCCACCGCGGCTGGCGTCATGGGTCAATAAAGGGCTCGACTGGGGGCCGTCCAAGGACGTGCCCTTGTTGCAGGGACGTATTTGAGACCTCCTAGAGAGAGAGATCAATCAGGTCGTAGTAGCGCAGGTCATGCTGATTCGTCGCACCCTGCCCTGCAAACGTCGCCCCCTCCGCCTGTGGGAGTTCAATCCGGAGGGACCACGAGCTCTCCAACATTTTATGGGCGTAACGCCCGTGGAGATGTACCAACTGTTCTTTGGATCACGAGCAATGTGTCCGGACTTGACCGAGGACGCAGGTCTGAGCTGCAATCGCCCGGATACTCAAGTAAGTAGTCCTGTACCCGGACATGCTATCCGTATATCTATCATAAACTTGCCTTTAAATGAGCTGTCCCTTGAGCAGGAGTGGATAGCGAAAGCAAAACTGATCCGGTGTCCGGCCCCCCTCCCTGAGACCACGCCGGATCCTGTGTTAACCAGGATGCTAGAGGCTGCGCCTTTTGAAGAAGGCGAAGGGGGGAACAAGGGAGCTATTGCCTCCGCGAAGGAGTTTATCAAGAAAGGAGGGATCGAGAATCCCTCCCTCCAAGGGGAGAAAAGGACCGCTTCTGAAGATCTGGAGACCAAGGCCTCGAAGCGGGGGAAGAAATCCTCGCCAGAGGGTCCTGCGCCGGGGGATGCCCCGGCCGCACTATTTCCCCTAGGAGATCAGCCCTCCAGCGAGCCGTAAGTAAAGAGGGGCGTTTTCTTGAAATGAGAGACTCCCTGTTTTATTTCTGAAGATAACCGAAATTTTTCCTTGTAGTTCGGATCTCAGCCCTTCTCAGCAGAGCTCGTCTTCAGGGGATCTTGATCCGGAGATGATGGAGAGTGAAACGCCTCTGCCTGCCGTACCGTCATGCGAGGCGGATAACCCTGAGATGTCGTCATGAAGGGTTTCTCAGAATCCGGCGGGGCCCGAAGGCAGTCGTATGTCCCCTCAAAGCCCTTCGCGTTCGGCCTTCGAAAAAGGCCACCGGACGAGTCCGGCACCAACTGGTGTATGGTCGGAGGAGCTGAAAGATCTGCTCGGGCGAGCATCTATCTCGGAAGATCACCGTGCACTAATGGGTACGATGATTGAAAGGATTTCATCCGCTGAAAGTGGATTGCATGACGCCGTCATGAGTTTACTGACGGGTTTTGAGGTACGCAAAATGATGTACCTTCTGACAGTTTTGCATATAGAATGCGCCCTGTATAGATAGTAGCCCTGAGACTCGGTGCGTTGTCAGAAATGACAGCGCGCCGAGGATCATAATCCCAGGAATAATATGCGCTCTTCCTATGTAGGTGGTGAAGCGTCCGGTGGCAAGCCGGACTGATGAATTTGCCGAACTAAAGCGGCAACTTGACGTGGCGGATTCAGACATCGCGCTTGTCAATAAGCGGCTTGACGAGTCACAAGGTATGCAGCTTCTCCACGGACACCCGGTAAGGTAGCTTAATGTCTGTGCCTTACAACATGTATGCTTGACGCAGATGGTGCCGCTGCCATGGAGAACCTTCGGGCGGAACTCGCCCGAGCCAAGGAGCAAGCCCGAAAAAGTGATGCGGCTGTTGTCGGTGTCAAAACCGGCGGATCTCGGGTAGAGGGTCCCAAGCAGTGCGTCTTAGGATCAATGGTAACAGGAGACAAGGGACACGATGTTTTACCCAGGTTCGGGCCCTCTTGATGGAGGTAAAACCCTGCGTCCTGCTTGATTGATATTGATAATGTGGGTATTACAAGAGTAGATCTACCACGAGATCAAGGAGGCTAAACCCTAGAAGCTAGCCTATGGTATGATTGTTGTATATCTATCGACTAGCCTGGCCTCGGTTTATATAATGCACCAGAGGCCTAGGATAACAAGAGTCCTAGCCGAATACGCCGGTGGGGGAGGAGTCCTTGTCTTGATCGCCAAGTCTTGTTGATTCTTCCTTGTATGCGGCAGCTGTCCGGACTGGCCCATGAGTATACGGCCATGGGGGTCCTCGGCCCAATCCAACTGATCGGGAACGACATGGTGAGTACCCCCTAGTCCAGGACACCGTCAGCTGCCTTAAAAGCGGCCGAAGAGCTGAGAGCCGAACAGGCTGCTCACTGCCGAAGCAAGAAGGAAATGGTCGAGATGGCCGTAAAGTTGAAGAATGCTACCGACCGTTGCGAGCTTCTTGAAAAAGAAGGGCGGGCGGAAAAAGAGGACCTGAAAAAGGCCGCTACTGAGACCAAGGATGCTCGCTCTGCGATGAGAGCTATGAAAGAGGACCTATGTCAGGCCGAAGATATTGCGGCTGGAAAGCCTTTTCTTCTGCGGAGGAATTCACGGATCCTAAGTATGCTCAGTTGGGCCAGCTGTGGGGTGCGGAGGATGCTTATCTGGACATGGCGGCGAGTGCCGCAGACGCGGTCGAACACTTCCGAGGCCAAAAGGATCACGGAATGGAAGAGCTTTTTTGGTCGCAGTTCCATAGTCCAGAGCGTCGGCTTCCATTCACCGATCGTTTGGCCGAATGGGCTGAGCTGAATAGGTTATTCGGACTCGCCATGAATGATGTCGTGACTCATTTGTGGCCGAAGAGGCCCGAGCCGAAGAGTTATTTTGGCTTGGTGCAGCAGTTCCTTGGTGCGGTGCTGCATATTAGTGCAATGAAGCGGTCAGCAGGCATAGAGGGTGCGCGGATGGCTCTCGCCCATGTCAAGACATACTGGGCAGAGATGAAGGCCACCAAAGTTGCATCGCAGGATTCGGACAGAAGCCGAGTACCTGCCAAGCACTATTTTGAGGAAGTCCTGCAGGGCGCTCGTTTAATAGAGACGCAGTGCTCGAAGGATATTATGTTCAAATGACATGTATGATTTGTGAAACAATATAATATAAGGGCTTTTTATACTTGTGCGTTCAAGTATTAAAATACCTCCTGTGCGGCCGTTAATGTATATGTGTATATAACCTGAAAGATGGCAGTCTTTGGCTTCAGCCCCCACGCACATAGTGCGGGGGTGTTTGCAAAAAAGGCGCATTTTCACACTTAATCCAATGTCTTGGTCCTGTTAAGGAGGTGATAGCGTAGCAAACTAGGCAACCAGACTATAATGCTTTATCACTTTCACTTATCCATAGGAGTTCGATGGTGGGGTTACTATATAGCCCCTAGGGGCACCGCGCTCTCCCGAATTCGGGGGGGGGGGGCGTATGTGCCTGATCGAGAAACGGTCCTTCGTTAATGCGGAGGAATTCTAAACATTCTGGCTTGTCATCGAGTGGTTGACCAGTCTCACGCTACATCATGACAGTCAGTTTTCGGCTTTCTCTACTGAGGTGCTCACGAGGCCGAACCCGGGAACAATCGCAGTAGTTCTCCTGGTGCCGCGTTAGCTGATAGAGCGGAACGTAAGGCAGCAAAACACAGGAGCCGGGCAAACCCAACATTTGACCAAAGACATGATTCGGAGCTGATGCATATAAGGCCTAACTCGAGACGCCGAACACTCCCTAAGGTATTCGGTCTTTATGAAAACAGGGAGAACAATGCCCTAAGCCCCTAGTGTCCAGGTACGCGCAAATAATTCTGACGCGGCCGATGCCAAAACGCAGCCTCTTCCTCGGTTATAGCAAGAAACCGGGGGATGTGTATCAACAAGAGACAGTAAAAAAGGTTTACGCAGGGTCTTAATCTAAAAAGAATCCTTGCAACGGGTCCCTACTGCACGTCTGCGCCTGTGTCTCCGTTGTGCCGTATTCTAGACGGGTGTAGCACGGTGTTCATTTGTAAAGGAGAAGAACTTAGTTGAAGAAAGATCATGCGGAAAATGTACTTTATATTAAATAAAAGGAGTACGATTCGAAAAGCGAAATAAAATTGAGCTTTATTATCTCTTGTTGTACATGCATGCCGCCCCTTGTATGGGGGTGTGCGGCTTGTAGGCCTTCATATGTGGTCCGAATGACCTGTTCAGGTGCTCGTTTTAGTGGAGCCAGATTAGTGTGTGACTGTCCAGGCAGTCCCACGTTCTTCCGTGCTCGAGTAACACTTGATATTTCCCTTTAATGAGATGATGCTGCGTGGACCGGGCATTTTAAGTGTAAGAGATGCATAATGCGGTATTGCGTTAAAGCGGGCGAAAGCTTCACGTCCCAATAGTGCTTGATGGCTACTTTTGAATGGGGCGATATGGAAGGTTAACTTTTCACGGCGGAAGTTGTCGGATGAGCCGAACACAACTTCTAGCAGTAGGGAGCCCGTGCAATGGGCATATAGGCCTGGCATTACCCCCTTGAAGGAGGTGTTGCTGTGGCGAATTTTGGTTGGGTCTATCCCCATTTTGCGGATTGTGTCCTGATATAGCAGGTTTAGATCACTACCGCCGTCCATTAGGACTTCTGTGAATTGGACTCATTCGATTATAGGATCTAATATCAGGGCAGTCCATCCTGCGTTCCGGATACGTCCGGAGTAATCCTGATGATCAAAGGTGATTGGTTTTGACAACCAATGTCGGGACTCCGCTGGGATAGGCCGTGCGGCGCATATTTCTATGGGGCCGTTCTGATTTTCCCTTTTGTCACTTGAAGTGAGTTTACTGTTTTGACTTCTTGTGGGAAATTCTTTTGTTTTCTGGTACTCTGCTTGTGGGGTTCATCATCGTCTTCGCTTGGTGTGCCGAGACCCTTGTGTTCGGCATTGAGTTTGCCGGACTGCTTGAAGACCCAACAATCTCTGTGGGTATGGCTTGCAGGCTTCCCAGGGGTACTGTGGATTTGGCATATTTTGTCCAAGATTTTGTTTAAG
This sequence comes from Triticum dicoccoides, assembly GCF_002162155.2. Lineage (NCBI taxonomy): Eukaryota > Viridiplantae > Streptophyta > Magnoliopsida > Poales > Poaceae > Triticum > Triticum dicoccoides. The sequence goes on along the minus strand of NC_041391.1, from coordinate 532,725,935 downwards.
TTGGATAGCTCGTGGCTGTTATCCTTGAGGGGCAGTTTATTATAATTCTGCCGAGAGCTTTTGAATTCGGTGTTGACTGTCGTGCTCTTCGGGCTATTTCCCCTTGTCCGGTGTTGGTCCTTGCTGTGTTGTGGTTTCCCGTTTCCATCTCTGACTTCGGATGTACTTGGGTTGCTAGTACTACATCTTGCCAGCCAACTATCCTCTCCTGCGCAAAAGCGGGTCATGAGGCTTGTTAGTGCGGCCATTGTTCTTGGCTTTTCCTGGCCAAGGTGCCTGGTGAGCCATTTGTCTCGGACGTTGTGTTTGAAAGCTGCTAAGGCTTCGGCGTCCGGACAGTCGACTATTTGGTTCTTTTTAGTGAGGAACCTGTTCTAGAATTTGCGGGCTGACTCTCCGGGTTGTTGAGTTATGTGACTTAAATAGTCTGCATCCGGAGGGCGGACATAAGTCCCTTGAAAGTTTGTACGAAAAGCATCCTCGAGCTCTTCCCAACTTCCAATGGTATTTTCAGGGAGGCTTTTAAGCCAGTGCCGTGCTGGCCCTTTGAGCTTGAGGGGTAAGTATTTTATGGCTGGAGATCATCTCCTCTCGCCATGTGTATGTGGAGGATGTAATCCTCAATCCAGACTCCCGGGTCTGTTGTTCCGTCATATGCCTCTATGTTTACGGGTTTAAATCCCGCTGGGAATTTGTGATCCAGCACCTCATCGGTGAAACATAGGGGGTGTGCGGCTCCCCTGTATTTGGGTGTGCCATGATGTCCGGATATTTGGCGTGTTGCATTGCTTAGAAGAGCTTGCTTTCTTGGCCCGTAGATGGACCTAACTGGGCCATCCTTTTGATGTGAATCCTTATGCGGATCACATGCCGGCTTGTGTGCGGCGCCGCTTGCCGCTCTATGCTTGTCTTGTGGTCGTCTATCCGACCGGGCGGCCTCTTTGTTCTTTGATTGCGGGGGCTCTAAGGCCTCCTCATCGAATTCGGGCAGTAGTTTGCGCTTCGGGTAGCTCTTTGTTTGGCGACTGTCGCCGTATTTGTCTACGGTGTTGAGTACTTTGCTCCATCTGATTCTGAGTGCATCTTCCGCTGTTTTGAGCTTCTGCTTCTGCTTTTTCAGGCTACACGCAGTGGCGATGAGCCTTTTGTGGAGGTTCTTCTGCTCCAACAACTTGTCCAGTGTGAGATCGTCCGGACTGTTATCTTCGCCGGGGACGGGTTGTTTATCCAAGTTGTCCTGTTCGGACAATTGTTCAATGGTATGTTCGTCGTCCACCGGTTCGACCTGCTCTATGGCTGGGTCTGTATGGCCGCCGTCTTTGTCAAGGCGGGACTTTGTGTGGCGCTTTCGTCACCGTCTTGATTGCTTTTCGAGGGATTTATCCTTCGTAGCGTCCCGTTGTTCCTCGTCGTCACTTCCTTTAGGTGTATCCACCATGTATACATCGTGAGATGGGGTGGCTGTCCAGTACCCTATAGGTGCTGGTTCATAGTTATCTCCTACATCGTCGTCCATACCGTCAATGTCTTCGGAGTCGAAATTGAGCATGTCATTTAAACTTTCGACAGTGGCTATGAAGTGGGTGGTGGGCGGGTATTGAATTTCTTCGTCGTCCGCATCCCAACCTTCCTGACCATAGTCCGGCTAGGGCTCTCCTGATAAAGAGAGAGACTTTAGTGAATTCAAGATGTCGCCAAGGGGCGAGTGCTGAAAGATGTCCGCGGCAGTGAACTCCATAACCGGCGCCCAATCGGATTTGATTGGGAGGGGCGCGGGAGGTTCAGAGTCCAGAGAGGAGTCCGGCACCTCGGAGTCACGGGCTTTGCAAAGGACATGGATGGTGTTCGGCTCAATCGCTGTAGAGATCGTAGCCCTCGGGGCGGTGTCCAGCCACTCGTCCTCGATCGGTGAAGTCGGCTCCGAGCTAAGGGTCGGAGCGGACGCTGGTGCGGCCTCCAGGGCACTGTTCGGCAGCAGAGCTAGATCATACCCATCGGGACAGTGCGGCGCGCTTGGCAAGGGCTCGAATCCGTCGAAGATCAAGTCCCCGCGGATGTCAGCCGTGTAGTTCAAACTCCCAAATCTGACCTGATGGCCAGGGGCGTAGCTTTCGATCTGCTCCAGATGGCCAAGTGAATTGGCCCGCAGTGCAAAGCCGCCGAATACGAAGATCTGTCCGGGGAGAAAAGTCTCACCCTGGACCACGTTGTTGTTGATGATCGAAGGAGCCATCGGGCCTAAAGGTGACGACACAGAGGAACTCTCAATGAAAGCACCAATGTCGGTGTCAAAACCGGCGGATCTCGGGTAGGGGTTCCCGAACTGTGCGTCTAGGCGGATGGTAACAGGAGACAAGGGACACGATGTTTTTACCCAGGTTCGGGCCCTCTCGATGGAGGTAAAACCCTACTCCTGCTTGATTAATATTGATGATATGGGTAGTACAAGAGTAGATCTACCACGAGATCAGAGAGGCTAAACCCTAGAAGCTAGCCTATGGTATGATTGTTGTTCGTCCTACGGACTGAAACCCTCCGGTTTATATAGGCACCAGAGAGGGCTAGGGTTACACAGATTCGGTTACAATGGTAGGAGATCTACCTATCCGTATCACCAAGCTTGCCTTCCACGCCAAGGAAATTCCCATCCAGACACGGGACGAAGTCTTCAATCTTGTATCTTCATAGTCCAGGAGTCCGGCCAACGGTGATAGTTCGGCTATCCGGACACCCCCTAATCCAGGACTCCCTCAGGAGGTTTTCCTCTTCCTCCTCCTTGTTTTCGTTGGAGGAGTGGGCCTCGGTGTCATCGGACGATGAGTCCGACACAACCTTGCACCGGAGACCTTTCCTGGTCCCCTTGGCCTTCTTCTTGGCCTTCTTCTCCGGCACCTCGTAGGGCGCCGGAAATAGCATATCCGTTAAGAGAGCTGTTGCTGGATCTTAAGGTAGTGGAGCTGGACAGTCAATCCGCTCCGCTGTCGCTACCTAGTCCTGTTAAATTGACGTGGAGGCTTAGATTCCTCCCATGAACATACTGGGGAAAGGCGCATCTTGTGAAATACAGATAGCTTACCGGATTGGCATGGCGCTTTGCGCTGAGTCCGTGATCCTCGGTAATGGAAGGAGGTACCTCGGCGGCCTTGAACAACACCTTCCAGACATCTTTGTGCGTCGTGTTGAAGAGCTCTCACAGCGTCTGGTGTTCGGCTGGGTCGAACTCCCACATATTGAATGCCCATCCTTGACACGGAAGGATCCGGCGGAAGAGCATGACCTGGACCATGTTTTGCTTGATTTTCTTGCTTATCATATTTTTTATGCGGTTCTAGAGTCCGGTCAGCTCCTCCGGCTCGCCCCAGGCTAAGCTTTTTCCAGGAGGTAAGCCGCATGGGGATGCCACATCGAAATTCGGGGGCCGCTGCCCAGTTGGAGTCGCGCGGCTCGGTGATATAGAACCACCCTGATTGCCACCCCTTCACGGTCTCCACATAGGAGCCTTCGAGCCATGTGACGTTGGGCATCTTGCCCACCATGGCACCTCCGCACTCCGCTTGCTGGCCGACCACTATCTTTGGCTTCACGTTAAAGGTCTTCAGCCACAGGCCGAAGTGGGGCTTGATGCGGAGGAAGGCCTCACACACGACGATAAACGCCGACATGTTGAGGATGAAATTGGGGGCCATATCATGGAAATCTAGCCCGTAGTAAAACATGAGCCCGCGGACAAATGGGTGGAGAGGGAATCCCAGTCCGCGGACGAAGTGGGCAAGAAACACAACGCTCTCGTGGGGTTCCGGAGTAGGGACGATCTGCCCTGCATCCGGGAGCCGGTGCACGATGTCTGCAGCCAAGTATCCGGCCTCCCAGAGCTTCGTGATGTCCTCCTCCGTAACGAAGGAGACCATCCACTTGCCTCCCGCTCCGGACATGTTTGGAATGGCTTTTTGGAGAAAGTGAGAACTTGGGTGCTAGAGCTCGAGCGTGCGAGAATAGATGGGCAGGGGAAAAGAAGGCATGGGTGAAAAAGAGGAATCCTTATCCCTTTATAAAGGCGGTAGAAATTGTGCGCCTCCCCACTTGCCGCGTAAAATCGCTTATTCCCCAAGAGCCGCGATTGATGGCGGGTCGGGTTACCCACACCCGTATTGATGATAATCTCATGATAAGGGGACACGATCTCTGCTTTGATAAGACGTGCCAAGGAAACCGCCTCGCAATACGTGCAGTAGCTGGTTAAGAAAAATGGTTCGAATAATGACCAGGCCGAGGCGTGATGTCACGCTATGAAAAGTTGTCAGCGGATTAGATTTGTAAAATATTGTTCTCTCTACGGTGGTATGTGGAAATTGTTTTGCAGAGCCGGACACGATCCTCATATTCAAGATCTTCTATGGAGTATTCGGAGAAGGAACCCACCTTGCAATGTCGAAGACAATCTGCGCGTCGGACTCATCGTCATTGAAGTCTGGTTCAGCGGCTACTGAGGGAGTCCTGGATTAGGGGGTCCTCGGACAGCCAGACTGTATACTTTGGCCGGACTGTTGGACTATGAAGATACAAGATTGATGAATTCGTCCCGTGTCCGGGTGGGACTCTCCTTTGCGTGGAAGGCAAGCTTGGCAATTCGAATATGTAAATTTCCTTCTCTGTAACCAACTCTATGTAACCCTAGCCCCCTCCGGTGTCTATATAAACCGGAGGGTTTAGTCCGTAGGACAACAACAATCATAATTATAGGCTAGCCTCTAGGGTTTAGCCTCTACGATCTCATGGCAGATCAACTCTTGTAATACTCATAACATCAAGATCAATCAAGTAGGAAGTAGGGTATTACCTCCATCGAGAGGGCCCGAACCTGGGTAAACATCGTGTCCCCCGCCTCGTGTTACCATTAGCCTTAGACGCACAGTTCGGGACCCCCTACCCGAGATCCGTCGGTTTTCACACCGACAACGCTCATCTGTTCAAGACAGGAATATATATTTTAATTTGTGGTGGGTAAATGTTAGATGTTGTAGCAAATATATTGTACACTGCGGGTCTTTCAGCCAAGTTTAGAGGCAAGCATGTGGGGCCAGTGCTATGATGTGTCGCATCAACTCGTACAATGAGGAGAAGCTTGATTTTACTACTACACGCCTTCTCCCTCGCCCATGCGCACGGTTTGTTGCAAACGAGGACAGGCTACTACAACAAGCTATCCCTCCCGCTCGCGGTGGACGGACATGCAGCAGTGGATTCGACATTGTAGAAGCAGTAGTAGTAACATCATTTGTTCGTCTTCTTGAAGAGGCGAAGAGCCAAGCGCAACCCAAACATGGCAGTTGCGAACATTGGAGCACGCATATAGCCAGGCTCTTGCATGAGACAAAATTGCTATGTGAGCCCACTATTGTACTACTCCCCCCGTTCCTAAATATTTATCTTTTCAGAGATTCAAATGGACTACTACATACGGATGTATATAGACATATTTTAGAATGTAGAATCACTCATTTTGCTCCGTATGTAGTCACTTGTTGAAATCTCTAGAAAGACAAATATTTAGGAACGGAGGGAGTAGTACGTACTATTACTTGCTAGTATAGCCCTGTAAACCAGAAAGGAGTATTTTCCTTTCTAGAGATTTCAACAAGTGACTAGACTACACCGAGACGGAGTACATATGGAGCAAAATGAGTGAATCTGCACCGTAAATAAATACGTCCTTCTCTCGTTTTCCTCTCCGAGGTGCACAATATTGAGTATACTGACTAGTCTCTTTTTGACACGCATTTACGTTCTTTTTGACACAGTACAGATGCAAGCGCTCATATAAACGCGCATACACTCACTCCTATGACGCACACACGCACGACACTATCATCTTGAAGTTTACGAAGTCACCATAGGCACCTCGTCATCAACGGGAACACCTCCTGACACGCGATAGACGCGAGTGGCAGTCACCTCCATAGGTGCTTGAATGCCAAGGAGGGAGAGGGTAGCGGTTCCCGAGACGTTGAACGGTCAATGATGCATCCTCAATTTCATGCAGAGGGAATTAATTGGAGAAGTAGAATAGAGCCAGCACGATGTGAATGCAACAGAGTTTGGACTCTCATATAAAGGCGCCCCACCACTCTAATCCATCTACTCCTAAGTCTCTGTGCAACACTGCACACTCCAATCCAAGACCAAGCGACCAGAAGCCACAAGCACCTATGGAGGAGATGGACGCGAGCGGCAATCGGCTGTGCCAAATCATCCAAGGCGCTAGCCTGCGGCCCCGCACCATGCAGCATTTCCAGACGATGCTGGCGACCACCGGCATCGTAGCCCTCGCCGACGCCGGCTTCGCCTCTCACATGGACGACATGATGGTCAACTCCATCTGCAAGTTCACCACCGTCAAGAAGCGCGTGGACGACCTTGCCGTACTGCTCCAGCCCGCGTGCCCAGGCTCCTCATTGTCTGTCACCCTCATCGGCCTCCATGGTGACCAACTCTTTCAAGCCCTGGTGGCCCTACAGGTGCCGAAGGTCACAACGAATAATGTTCACCTCGAGGCCGCGCTCGCCATGCAGCGCCTCGCCATGCAAGAAATCGTCGACCTGCACATCCACGTCTACGAGGAACTCATCTACATAGGCCACTACAAGGCAAGCAAGGACAGAAAGACATTGGCCTTCTTCCAGCGGCTGGAATCTTTGGACGCCATTGTTCAGAAGCACGTCGACCTGGCCACGAAAGCCGCTGCTACTTAGGCGCCGTTCGGTGGGTCGGCGCCCTGAGTCGAGGAGGTGGACGTCGTCGATGGATGCATCTCTTCTTCTTGCCTCCTGTAACCAGCACTGCATCGCCCTGTGGCCTTAATGTTTTATTAGTATAGTACTCCCTCCGTTCCCAAATATAAGTCTTTCTAAAGATTCCAGCAAGTGACTACTACATACGGAACAGAATGAGTGAATTTACACTCTAAACTATGTCTACATACACCTGTATGCTGTATTCCATTTGAAATAGTATCTAAAAAGGCTTATATTTAGGAAGGGAGGGAGTATATGGCATTTTTATTCCATTCGTAACATTTTCACTGTGAGGTGGGGCCGCTATTGAGCAAACCCACCCCGCCCACCGGGCGTCAGCCGAGTTTAGAATTAGAAGAGAGAAACGAGGGAGGAGAGCTAGCTGTAGCACGGACGCTGTTGTCAGATGGGACTCATGTTGATAGAATAGGAGTACTGAGCACTCGTACCTCTTTTTTTGAGGGAAAAATTAGTCGTATGTCTAGTACCACTAGTTGGGTGCGTGCGACCTATAGCTGTCATCACTTTAGGTCTCCTTTTCAAACCGCAGCTGTGCTTCACAGTACATATTTTTTCACGCATTTTTCCTCCTATATGTACTCCTAGGCTATTTCCACGTGCTCCCATTCGCCGACATGTGGGACATAGAGCATCTGGGTCGTAGTGCATGCACGACTCGGAGCATATGCCAGGGTACTTTACATTTCGGACCTCATGAATTACATGCAAACCCCCCCCCCACAAAAGAATAAATAAATAAATGAATTACTACATGAAACTGGATTATTTTCGTAAAAACCAGAGCATGTTCATTAAATTTTGGACATAACACGTTTATAAAAAATGACCGGACCTAAACCAGTCTAAGGGCCTCCTTGATTTTTCCCGCAAAAAAGGGCCTCTTTGATTCGCAGGATACTGAAAACACAGGAACGGGGAAAGTATGATGGCGATGAACCGAGACGAGGATAACTCTAACTCAGTTAGAGGTTAGAGTTAACCCTGAACTAACTCTAAACCAAAGAGGTGTATGGATGGCAGGGTTAGATTGGCAATAAATGCTCTTTCTCAATCATTTGACTACTTTGGACCCTATTTCCTGCCGGATTTGGTGCGGCTAGCTCTTGTGTGGCCGGCTCTTGTGTGGCCTCCTCCCGCTCACAATTGACATAAACGAACCATCTTTACAAATCAAGCATGCAAAACATGATAATTTTTTACTTTGTCCATACAAATGAGATATCCCACTTAAACATACAAGTCGTCAATCAAGCTTCACAAAAAAACACTCCATGAATCAAAGCATGAGCTAACTCATCACGGAAGTCATTCACGATAGGGAGGGAGCCCGGAGCCCCTCACGCACCGAGGGAGGAGCTCGCCATCGTCGCTCTGGAGGAAGGCTCTGTAGAGCCCAAGCCCCGGGAACCCCTCTAACGTCGGCCCTTGCGAGTTGAGGTCGACACTGGCATGGGTAGCAGGGCCGCTTGCCGTCGACTGGGAACTTAATCTTTGGGCCTCTAGAAATATTGCAAGCCTGAAACTAAAATACCTAGAAAGGTGAACTGAATCTTTGGGCCTCTAGAAATAATGCAAGCCTGAAACTGAAATACCTAGAAAGGTGAACTGAATCTTTGGGCCTCTAGAAATAATGCAAGCCTGAAACTGAAATACCTAGAAAGGTGAACTGAATCTTTGGGCCTCTAGAAAGATTTATTCCCTCCTCAAGCAGCATCAAACAATTCCATGCGTGCAACACAAATCTATACCAAGTTTGATCAGGATCTACTTTCCCAAATTAGAATTAGCGCTAGAGCGAGCAAGATCAATGATAAGGCTGTGAGACAGAGAAGGAACGAACAAACTCACCCCTCTCACAACCTCCCTGGTAGATGGACCGCTGCCGCGCACGACAGAGGGAGAAAAACGACCAGTGAAGGGGGAGCAGGGCGACCTTCGAAGGCTGGAGGGAGAGGGCGGCCGGAGTAGGGCGGCGGAGGCCGGAAGGAGAGGGCGGCCGGAGGAGAGAGAGGGTGAGCGGCGCTTGGGCGGGCGGCCCTATGGGGAATAGAGAGGAGTCGTGCGAGTGGGGGGAGCGATCTGGTGCGGGCAGGGGAGATTTTTTTAGTTCTCTTTTAGTGGGCCTGAGGATAACTAACCCAAATAGAACCTCTCCACTGGGCTAGTTCTTTTAGCTGGGTTAGAGCAAACTAGCTCAAACTAACCCCTCATGTTTCGATAATTTGAGGCTATTTCAACCCAAACTAGCTCTAACTCAGGGATCCAAACAAAGAGGAGTAGTAATGTACATGTTACAGTGTGGACCGTAGCACATTGTTTTTTATGGCCATATCACCACATTGTTTTCTACTGCTGGTTCACTGGGCTACCATGGTTCGCACTCCTCCGACCTGAGTAGTAGTAGTAGTATATACCACATCATTCTTTGCTCCTTCTTACTACTACATAGTACTTCGCCGACATGTGGGAGAGCCAGCATCCGGGTCGACGTGTCATGCACCAGATTAGAGTGCGGAACAGAAGGGGGGCATCACCCCGGTTGGAGCGCCAGTAATCCATGACTATAGTGAGTGGTCATATCACAAGTCTTTCCAGCAGTAACGCGCCATCAAATCGCACAGCCCGACCTTTCCAGCAGTATGTTTGAGAATGCGGCACTCGCTCACCCTCCTCGCCTCTCTGTCAAATCGCCGACCCGAAAACTGCCGCGCGTACTGCCCGAGAAAAGCCCCGCCCTCAACTTTTAACTATGCAAAAATAGTTCGAGCGTTCGTTCTATATAAATACTTAATGTATGTTTATTCACCCATGGGGTTGTTCAATGAATGGAGGGGCGGGGAGCACAAGTGAACAATACTAGTACTACTAGTAGTAAGTAGGAGTCGTACAGTAGTCACCTTAAATAGAGAGTTTCTTTTCTTTAATGCCACGTACACAAATTGAAACGCTTGTTGTGGAGAGTAAAAGATAATCACTCCACTATATATGTACGCATGGGCCTGAGCGCTTGCTTTACTAGGGTTGCTCTCTTCATTCTCTCATCCTCTCTAGATCTAAACAAGACAGCGGTAGCGACATTTTCTCTCTGCTCACCGCTGGTCACAGATCCGGCCGGATCCCTTCGACCGGTGTGTGTAGAGGACTAAAAGGTGCATCATTCACGCGGTCATCGACGCCGAGGGAGGAAACCCACAGCTGCCGGCGGGGCCCAATCCTCTACCCATGCCGTTCTCTCCGACACATCGCCGGCTCGGGAGGTCCTCCGACCCTTCTTCCTCCCTGCCGTGTTGTGTGCAGATCGGACCTGCCATCGCCGACATCCCGACGAACCTCAGGTACAAGTTCTTCAAAAGCGGCCTTGCTCTACTGCCCCAGCTCCCAACGTGTCTGCATGTGCATCTTTTTCTACTTCCATCAGCTCTTCCAAATCCACCTAAATTTTTAGTATTATTAGAGGTAAAGCTACTTCATGCATTCGAATATAGGACTTGGTTCAAAAAACGAAGGAAGGGGGGAAGTCGTAGCATGAATTTAGGACTTGATTCAAAGAGGAAATAACAGGGGGGAAATTAGTAGAGACTGGGTACCCAACTGGTCTCTTGGATGAAAAGGGAAATAATGGGAAAACTCAGTACAAACTGGATAAGGAACAGATCTATCATTGGTTGAAAAATGGATAAAAAGTGGCCTTTGGTGGACAAGTCAACAAAGTATGTCTAGGATTAGATTTGTTGCCCTCACATACTAAAAGATCTCCAGGATTAGATTTTCTGCCCTCACATAGTAAAAGTTCTCTAGGATTAGATTTGCTTCCCTCACATAATAAAATTTCTCTAGGATTAGATTTGCTGCCCTCACATAGTAAAAGTTCTCCAGGATTAGATTTGCTGCCCTCACAGAGCATGAACAAACTCGGCATCACCACTTTATGCCTCTTTGTAGGTACATTGTGCTGATGCGTCCACTTTCGCATGTCCTTATACCAACCTTTTGCTGTTGTTAATGTAAAGGCGCATGTAAAATAAAGCGATCACACTGTTACCTTAAGGACATATCTAACAAGTGTTATCGTTAATCTAATGCCTCCAGTGATATGATGCAATTAAACTGTGTTAACAAATGGTACTCCTGCTGTTTTCCCAAGTATGATAAGTAAGTTGCTTCTTTACGCTGCTGAGTGACTTGGTGTCCCCATGGTCCCATGCCCTTAAACAAACTCTTTAGCTGCTGTTGATTTACTGTACCTGGTAAACAAGCAATGCCACAATTAAAGTAATCCCATATTTGACGAATGTCATAGTTGATCGTAATGCTTCTGATAACATGAAGCATTACTTACGTTTTAAAATTTCTACTGTCTTTGCATGATTGCCATGAACATAATTAAGGTGCTTCTTTTCATTTCGTGTATGTTTCGTATATTCTTATTGACCAACAACTGTTTACTTTCTATCTTTTTGTGCGGATAGAGATATCCATTTCACCTTGTTGCTATTGTGACCTTTTGGTGAACTGCACAAAACACTTTTTTGGAATGAGTGGCTTGTGCAGTTCAACTAAAATGTCACATGGGCAACATCTCTCAATTTTGGTGGAACTACACAAAATGGTGACTGGAGTTCCCAAAATCTCCGTCAAATTCTGTTGGTAATCTCTTGCAACATTTTATTAGCCTTTGCAAGATGAGTCGTCACTGTCACCACAATGGCACTTTATTTTAGTGGAACTACACAAAAGGATAAGCAATTTATAGTTGCACCTTACATGAGCAGGACAACCAACCTTAATGTTGCTCAATTTTAGTGCAACTACTAAAGAAGAACCTGCCAGCTCACGAGAGCAAGTACTTCTTGATAGCTGAATGATGCAATCTTTGCTTCATTTCAGGTGAACTGCAGAAAAAGGCGCATGAATTGAATCATGGAGCTGGAGGTTGACCTCATTCGAGTGGAGTTGCAGGTTCACCAGATCGAGTCGTGGTGGCATAGGGCCCATCACACCGGTTAGTATTGTCCTTTATCAACATGATTGTTTTTTGTCATTTTGTGCCAACGTTGTATTTTTTAAATAAAGCTATTCTATCGCAATCTTTTCTCGTTCTGGAAATAAAGTTTGCTTCAACTAGTGCCACTATTATAATAATTTCAAGGGATGCGTCAAATATTGACGCATCACGAACATAGATAGAATTGGCGGCCAAAAGAAAAGGCCAATGTTTGTACAACCATCTCTACAGCTGCTAGAGTCCTAAACCCATGCTTTTTATTATCTGTGCAAACAGGAATACTCTACTACAGATGTTGTGATGGTCAAGAGCATTCACCAAGTTCTTGGGTTGTATGACATGGCTACCCAAGATGGATTTAATCCCGATATTCACTTTATCAAAAGGCTCTAATGGGTTGGTTCTGAATCTTGCAAGCTGTGAATCAATGAGATGTGTAGGCATCTTTGTTGTACTTATTATTTGAATCTTATTTGTTGGTTCTGAATCTTGGAAGCTGGGAATCAATGAGATGTGTAGGCATCTTTGTTGTACTTATTATTTGAATCATATTTGTTGGTTCTGAATCTTGCAAGTTGGGAAACACGACATGATGATGCAGAGAACAGCAACCATAACAAATTGTTCAAACTTGGTAGTATTGTCTGTGTGAAAGTGCGGCAAATGTGTTGATCATGTGCGTCCTAAGAATAATAATTCTAATTGTTGTGCATGTTGATCCTGTGGCACTGATAGAAAGAGCCAATTCATTGCTTGTTTTAAGAATACATTTTAATTAAAGCTAATTCAATTTAAGTAAACTGACCACTAACACTTGTTATTATAGTACCAATACAGACTCCCTCATGAACCGACGTGTGTGGCCGGAATAGGTTTCTTAATGGAGGCATTTGAATGCGCCGAAGGTGCATATTCTGTAGGGCGTGTAGTGGGTGAGGGAGGGGTCATAATTGTTGTTGCCTATACACACTCAGTTTACTGTTGAATCCAGTTCCCCAAGAGCTGAAATACAAACTGATGTTGCCGCCTACTCACTCATTCACTTGAAGAGACTCCAATGGCGATTCGAGGGGTGAGCCTGCTGGATATGGACTTCAGAAAGGAGTTCACCTTTGAGTTCTCCGTTCAGTCCCATGGCGGCACCAAGTTGAATGTGATGTACACCAACGATCTGGACTCAGTGAAGCTCTGCCTCACCGAGTTCAAGCAGTACCTATAGGACGAGAAAGCACAAGGTCGTAGGACTAGACCTTGTGCCCATCCATTCGTCTCCTGACAGGGACCAGTGGATCACGGTCGCCCAGGTATGCATGCGGGACGAGGTTCTCGTCTACCACTATTGTAGGGCCATCAGAGGTTCTGGAGCATTCGCCCATTTCATCGGCAACGCCGACTGCACCTTCACTACGGTGGAGAGAAGGAAGAACGCGATGATTCGGCCATCTGGTGCAGCAAGCTTGTCGATATCCAGAAGCAATACAAGATCATCGGCAACGGGCAGGAGAAGGACTCCATGGTTGACCTCGCCGAGAGCATCATCAACCCCTGCTACGCCAACATGAAACAAGATAATGATACCAAGGAGCTCCACCGGCCACCCTGCATCCGAACAAGTCAATCCTCATACTCCCCTCGGCCTGCGTCTTCCCCCGCTTCGCTTCGTTCGGTCCACGGTCTCGATGTCATCCTCCACCTTGGTGTTGTCGCCGTGGCACCGCCGTCTGTCGTTCTCAACATGGTCAGCAAAATAAGAGGAATCGGGAGACAACTGTTCGTCGAGAGGCTGACAGTCCCTGGCTCACCAGGTCCATGGCCTAGGTTTTGTTGTTGAACATGCGCAGCCCACGAGGACGGGCCGTCGACCTATTGGATGCGCAGCTTGAGGTTGCTGCCAGCCCACCCGAGTTCAATTCCCGGCTTGGACGTGTGGTGCTCGTGGAGTTTCTCCTATAAAAAATGCCAACGATGGTTAGCACTTGGGTTGGTCTCATTTTTTTAACATGGGAAGCCCACGACATGTTTCAATGTTTTTTGGATCTAGCGGCCTCTAGGCCTCCTAACCTAGCTTGTCTATAACATCAGCACCCCAAGTTATGTTTGTTTTTTCAAGACGACGCACAACTCAGTTCTTTCTCTTTCTTTTTTGATGTAAACTGAGTTTTCTCTCAGTACATTTACCAAAAACCAACTCAACTGTCCCACGTCTAGCCTAAAAAATACAAAAACTCCACGTCATATTAACTCATCAAATTAAAATGATATTTTATTTTGTAAATTGAAAGTTCTTACAAAATAATAATAATAATTGTTTATATATAACTTGGCAAGTTAACTCCTAGAGATTGCGTACATAAGCTTGCAAATATTTTACTGACCAATGCAGTAATAGAAGTGCAATCATGTGTTTATGTTTTTATAACATTTCCCCGTCCAGCCCAACAAGATATTTTCACCCACCCCAGCAAGTCGTGGATTTCGAGAAAAATGCAAATGGGCTTTAAATTCTACCATATATATAAACGGGCTGCATAGATGCTACATCATTGTTTCACCCAGCCCACCAAATGGACTAAAAAAACAAATGAACTGGCTGACATGTGGCCAGTAGGTCGAAGCCTAAGAAAGGCATTGGATTTACATCCAACGGCCGGCATTCTTCTTCAGTCTCTCGTCTTCTTCCCCCAGCACTGCCAGGACCGCCTGCTCCAGCCTCCAGCGTCCAGCGGCGTTGTTTTGCGCACCTCGCAGCGAAACACTGCCCCGCCGACGGCCAGGCCATCCCTCCACTCCCCACCTCTTGTTATTCTCTGCCGAGTGTAGGCCCACCCCGCCCCTGAACAAGTCAAGTTTCCCACTCCTCTCCGTCTGCAACTCCACTGCCGCGTCTTCCCCATCTCCGGGTCGTTCCAGTTTGGGGCCTCGCCGCCGTCCACCGCCTCGCTGCACTCGGCACGACGTGGTAAACAAACAAGAGTCATCGAAAGAGGACTGTACGTGAGAGCCTGACGGCCAGGACCCACGAGGTCCATGGTCGCACGCAAGGAAAGTTCCTCGTTATTAAGTTGTTTCCTTCCCCTGATAGCTGGGACCCACCGGCTGTATCTTCACGTGGAAGGAAGTGCCTCCTTGTTATGCGAAAAAAACTATTCCTTCCGATGATAGCTGGGACGCAGCAGATTTGGTGGCTAACTTGTGGAACCACCATATTTCGCGAAAAAACGTTCCCCCGGCTGTCAGCTCGCACCCACCAGAAGTGCCTCCCTATTACGCACAAAAAAATGAATACCACCCCTGCTAGCTAGGATCCACCTTGGTGGGAGGCTGACTTGTGGGCCTACTAAGTTGACGGGGACGGAGTGCTTTGTCAACTTAGTCAATATGAATGATTCTAGCTCCAATGACCGTACGATGTCCATCCAACGGCCGTAGACCTTCTTCAACCTCTCGTCTTCTTGCTCCAGCCGCCCAAAGCTGCGCCGGTCGTGCCGCATGCTCCTGCCTCCCGTGGCTGGCTGTGCTACCGCGGAGGCCTCACCGCCCCTTACTATTCCAACCGCTGGCAAAGCCCTGCGGCGACGGTAGCCTCACACCGCAGCCAAACGAGTGAACCCTCGTACTCGTCTCTGCGCGGGCTTCCACTACCGCGTCTTCCCCGGCTCCGCGTCATCCCCTTCCTAGGCCTCGCTGAGGGAGTCCTGGATTAGGGGGTCCTCGGACAGCCAGACTATATACTTTGGCCAGACTGTTGGACTATGAAGATACAAGATTGAAGACTTCGTCCCGTGTCCGGGTGGGACTCTCCTTTGCGTGGAAGGCAAGCTTGGCAATTCGGATATGTAGATCTCCTTCTCTGTAACCGACTTTGTGTAACCCTAGCCCCCTTCGGTGTCTATATAAACCGGAGGGCTTAGTCCGTAGGCCAACAAGAATCATAATCATAGGCTAGCTTCTAGGGTTTAGCCTCTACGATCTAGTGGTAGATCAACTCTTGTAATACTCATATCATCAAGATCAATCAAGCAGGAAGTAGGTATTACCTCCATCGAGAGGGCCCGAACCTGGGTAAACATTGTGTCCCCCGCCTCCTGTTACCATTAGCCTTAGACGCACAGTTCGGGACCCCCTACCCGGGATCCGCCGGTTTTGACACCGACATTGGTGCTTTCATTGAGAGTTCCACTGTGCTGTCACGGTAAGGCTTGATGGCTCCCCTTGTTGTCAAGGACAACATCACCTCTGGCAGAACCCTGGTTGTAGGCCAGACTCTCCAGCTAGGTGGCTTCGTCATGACCGCCTGTTCGGCCGCCATGCCGACGATGACTTCTCAGGTCATCAAGAACAGCCTCCACGTTGGCTCGGAATTCACCGAGCAGATGGATCCAATGGAGCTCTCCTCCCTGAACGAGCTCTTGGATTGAATCGCCTCCATGGGAGTCGCTACGGACTATGATCGGATCAGGCTTAAACCCGACCAAAGGGAGATTAACTCTCTGTCGGTCACCCATCAGATAGCGGTGGTGGAGGAACAATGCAGCGATTCTTCCTCTATTTTTGGGACGAACTATGTCCGGATTCCCAACCTCTCCGAGCCGGATACTCGTCTATGGGAGGACATGGCCCAGGCTCCGAACCTAGAATCGGATGGCGGGCCGGGAAAATTGCGCAATGATACGTCTCAAACGTATCTACTTTTCCAAACACTTTTGCCCTTGTTTTGGACTCTAACTTGCATGATTTGAATAAAACTAACCCAGACTGATGCTGTTTTCAGCAGAACTGCCATGATGTTGTTTTATGTGTAGAAAACAGAAGTTCTCGAAATGACCTAAAAATCCACGGAGGCAAGTTTTGGAAAATATAAAAAATACTGGCGAAAGAATCAAGACCAGGGGGGCCACACCCTGTCCACGAGGGTGGGGGACGCGCCCACCCCCCTAGGCACGCCCCCTGTCTCGTGGGCCCCCTGAGGCTCCACCGACCTCAACCCCAACTCCATATATTCCGTTTCATGGAGAGAAAAATCTGGGAGAAAGTTTCATTGCGTTTTATGATACGGAGCCGCCGCCAAGCCCTAATCTCTCCCGGGAGGGCTGATCGGGAGTCCGTTCGGGGCTCCGGAGAGGGGGATTCGTCGCCGTCGTCATCATCAACCATCCTCCATCACCAATTTCATGATGCTCACCGCCGTGCGTGAGTAATTCCATCGTAGGCTTGCTGGACGGGTGATGGGTTGGATGAGATTTACCATGTAATCAAGTTAGTTTTGTTAGGGTTTGATCCCTAGTATCCACTATGTTCTGAGATTGATGTTGCTATGACTTTGCTATGCTTAATGCTTGTCACTAGGGCCCGACTGCCATGATTTCAGATCTGAACCTATTATGTTTTCATGAATATATGTGTGTTCTTGATCCTATCTTGAAAGTCTATAGTCACCTATTATGTGTTATAATCCGACAACCCCGAAGTGACAATAATCGGGATACTTCTCGGTGATGACCATAGTTTGAGGAGTTCATGTATTCACTATGTGCTAATGCTTTGTTCCAGTTCTCTATTAAAAGGAGGCCTTAATATCCCTTAGTTTCCACTAGGACCCCACTGCCATGGGAGGGTAGGACAAAAGATGTCATGCAAGTTCTTTTCCATAAGCACGTATGACTATATTCGGAATACATGCCTACATTACGTTGATGAATTGGAGCTAGTTCTGTGTAACCCTATGTCATAGCTATTACATGAGGAATCGCATCCGACATAATTATCCATCACTGATCCAATGCCTACGAGCTTTTCACATCTTGTGCTTCGCTTATTTACTTTTCCGTTGCTACTGTTACAATTCCTACAAAACTATTATCTTTACTTTTGCCACTGTTACCTTTACTATCATACTACTTTGCTACTAAATACTTTGCTGTAGATACTAAGTTATCTAGGTGTGGTTGAATTGACAACTCAACTGCTAATACTTAATAATATTCTTTGACTCCCCTTGTGTCGAATCAATAAATTTGGGTTGAATACTTTACCCTCGAAAGTTATTGCGATCCCCTACACTTGTGGATTATCAAGACTAATTTCTAGCGCCGTTGCCGGGGAGCATAGCTCTATTCTTTGAGTCACTTGGGATTTATATCTGTTGATCACTATGAGGAACTTGAAAGACGAAAGAACCAAGATTTTTTCCCTCAACTACGAGGGGAGGTAAGGAACTGCCATCTAGCTCTGCACTAGATTCTCCTTCTGTTATTAGTAAGCTTGCGACACCTAAACCTGCTACTGCTATGAATTCTGATATGTCGCATGTTATTGATGATGCCACTTCTGCTATGCATGATACTTATGATGAAACTACTTCTGTGCGTGATACCACTTTGCCATTAGGTGAATTTCTTGATGAACAACTTGCTTGGGTTAGAGAGAATGAAATTATTGAAGATGCTATTATTGATGATAGTGATGATGAAAGTTCTCCCCCTGATTATGAATTACCTGCTGTTCCTGAGGGTTATGTTATGGAAGAGGAACCTGCTAGAGCTATCTTTGCTTGTAAAGATAGGTATGATCTTAAAAAGTTATTAGCTAAATGGAAGCAGCAGTCTCTTAATGCTAGAATGAAACCTGACCCTGCTTTTGCTACTTCACCTATCTGTGTTACTGATAAGGATTATGAATTCTCTGTTGATCCTGAGATTATTACTTTGGTTGAATCTGATCCTTTTTATGGCCTTGAATCTGAAACTGTTGTGGCACATCTTACCAAGTTGAATGATATAGCCACCCTGTTTACTAATGATGAGAAGTCTCACTATTATTATATCCTTAAGATATTTCCGTTCTCATTAAAGGGCGATGCTAAGACTTGGTTTAATTCTCTTGCTCCTGGTTGTGTGCGTAGTCCCCAGGATATGATTTATTACTTCTCTGCTAAATATTTCCCCGCTCATAAGAGAGTCTCCCACAAGAAGAGAGTCTCCCACAAGCTTGGGGGAGGCTTCTCCGATTACTTAATGCTTTGCCTGATCATCCTCTTAAGAAAAATGAAATACTTGATATCTTTTATAATGGACTAACCAATGCTTCCAAGGACTATTTGGATAGTTGTGCTGGTTGTGTTTTCAGGGAAAGAACAGTCGACGAAGCTAAATTACTATTGAATAATATGTTGACTAATGAAAATAATTGGACTCTCCCTGAGCCAATTCTTGAGGCAATTCCTGAACCAATTGAGCCAACTCCTGAGCCTATTCCTAAACCCACTCAGAAGAAGAGAGGTGTTTTATTTCTCAGTCCTGAAGATATGCAAGAGGCAAAGAAATCAATGAAAGAAAAAGGTATACAAGCTGAAGATGTTAAGAATTTACCACCTATTGAAGAAATACATGGTCTTAATATACCACCTGTCGAAGAACCACATTGTGTTGATAACCCAACACAGGTAGTAAAGGTAAATTCTCTCTATAGATATGATAAAGTTGAAATTCCCTCTACTAAATTTCATAGCCCATGCTTAGATGAATTTGATGACTTTATGGCTAGACAAGAAAGTTTTAATGCTTATGTAGGTAGAGAATTAAAGAACAATGCTGTCGAGATAGGACACTTGAGTGATTATATGGCTAGAGTTAAAGGTGAACTTAAACTCATTAGCAATTATGCTTCTATGGTTGCTACTCAAGCTGAGAAAGTACTTAAAGCTCAAAATGATTTGCTTGATGAATTAAATAATAAACCTGACTTTGTTGTTAGAGTGGCTACTAGAACTGGTAGAATGACTCAGGAACCTTTATATCCCGAAGGCCACCCTAAGAGGATCGAGCAAGATTCTCAGAGAAATAATTTAGAGGCACCTAATTCTTCTAAAAAGAAGAAAAAGAAAAATGATAGGACTTTGCATGCTTCTAGTGAACCTGTTGTAGACACACCTGAGAATCCCAATGACATCTCTGTTTCTGATGCTGAAACACAATCAGGTGATGAACATGAACCTAGTGATAATGTTCATGTTGATGCTCAACCTAGCAAAAACAAAGAAGTAGAGATTGAACCTGCTGTTGATCTTGATAACCCACAATCAAAGAATCAACGTTATGATAAGAGAGACTTTGTTGCTAGGAAGCATGGTAGAGAAAGAGAACCATGGGTTCAGAAACCCATGCCCTTTCCTCCTAAACCATCCAAGACAACGGATGATGAGGATTTTGAGCACTTTGCTGAAATGGTTAGACCTATCTTCTTACGTATGCGCTTAACTGATATGCTTAAAATAAATCCTTATGCTAAGTATATGAAGGATATCATTACAAATAAAAGAAAGATACCGGAAGTTGAAATTTCCACCATGCTTGCTAATTACACTTTTCAAGGTGGAATACCAAAGAAACTTGGAGACCCCGGGGTACCAACTATACCATGCTCCATTAAAGAAATTATGTTAGAACTGATTTATGTGATCTTGGAGCCGGTGTTAGTGTTATGCATCTTTCTTTATATCGTAGACTTGAATTGAGTAAGTTGACACCTACTGAAATATCCTTGCAAATGGCTGATAAATCAACTGCTATACCTATCGGTATTTGTGAGGATGTCCCTGTTGTGGTTGCAAATGTCACTATTTTAACGAACTTTGTTATTCTTGATATTCCCGAGGACGATAGTATGTCGATTATCCTTGGTAGACCCTTTTTGAATACTGCAGGGGCTGTTATTGATTGCAACAAAAGCAATGTCACTTTTCATGTTAATGGTAATGAGCATACGGTACACTTTCCGAGGAAACAATCTCAAGTTCATAGCATCAATTCTATTGGAAAAGTTCCAACTATCATTATTGGAGGTTTTGAATTTCCTCTCCCTACTATCAAGAAAAAGTATGATATTCTTATTGTTGGGGATGTTCATATCCCCGTTGAGGTAACCTAGTGTTATTTAAATTTTCTTTGGTTTCGTGTTATTCGGAATGAGTTTGTTAACAAGACTTGATCAACCTCGTTAGTGGATTCATTTTGATGATCATGAGATGGATGAAACTAGAAGGCACAACCTTCTGTACCCTCTTTTTACTTTCTGTTATTTAGAATAAATAAAGCAAAAATAGTATTATTTGTCTGTTTTCTGAATTATCCGTGTAATAAAAATATCTCGAAAATAAAAGTGCTCCAAATGCCCTGCAAATTTAGTATGATTTTTTATGGAATATTTGAGGATTTTAGGCACTAAAAACACTTCGGGAGGGGCAAGCACCAGGCCACGAGAGTGGAGGGCGCGCCCCCCTGTCTCGTGGGCCCCTAGTGGCCCCCCTCCACTTATGCCAGCACCCACACACTCCATCTTCTTCCCAAAAAATCCCCATCTAGCTCAAACACGAGTTCTAGCTCATTTTGCTGTGATTTTCGATCTCCTTGCTCAAAGCTCCATTCACAAAACTGCTTTGGGAGATTGTTGCTTGGTATGTGACTCCTCCATTGCTCCAATTAGTTTTTTTCTAGTGCTTTATTCATTGCAAATCTTTGCTGCATAGGTGACCATGTTCTTGAGCTTGCATGTTAAATTTATGAGGTCCCAAGTAATTCTAATGCATGATATAGGCTCTAGGTACTTGTAGGAGTAGTTGCTACCAATCTTGTTTACTTTTATTCACTTTTATTTTGAAGTTACTAAAATTTCAGAAATTTTTCAGAAAAAGAAATATGTCTAGGAGAATGTACCAAGGTGGTTCCTCAGTAAAGAAAGGGCCCAGGATTGCTATACGTGAGCAAGATGTTGAACTATCGAGGGACGAAGAAGTACGGGCTTGTGAGTGGCCATCCGACGATTTTATGGTCGAAGCAGGCTTTATGGAGGAATTTGATGCGTATGTGCAAATGCTGATATGGAGGACTTCTTACATGATAAGTCTCCTCAGTACTATCAATTGACTAACTCATTTGTGCGAAGGTTTAAATATAAATGTACACGTAATTCCCCGAGTGTCCTATTTGATATCTATGATACATCTTATACCATGGACTTAGAGGATTTTACAACTGCTTGCAAACTTCCGCAGTGGGGTAATATTAATGATCCCCACAAATCTGAATTTAGAGATTTCCTTGCTAGTATTACTGTGGGAGAATCTAGGGACATTGCACAAGCTACCATAGGGAGCATTCATTTTCCTGCTATACATTATTTTGCTCTCTTCATTGCTAGATGCATTAACGGTAAAGACAAAGCATGTCATATGTGTGTCCCTGATCTTAGTGTCCTCAAGAGTGTTGTGTTAGGTAATAAAGATTACAACTTGGGGGCAATAGTTCCATGTAGGTTGCATAATAATGGTAGGGCAGGAGATTTATTTGGAGGAATTTATGCAACCCGTGTGGCAAATTATCTTGGTATAGCCCCACGAGAGGGGGATATGATGTTACCTCCTGTTTATTTAGATTATGACGCTAGTCCAACATCATTTTCTTAAGAGGAATGAACAATTCCTCCAGAATTGACTAATCTATGACAGACGTAGCGTTGTCCATGTTACTCATCCTGCTCCTCTCCTTTTTGATTACCAGGAAAAAGGAAAATATGTTGTTACTAGGGAGGAAGCAGCTAAACACGAGGGGAGAGCGGAGGCGGCTCGCCAGCATGCCACACCTCAGGAGGCATTTGCTGCTGCATCTCAGTACGACCCCAGTTACAACTACGGATATCAGCCAGGCTACCATTGGCATTAGACCAACTTAGGCCAAAAGCCTAAGCTTGGGGGAGTACGTATTTCTCACCGACTTTACATTCATGTTCACACATTATTCTAGTTGTCAGTGCTCATACTCTTTCATTGTATTATCCATGCTAGTTTAATTTTCTTTTTCTAGTTTTCTTCTTGTGTGTTTGATAAACCTTAAGAAAAACCAAAAAATTAGCTAGTTTAATTTCCATGCTTGTAGTAGAAATTAAAATGAAAACCCAAAAAGATTTCTTGTTCTTCTTCTTACTTGTTGGGAGCTTTCCCGTATAAATAGTTTTATTTCCTTTTCTTTCCTTTGGGGGTCGAGAGTAGAAGGCCATATTGAAAATGTTTAGTGGCTCTCATATGCATGATTGTTTATTTAACTTAGAGCCCATATTACTTTGTCTTCTCTCTTGAGTTGAATGCTTGCAGATTCTAGCTTAGTCCAATGCACGTGCACTATTATTATTATGCACATCGTTCGGTCGTGCAAGTGAAAGGCACCAATGATGATGTATGATGGACTGATTGAGATGAGAGAAACTGGTATGAACTCGACCTCTCTTGTTTTTGTAAATATGATGAGTTCATCGTTCCTGATTCAGCTTATTATGAAGTAAACATATTTGCAATGACATTTAGAGATTATAGTTGCTTGTGACATGCTTGATTAGCTATGAGTTATAATGGTTTATCTTGTGTGCCAACATGCTATTAGAATGATTATGATGTGGTATGATGGGATGGTATCGTCCTTTGAATGAATTGAGTGACTCGACTTAGCACATGTTCACGCATGTAGTTCAAACAAATCAACATAGCCTTCACGATATTTATGTTCATGGTAGATTATATCCTACTCATGCTTGTACTCGGTGTGAATTAATTTTAATACATGATTATGACTATTGTCGCTCTCTCAGTTGGTCGCTTCCCAGTCTTTTTCTAGCCTTCACCTGTACTAAGCGGCAATACTGCTTGTGCATCCAAACTCCTTAAACCCCAAAGTTATTCCATATGAGTCCACCATACCTTCCTATATGCGGTATTTACCTGTCGTTCCAAGTAAATTTATATGTGCCATACTCCAAACCTTCAAATGAAATTCTGTTTTGTATGCTCCAGCAGCTCATGTTTCAACTAGGGCTGCCTATATCTTCCATGCTAGGTGTGTTATTCTCAAGAGGAGTGGACTCCGCTCCTCATTCACGAGAAAGGGCCAGTAACCGGGATGCCCAGTCCCATGATCCAAAAAGATCAAAGCAAATCAATATAATTAAACAAAACTCCCCAGGGCTGTTGTTAGTTGGAGGACTCGTTGTTTCGAGCAAGCCATGGATTGATGCTTGTTGGTGGTGGGGGAGTATAAACTTTTACCATTCTATTTGAGAACTTGCTATAATGCATGTAGTATGGAAGATACAGCCATCTCATAGTTGTTGCGTTGACAGTGAAAGTATGCCGCTCAAAATGTTATTCATCTCTATTTTAAAATCGAGCTCTCGCACCTCTACAAATCCCTGCTTCCCTCTACAAAGGGCCTATCTATACTTTTATGTTGAGTCATCATCCTCTTATTAAAAAGCACCCACTGGAGAGCACACTGTCATTTGCATTCATTACTATTGGTTTATATTGGGTATGACTTGACTAGATCTCTTTTACCATGAATTACAATGTCTAGTCAGTCCTTGATCTTTAAAGGTGCTCTACATTTATGTTTTGCGGTCTTAGAAAGGGCTAGCGAGATACCATTTTTCTATATCATGTTATGATTGTTTTGAGAAAGTGTTGTCATCTGAGTTTTATTATTATGGCTCGCTAGCTAATTATGCCATTGATATGAGTAATTGTGAGACCTAGGTGTTATTGTGAGTATGGTTAGTTCATAATATTTGCTGAAACCTCAATGCTGGCTTTGCATGTTTACAACAACAAGAGCAAATAGAGTTTGTAAAAGTTTTTCTTTATCACTTTCAGTTTATCAACTGAACTGCTTGAGGACAAGCAAAGGTTTAAGCTTGGGGGAGTTGGTACGTATCCAACGTATCTACTTTTCCAAACACTTTTGCCCTTGTTTTGGACTCTAACTTGCATGATTTGAATGAAACTAACCCGGACTGACGCTGTTTTCAGCAGAACTGCCATGATGTTATTTTATGTGTATAAAACAAAAGTTCTCAGAATGACCTGAAAATGCACGGAGGCAAGTTTTGGAAAATATAAAAAATACTGGCGAAAGAATTAAGACTAGGGGGCCCACACCCTGTTCACGAGGGTGGGGGGCGCGCCCACCCCCCTGGGCATGCCCCCCTGTCTCGTGGGCCCCCTGAGGCTCCACTGACCTCAACTCCAACTCCATATATTCTGTTTCGCGGAGAAAAAAAATCAGAGAGAAAGTTTCATCGCGTTTTACGATACGGAGCCGCCGCCAAGCCCTAATCTCTCTTGGGAGGGCTGACCTGGAGTCCGTTCGGGGCTCCGGAGAGGGGGATTCGTTGTCGTCGTCGTCATCATCAACCATCCTCCATCACCAATTTCATGATGCTCACCGCCGTGCGTGACTAATTCCATCGTAGGCTTGCTGGATGATGATGGGTTGGATGAGATTTACCATGTAATCAAGTTAGTTTTCTTAGGGTTTGATCCCTAGTATCCACTATGTTCTGAGATTGATGTTGCTATGACTTTGCTATGCTTAATGCTTATCACTAGGGCCCGAGTGCCATGATTTCAGATCTGAACCTATTATGTTTTCATGAATATATGTGTGTTCTTGATCCTATCTTGCAAGTCTATAGTCACCTATTATGCGTTATGATCCGACAACCCCGAAGTGACAATAATCAGGATACTTCTCGGTGGTGACCATAGTTTGACGAGTTCATGTATTCACTATGTGTTAATGCTTTGTTCCGGTTCTCTATTAAAAGGAGGCCTTAATATCCCTTAGTTTCCACTAGGACCCCGCTGCCACGGGAGGGTAGGACAAAAGATGTCATGCAAGTTCTTTTCCATAAGCATGTATGACTATATTCGGAATACATGCCTACATTACATTGATGAGTTGGAGCTAGTTCTGTGTAACCCTATGTTATAGCTATTACATGAGGAATCGCATCCGACATAATTATCCATCACTGATCCAATGCCTACGAGCTTTTCACATCTTGTGCTTCACTTATTTACTTTTCCGTTGCTACTATTACAAATCCTACGAAACTATTATCTTTACTTTTGCCACTGTTACCTTTACTATCATACTACTTTGCTACTAAATACTTTGCTGCAGATACTAAGTTATCCAGGTGTGGTTGAATTGACAACTCAACTGCTAATACTCAATAATATTCTTTGGCTCCCCTTGTGTCGAATCAATAAATTTGGGTTGAATACTTTACCCTCGAAAGTTGTTGCGGTCCCCTACACTTGTGGGTTATCAGGCAGCATCCGGGAGTCCGAGCCGCCAAGCTCGGAAGCTCCTTTGCCCCTGGTTCTCAGATCGGGTCAGGGTTTGGACTTAAATCTACCCACCCACCCAGACACAAGTGATCTTTTCCACATTAGACGAGCCCCAAGAGACAGTACCTCACTTCTAGGCCAGATTCCTCCTTGTAATGAGCAAGGTTAAGGACTGTCGCGAGGAAGACGCAATCTCATTCCTTTGCAAAAATTGCTTGGACAAGGGAATTCTCAACGCCATAAGTCGTCGTGACATAGCACACTTCGCTGACTTGGCGGCCATAGTACAGAAGTACTGTGCGATGGAAAGCGCATGGAAAACCCAAACAAATTTGTGGGATCCTCCGGCTCTCACTAAACCCCTCGTCCAAACAAAAAAGGTGCACTCTCGCAAGTCACCCGATCCAATCACAAGGAAACAAAAGCCCACTACAGGGCATGGAACCATATTGGAGGGATGGCTCAATGGGCCATGCAAAATTCATAG
Organism: Triticum dicoccoides; assembly: GCF_002162155.2. Taxonomy (NCBI): domain Eukaryota; kingdom Viridiplantae; phylum Streptophyta; class Magnoliopsida; order Poales; family Poaceae; genus Triticum; species Triticum dicoccoides. The sequence goes on along the minus strand of NC_041391.1, from coordinate 532,699,458 downwards.
TACACCGAATACCATACCAACACACAGCCTTAGAGCATGTTGGACACTCTGGCAGGTGGCTAAGAGTGGTGAGGATCTCCTCATCAACAATACCGCAGAGCACCATCCCGCGGAGAATAACAATACAGTACTGACAGTCTTCAAGACTTTTGTCTCAAATAATAGGCGTAAGCGAGCACTCCGCAGCCTCGCTGAAGTCTGCCATGTTGCAGCAGTAAATCCATGGAACGACACGGCCATAACCTTCAATGCCAGGGACAAACCTCAATTCTGAATAGTCCGAGCACCAGCCGCTTTGGTCCTTAGTCCAACTGTGGACGGCTTCCGGCTTACTAAAGTGCTCATGGACGGTGGCAGCGGATTAAACCTCATCTACGAGGAAACTCTCAACAAAATGGAAATAGACAAGAGCCGCATTGAGCAAAGCAGCACGACCTTCAGAGGAATCATCCCTAGTCGGGAGGCGCGATGTGCGGGAAAAATCACACTAGATGTGGTATTTGGCACGCCAGAGAATTATAGGTCCGAAGAAATCACATTCCAAGTGGCCCCGTTCAGTAGTGGATACCACGCCCTTCTAGGGTGGGATGCATTCACGAGCTTCCAAGCCATACCCCATTACGGGTACATGAAGCTCAAGATGCCTGGGCCCAATGGAATCATCACTCTAGCTAGTGATCCGGACATAGCACTCCGTGCTGAAAATAAAACCGCCTCACTAGCCCTCGAGGCATTATCCGAAGCTCTCGCGTCCGAAGAACTAACTGCGTTGCACTCCAAAGTGGACAGGGACGAAGTGATACTCGACAAACAACCCAAGTCCAGCTCTTTTAAACCAATGGACGAAATAGTCAAATTCCAGGTCCATCCAACGGACCCTACAAAAACAGCATCCATTGGGGCATAGCTGAACCCCACAATAGACACCGCACTGCGAGAGTTCTTGCGTGAGAATTGGGATATCTTCGCTTGGCATCCTTCAGACATGCCAGGTATCCCACGCGGGCTGGCCGAGCATAGCCTAAACATACTAAAGGGATACAAGCCGTTCAAGCAAACTCTTCGGTGCTTTTCAAAACCTAAGCGACAAGCCATGGGAGAAGAGCTAGCCAAGCTACTCAAAGCCGGATTCGTCATAGAAATAAAACATCCGGACTGGCTAGCAAACCTGGTGATTGTACCAAAGAAGGACAAATCCTGGCGCCTATGTGTTGATTTCAAGGACCTTAATAAGGCTTGCCCCAATGATCCCTTCCCCCTCCCTTGCATCGATCAAATCATCAACGCTACCGCAGGACACGACTTGTTGTGTTTCCTCGACGCATACTCCGGATACCATCAAATCAAGATGGCGGAGTCCGATCAAGCCACAACGGCATTCATCACTCCATACGGCCCCTTCTGTTTTAACACCATGCCTTTCGGGCTCAAAAACGCCGGTGCAACCTATCAACTCATGATTCAGACATGCCTGGAAACACAAATCGGCAAAACAGTGGAGGCATACGTATATGATGTGGTCATCAAAACCAGACACGTCGAATCCTTAATAGACGAATTGAGGCTTACGTTCGACAATCTCTGAACATATGACATCAAGCTCAATCTGGAAAAATGCGTCTTCAGCACACCTGCCGGAAAGCTCTTAGGCTTCATTGTTTCCAATAGAGGAATTGAAGCAAATCCGGCTAAAATCCGAGCTCTGTCACAGTTGGCTACCCCAACAGACCTCAAGCAAATCCAGAAATTAACTGGATGCGTGGCTGCCTTAAGCCGCTTTATCTCCCGATTAGGAGAAAAGGCACTACCTCTCTATCGCCTTCTTCGACGCACCGAACACTTTAAGTGGACGGATGCGGCTACGGCCGTACTGGAAGAAATAAAGGAACTCTTGGCCAGCAATCCAATCCTGGCCGCACCAAATATCAGCGAGCCCATGTTGTTATATATAGCTTCAACACACCAGGTTGTAAGCGCAGTGCTCGTCGTCGAACAAGAGACAGACGGACATAAGTTCCCGCTTCAAAAGCCGGTATACTACGTATCCACCGTCCTCACTCCATGCAAATCACGATACCCACATTATCAAAAGATAGCATACACGATCTTCATGGCATCCTAAAAACTACGACACACTTTCAAGAGTGTTCAATTACGGTGGCCTCAGAAGTACCACTCAACGATATAATAAATAACCGCGATGCCACGAGCCAGATTGCTAAATGGGCTATCGAGCTCCTCCCATTCGACATAACATACAAACCACAGCGAGGCATTAAATCGCAAGTACTGCCTGACTTCGTCGCCGAATGGACAGAAGCCGAACTCCCTAAAGAGTACGACGTGTACTCCAATTGGATCATGCACTTTGACGGCTCTAAGATGCTAGCTGGTCTGGGGGCAGGCGTTGTCCTGACATCCCCCACCGGAGATACAGTCCAATACGTACTCCAAATACTATACACAGATTCCAACAATGCATCCAAATATGAGGCTCTGTTGCATGGTCTTCGGATGGCAGTCTCCATGGGCATTCAACGCCTAGAAGTGCATGGGGATTCGAACCTCACAATATCTCAAATAAATAGAGATTTTGATGCCAAGGACCCAAAAATGGCGGCCTACCGCAATGCCGTCCTCAAAATGTCATCTCGGTTCGACGGGCTCGAATTCCACCATGTGGTCCGAGAAAACAATCAAGCGGCGGATATCCTCGCCCGCATCGGCGCTAAGCGCGAAGCCGTCCCACCTAATATCTTCTTGGAAAGGCTGTTCAAGCCATCCGTGGTGTGGGAAGGGGAGACCGGCAATACCAGTCCGGATCCAAACACAACCCCAGATCCCGAACACTCTGACGCAATTGGAGGCTCCGCCACCGAAATAAAACCTTCGGCCCACGTAATTATGGTTGTCCTCGCCCCGTGGACAGAACCCTTCTTAGCCTACCTATATAGGCAAGAACTCCCTGAGGACCAAAATGAGGCACGTTGCATTGTGCAGCGTTCTAAAGCCTACAAGGTCCACGAGGGAGAGCTTTATAATAAAAGCACGACTGGAGTGCTCCAAAGGTGCATCTCCGAAGAGGAAGGATGGTAGCTTTTGGCAGAAATTCATGCTGGAATCGGTGGCCACCACGCCGCCGCTCGGGCCCTCGTAAGCAAGGCCTTCCGTGCAGGTTTTTACTAGCCGACAGCCCGAGCAGACGCACAGGACCTCGTCCAACTTTGCGTCGGCTGCCAGCTTTTTGCAAATCAAAGCCATATGCCACCTACCACTCTCCAAACAACCCCCATAACTTGGCCCTTTGCGGTCTGGGGGTTCGATATGGTTGGACCCCTTAAAGGAGGAAGCCATAAGAAAAATACTTGTTGGTCATGGTAGATAAATTCACCAAATGGATAGAGGCCAAACCAATTAAAACGGCCGAATTCGGACCGGTGATAGACTTTATATCTAGAGTCGTACACAGTTACGGTGTCCCCCACAGCATCATCACTGATAATGGCTCCAACTTCACAGCCGACGAGATGAAAACCTGGTGCGGCAAAATGGGCATTAAGCTCGATTATGCCTCTGTCTATCACCCCCAAACAAATGGTCAAGTCGAATGAGCAAATGGTCTTATTATGAGTGGCATCAAGCCCAGACTAGTGCGATCCTTGAAGGAATCAGATATGCACTGGGTCGAGGAGCTCGACTCCATACTATGGGAGCTGCGGACCACGCCAAATCGCACCACCGGATATACACCATTTTTTATGGTGTACGGCGCAGAGGCAGTACTACCCTGCGATATCATTCATGACTCACCTTGAGTGCACATGTACGAAGAAAGATAGGCCGAGCTAGATCGGCAGGACAGTTTAGATGCCCTGGAGGAGGAGCGTGACGTTGCACTGGCCCGTTCCGCATTCTATCAGCAGCAGGCTCAAAGGTATCAAAGCAGAGACATACAGGCCAAAACTTATAACGTTGGCGTACTTGTTCTACGCCTACCGGAGAAGAAAAAGGACAAGATCAAGCCCAAGTGGGAGGGTCCCTTCATCATTGATAAAGTTCTCACCGGAGGAGCGTATCGTCTGCGTGACGCCTCAGATAACCGACTTGAGCCGAACCCATGGAACGCGGCCAGACTCCGAAGATTCTACGCCTAGTGCCAAACTCTATGTTCGTCTCCCTACCTCCGCCTTTTTTTAAAGTTATGTCCTCCTTCTTTCTTTCCTTCCTTTTTCTATATATAGCCTTAAAAGCCTTAAGTGTGCCTCGATCACACACTCCTGCCGCGCTATGTGTGCTCAATATACCTGGGGGCTTCTTATACAGAAGCTTAACATAATTATCTTATGGGTTTTATGCCCACCACATATGCGTCACTTCTACATATGTGCCTTTTTTTGCCATTATATGCATCGATATGACTTAAGTTTTGGCCAAGCTGGGTTGTCTGGCTCTTGTGTTTATGCCCTACGTTCCTGTTAATTCGGCTAGGGGATAAGGGGAGCACCTCTGCGATTGTTACTGCCGGGTCAGCCGGATGTGTACCTCGGACTGGGTGAAGCCGAAAGCTAGCGTTCTTAAGGGAATATTTGATTGGTGAACATAAGATGTCTCTTACTTATTTCAATACATGCCCCCAGATGTTTATATCCTGCGTCGCTTTTCGCAGTTCGGACATGCACACTAATGCATGCATACCCAGGGAAAGGAACCCTTAAAGGAACTATTATCCCTGGAAGATGTTTCTTACTATCCATGTAATATAACATAGCTAGTTGGGTACTTGTCTGTTCAAGCACTTATGACCCCTACGCCTGGTTTCCACGCATACCCCGGTTTTTTCATAGCTAAGCGGGTATTCGGATACACTCCGGACTGTCGGATCCGGAGGTTGAAGCGAAAAGGACCACCATGACAAATGATTTACAATCCGGCTAGGGACAAAATATGTCATTTGAAGTACACAGTCACTTAGACTGACTAAATTCTTCTTCTATACCATCCAACAGGCTGTCTAGCCTACAATCCTGTTGGTAATACTTTGCGGCTAATGCTACCTGGTCATATACCAGACTAACGGGGACCTCTTTCCCATCTGACCCTACAGGTCTGACCTCGGCCATGTGGTTCGGGTCAGCCTTGGTGTATCACGTCTTCACCATGGCCCAGGCTTCCCTTGCACCTTGTCGTAGGCCGATATCTTCCATAATCGGAAGCTCCGCCATGCTCCCTTGAGCATCTCCACAAGCTCTCCCATGCTTTGGGCAGGGATGCAAAAGGCCACAAGGCCTAGGCAATACCCTGCATCACCTACCGAATTTGTCCGTGCTTCTTCGCCGAACTTTATAAAGTTTCATTCGAGCACTTACTAAAAATGTCACATCGAAGCTTCTTATTCTCCTTCACGGAGTGAGCAAGCTGGGCCCGAACATCTTTTAATTCAACGTCCAGCCGGGTCTTCGCGTCCCGGAGATCATTTTTCTCCCGTATAACCTTTGTAAGCACGCGCTCACCAGCCTTTAGCTATCATTGAGTATGTTGCTCATCCTCTGATACGATCTCCGGATTACCTTCGGGATTGTCTGCAAAATCTATTATTAGATTTGCACGCATGCCGAATACTAACTGGTATATGTCAATACACTCTTTTTGATTAAATATAAGTATTACCTGATGGGGCCTTCTTGGACTCCTCCATTCCGGCAACTGCAGCCCGTAGCTGGGCTTTGCACTCTTCCAGCTATTGAGACAACTAGGTATTCTTCTTCGTGAGAGCCTATGAATACAATGATCCTTAAATCAGTTGCACCAGCTATTTCAAGTCTCAGGGGCTACTGATATACATAATTATCAGAATTTCTTACCTGTATGTCATTTGCATATTGGTCCATGGCTCTGGCAAGGCCATCTTGAGCGGCTCGGATGTACACATCTCTTGAGTTGAAGGCATTGAACGCCTCTTTGGAGAAACTAGGGTCACGGAGTACGGCCCGGCAACGCCTGTGATTCATGGCACTCTCCACTTCGGAATTCGTAGCAGATAGTCTATCCCATCCTCTGTAGGAGGATCATCCGGCATCGTCCCCACGTTAGCCTCTGCCCCTATGTCCGGCTCTGGAGTCCGGCTAGTGGAGGCATGGCCAGTAGGCTCTCCGGACACAGTCCGGCGAGCATTTTTTTTTGCCAGGAGCCACAGACGTTATTATATTTTTAAGATTATAATCACGGAGCAAGGTTTTAATCATACCTCTGCGACGGCGTCTTAGTCATGACCGCCTTCCTTTTGAGCCTACCCGGCTTTGGTGCCCCTTATTGATGAGTCACCACAGGTTCGGCCCGGTGCCCCGATGGCCTTCCCTGTAAGACACAATATATGTGCGGTGGGTAAGATGCAAAGAAGGGATCCTTCTAGGAAGTTGGGACTCCGGTTTTACTTACATGCGATGCAGGGAGTAGGCCAGGGTAATCGGCTATGATGGCCACCAAGGCGCCATCGCGGCTTAGCTGATAGAATGCCCTGTCAATAAGCTCCACAAATACGTCTGGATCTTCTTCGAGTCCGGGGTCGAGGGCCCGGTCGGGGTCCTCTGGCTGTGGAGACGGGCTGTGGACCTCCCTCATAGCTTTTCGCAGTTCCTGCTATGAATTGGCAAGGTAAGTATTTGTGATGAAGAATGCGGGAAAGACTGGAATAAAAGATAGCAGCTCACCCAACTTGGGGGTTGTACATGGAGAATCCATCCCGTGGCTTAATACGGATGAACTCCTCTTCTTCCCCTTTGTACAAATCAGGAGTATTTTCATCAGAGCGGCGGCGGAGTCCGGAACTTTACGGCCGCAACGGGTGGCATCGTCTTCTCCATTGAAGTGCCACATGGGTTTCCCCCGATATTGAAGTGGTTGCACTCCCTGCATTATACATGTTGACATAACCTCAATTATTGTCAGTCCTGATTTGGCCAGCATCTTTATCCTGTCCATCAGGAAAAGGACCTCTCTGGTATCTTCCTCCTGGGGGCTCCGGGGGCGCCAGCTGTGCGTTTCTTCAACGGGGCATTTGCAAACTCAGGAAGGCCCAACCGAATAGGGTACGGAAGGGGGACGTCCTCCATATAAAACCACTCCGAAGGCCAGTCTTCGGATGTCTTCTTCGGAGTATTGGCAAGTATCCGGTCATGGCAATGCGCCATATTTTGGCTCCGCCCACTTGATATATCGACCCCTCCTGAGTGCGGGGTACGAGGAAGAATAGCCTCTTCCATAGCTCGAAATGAGCTTCGCAGCCCAAAAATAGCTCGCAGAAGGCGACATAGCCTGCTATATGTAGTATGGAGGCATGAGTAAAGTTATGCAGCTGGAGGCCGTAGAACTCCAGGAGCCCGCGGAGGAACGGATGGATTGGAAATCCGAGAACCCTCAGCAAATAAGGGACAAAGCATACCCGCTCCCCCTTGGATGGGTTGGGAAAACTCTCCGCTTGCTCCCCGCCATTATAAGTGGCTAGTCCGGCTCGGACGGGGACCATGTACGCGGGCGGGAGAAACCCCTGGGTATGCAACTCTACCAATCGGCTATGGGGGACAGAACACTTCTCCCAATCGCCTGGCTTAGTGCTACGGGAGCGAGAGCAGGAGCTGCAACGGCCGCCCTTGATGGGATGGCTTCTTTCGGGCGCGCTCTGATGAATACTCGCTGGGGGAGGATGGTGTGATTTGGATCTGAGGATCCCCGTCTCTTTAAATAGACGATTTACTTACATGGTCAGGGTGGCAAATGTAAAAATGCCCCGACTTCTCGCATTCGCTCGACACATGGAGATAGCCATTATTAAAGCACAGAAGCCAAGGAGTGCAACATTAATGGGAAGCCGGACACTGCTTGTTACAACAGGTACTCCGGGATTTTGGAGAAAAACCCGCCTTGCAATGCCGAAGACTATCTGCGCGTCGGACTCATCGTCATTGAAGCCTGGTTCGGGGGCTACTAAGGGAGTCCTAGATTAGGGGGTCCTCGGACAGCCGGACTATATACTTTGGCCGGACTGTGGGACTATGAAGATACAATATTGAAGACTTCGTCCCGTGTCCGGGTGGGACTCTCCTTTGCATGGAAGGCAAGCTTGGCAATTCGGATATGTAGATCTCCTTCTCTGTAACTGACTCTGTGTAACCCTAGCCCCCTCTGGTGTCTATATAAACCGGAGGGCTTAGTCCGTCGGCCAACAACAATCATAATCATAGGCTAGCTTCTAGGGTTTAGCCTCTATGATCTCGTGGTAGATCAACTCTTGTAATACTCATATCATCAAGATCAATCAAGCAGGAAGTAGGGTATTACCTCCATCAGGAGGGCCCGAACCTCGGTAAACATCGTGTCCCCTGCCTCCTATTACCGTTAGCCTTAGACGCACAGTTCGGGACCCCCTACCCGAGATCCGCCGGTTTTGACACCGACACTCGCCGTCGTCCACCGCCCTGGTGCTCTCCGTGCAGTGTGGTCAATGTGGTCAAGGAACGACTTCCATCGGAAGAGTACTATACGTGGAGAGGCTGACAGCTGGGTCCACGACGGCCGCAAGGAAGTGCCTCCTTATTACGCGCAAAATAATTATTCCTCCACCTGACAGCACGGACCCACCGGACGTGCCACAGTATTTTGTGAAAAAATTGTTTCCCCCCTGACTGCTAGGACCCACCAGCTACATCTTCGCATGCAAGGAAGTGTGTCTGGGAAACAAAACGATTCGCCCCCCTGACTGCTAGGACCCACCAGCTACATCTTCGCACGCAAGGAAGTGCCTGACAGTCAGGACCCACCTAATCGAAGCATATGTAGCATTGTCATTCTGGTCGCGAACGTGTACGTACATACTGGTCGATGTAGAGGCGTGCATGTGTTGTTGTAGAGGCGCGCATGTGTCATAGTAGAGGCACGCACGTAGCATGTACACGTACGTACAACGGCCAGGGTGCAAGAAAGTAAATACGGCCACGTACGTACATACGGGCGGGGTCTCGAACGCCTACTCGCGCATACATACGGCCAGGGCTCGTGTACATGGCTGGGTCGGAACAGAGAAACTGCGTCGTTGTCATGTTCATGGGGAGGCAACGGAATGCGTCGTGTTCATCAAGAGGAAATGGAATGCGTCATGTTCATCAGGAGGCAACAGAACGCGTGGGAGCCAACCGGCTTGGACGGAACAGGCGATGGAAACGAGGCCTGGTGTACCGCAGAACGGAGGAAACAGCCTCGTGTTCGACTGGCCACGTTCGAAACGGGGTCTTGCTCATCGGGAGGGGTCTGGCGTACCGCAAAACGGAGGAAACGGACTTGCGTTGGACCTCCTATGGTCGAAACGGGGTCCTGTTGATAGGGAGGGGTGTGGCGTACCGCAAAACGGAGGAAACAAACTTGTGTTGGAGCGCTACGGTCGAAACAGGGGTCTTGTTCATCGGGTGGGATGTGGCGTACTGCAAAACGGGACTCCACGAGATACTGTTCATCTCCACCATCGACCTCCTCCAGCCTCCACGGGTTACTGTTCATCCACCGTCGACCTCTTCCAGCCTCCACCTGCGACTGTTCATCCACGGGCTCCTGTTCATCCAGCCTCCAGCACGCGCTACTCCGCCGGCTACTGTTCAACCACCCCTCTCCATGGGCTCCTATTCAACCACCCCTTCATGGGATATTGTTCATCCACCCCTCCACCGTCTACTGTTCATCCAGCCCTCCATGGGGTAGTCCTGTTCATCTAGCCCTCCACGGGGTCCTGTTCATCCAGCCCCAACTGACTCGATCGATCGGGGTCCTGTTCATCCACCCCCACCGCTCACTGTTCATCCAACCCCCCTCCCCCGCCGCCGCAACGCTCACTGTTCATCCAGAGGCATCATCGATCGGCTTCAGTTAGCAGCAGTGGCGAAGGAATCGCTCGATCGGGTTCAGTTAACGGCCATCGATCGATCGCTCGGGTTCAGTAACGCGTAGCCTGCAGTACAATCGCTCGGGTTCAGTTGGAGCCCAATGCCTCGCTCGGGTTCAGTTAGAGCTAACGCCTCACACACACGCGCGTACGTGTATGAGAGAAACATGCATCGCTCGGCCCCCGACCACCCACCATAACCGGGAACTCGCCAAAATTTTCCTCGCCCTCGCTTCTACCATAGTTTTTTCCGTCATGGATGGCCCAAAGAATGTCATGCAGCTGCGTCTCCGGCCCGCCCAGGACTAAAAGCCCACTTTCTGTCATGATTTTTTGTCATAGAAGTAGGAGCCCACAACATCTATGATGATACCGGGTATTGTCACAATTATCGTCATAGAAGTGTCATAAGTATGACAGAAATTTTTTTCGTTCGGCCCAAAATGTCATGGATGTGTCTTTTTTTGTAGTGGTAGGCATCTAGGGTTTAGCCATTACAATCTCGAGGTAGATCAACTCTTGTAATCTTCATACTCTTCGAATATAATCAAGCAGGAGTAGGGTTTTACCTCCTTTAAAAGGGCCCGAACCTGGGTAAACACTGTGTCCCCCGGTCCCCTGTTACCATTGATCCTTAGACGCATAGCTTGGCCCCCCACCCGAGATCTGCCGGCTTTGACATGGACATTGGTGCTTTCATTGAGAGCTCTATCGTGCTGTCTACAAAAGTGATCTATGGCTCGCCTAGTCATCAACGACAATATCACTTCTGGAAGGTGCCTGGCTTCTGGGCAGACCCTCCGGTTCGGCGGTTTCACCATAGGAGCTTGCACAGCCATCGAGCCTGCAACACCGCCTACGGCCGCCAGAAACCATCTTCGCGTCAGCCCCAAGTACTCCGAAAAGTTGGATCCGGTGGATGTTTTGTCTTTAAACGAACTGCTGGACCGCATCGCCACCCTGGGGGTCTCAACGAAGTATGATCGGATCGGGCTCAAGTCCGACCAGAGGGAAATTAATCACCCGCCAATCACCCACCTCGTAGCAGTCATTGAGGAACCGGCCAAAGACACTTCCCTCCCTATATTGAAGACCAAGTATGTTTGGGTCTCCGAATCCCCTGAGCCGAATACTCCCCCTTTGGACAGGACCTCACACCCTCCGGACTCTGGCTCAAGCATAGGATTATAGGAGCCCTTGGGCCTCCCCAAACCCGAACCGGTCGCTTCGGAGACCTTTCAAGCTCCGAATACAGAGGTGGGACCGGATCTAAAATTTAAAACACCCACCCACCACAATCCATATTCTCCAAGCAACTCATGTCCTTCAGACATATACGACCTGATGTATGTGCCGGAGCAACCTCAAGAAACGGTCCACCACTTTCGGGCCAGATTCCTACTTGTTAAAAACAGGATCCAAGGCTGCCCGGACGACGATGTAGTTTCGGTCTTTCATCGCAACTGCACTGACGAGGGTATATTGAATGCCCTCGATTGTCGCCACATACAAAGCTTTATGGAACTATCATAAGTAGTGCAAAAGTATTGTGCAATGGAAATCACATGGAGGGCCCAAAAAACTCAATTGGAGCCCGCTACCTTTAAGCAGTGCGGCCCGGACTAAACGGATACATCCTGGCGGGTCACTCGACCACCAGTCCATGGGAAGGAAAAATAAACCCTTCATGGGACACAGGTCCGTTCTTGACGAACTCCTGGACAAGCCCTGCCCGATACACGCCACTCCGCGTACAGTCCCAACCCATAGCCTCCGAACATACCGGGTACTCCGACAAGTAGCAAAAAGAGGAGAGGCTATACTCACCACCATTCCAGAGAAATACTCTCCGGAGAGGGACAACTTTAGCGTCCTCACTGTATTTGAGACCTTTTCTTCGAACAATCGGCGCAAACGGGCGCTCCGCGACCTCGCTGAAGTCCACCAAGTTACCGCACTGAGCCCATGGAACGACACGACAATAACCTTTACGGCCGAAGATGAACCAAAGGCTCGGTTAGTCCGAGCACCTGCTGCCCTAGTACTAAACCCCATTGTGGATTGTTTTTGGCTTACTAAAGTGCTCATGGACGGTGGCAGTGGGATTAACCTCATCTATGAGGACACGCTCGATAAAATGCAGATGGACAGATCACACATTGAGCAAAGCAATACCACCTTTTGAGGCATTATCCCCAGTCGAGAAGCACGATGCTCTGGGAGAATTAAACTGGATGTGGTATTCGGCACGCCCGAAAGCTATTAATCCGAAGAGTTGCTCTTTCATGTGGTCCCCTTCAATAGTGGGTATCATGCCATCCTCGACCAGGACACTTTCTCACGCTTCCAAGCTACACCCCATTACGGGTATATGAAGCTCAAAATGCCAGGACCAAATGGAATCATCACAATTTCGAGCGACCCGGACAAAGCCCTTCGTGCCGAAAACAAACTGCTTCCTTGGCCCTCGAGGTGCTACCCGAAGCCCTAGCGACAGAGGAATTAACCACCCTACAGTCCATGATGGATAGGGATGATGTGATTCTCGATAAGAGATCCAAATCCACCTCTTTTAAGCCAGCCAACGAAATAGTCAAATTTCAAGTGCACCCGACGGACCCTAACAAAACAACATCTATCCGAGCAAAACTGGATCCGGTCGTGGACACCGCCATACGTACATTCCTGTGCGAGAATTGGGATATCTTTGCTTGGCACCCTTCAGACATGCCCAACATCCCACGAAGACTGGCCGAACACAGTCTCAATGTAATCAAGGGATTCAAACCCGTCAAGCAAACACTACAGCAATTCTCTGAACCCAAGCGTCATGCCATGGGAGAAGAGCTAGACAAGTTGCTAGCGGCTGGGTTTATTAGAGAAATTAAACATCTGGATTGGTTAGCCAACTTGGTTATGGTACCAAAGGACAAATCCTGGCGCCTGTGCGTCAATTTCAAGGACCTCAACAAGGCTTGCCCTAAAGACCCCTTCCCATTGCCTCGCATCAATCAAATTATTGACGCAACGGCAGGGCACGATTCTTTGTGTTTCCTTGACGCATATTCCGGATACCATCAGTTTAAGATGAAGGAATCGGACTAGGCCGCAACCGCATTCATCACCCCTTACGGTCCCTTCTGCTTTATCTCCAAATTTGGAGAAAAAGCACTACCACTCTATAAGCTATTACGACACACTAACAACTTCAAATGGACGGACGCTGCCATAGCCGGACTGGAAGAAATTAAAACCCTTCTTGCAAGCAACCCAATCCTGGCTGCACCAGGTGCTGGAGAGCCCATGTTATTATATATTTCGGCAACTAACCAAGTAGTTAGCGTTGTGCTCGTCGTCGAACAAGGGGAAGAGGAACATAATTTCCCCACCCAAAAACTAGTCTATTATGTATCGAAGGTCCTTACACCTTGCAAATCCCGATACCCCCACTATCAGAAGATAGCCTACACAGCCTTCATGGCATCCCGTAAACTGCGACACTACTTTCAATAGTGTTCGATCACAATGGCATCTGAAGTACCACTCAATGACATTATCAATAACAGGGACGCCACTAGCCAAATGAGCCACCGAGCTTTTACCGTTCGAAATAGTATACAAGCCATGTCGGGCTATTAAATCCCAGGTGTTGGCCGACTTTGTCGCTGAATGGATGGAAGCCAAACTCCCTAAAGAGTATAGATCATAATCCAATTCGATTATGTACTTTGACGGCTCTAAAATGCTGGCCGGACTAGGGGCTAGCGTCATCCTAACATCCCCTACTAGGGACACAGTCCGCTGTGTACTACAAATTATGTATATGGACTCCAACAATGCAGTCGAATATGAGGCACTGCTACATGGTCTTCGCATGGCTGTCTCCATGGGTATACAACGCCTGGAGGTGCGTGGTGATTCCAACCTCACAATATCCCAGGTCAATGGAGAGTTTGATGCAAAGGACCCAGAAATGGTGGTATATCGAGACGCCATATTAAAAATATCAGCTCGTTTTGAAGGACTTGAGTTTCATCACGTCGCCCGAGAGAGTAATCAGGCAGCCAACATCCTCGCTCGTATGGGCGCTAAGTGCGACCTTGTGCCACCTAACACCTTTATGGAAAGGCTCTTTAAGCCATCCGTAGTGTGGCAGGGTGAGAGCAGAGAAGGCAATACGGACCTGATCACACCCCTAGCTGCCGAAGACAATGCAGCCACCGTCGGAGATCTGGATATCGAGATAACACCCTCTGCTCATGAGATCATGGTGGTTATTGCTCCCTGGACCAAACCATTCCTGGCCTACCTTAATAGGCAGGAGCTTCCCAACGATCAAAATGAAGCTCGGTGCATAAATCGGCGCTCTAAAGCCTTTAAAGTACATGGGGGTGAATTCTCCAAAAGAAGTACTGCCGGAGTCCTTCAAAGGTGTATCTCCGAACAGGAGGGAAGGAAACTCTTGGCAAAAATACATGTTGGTCTCGGCGGTCATCACGCCGCAGCTCGAGCCCTCATAAGCAAGGCGTTCAGGGTAGGTTTTTTCTGGCCTACAGCTCGAGCAGACGCTCAAGCCCTTGTCCAACATTGCGTGGGTTGTCAGCTTTTCACCAATCAAAGCCACATGCCTCCCACCGCATTAAGAACAATCCCCATTACTTGGCCCTTCGCGGTTTGGGGGCTTGATATGGTTGGACCCCTTAAAGGGGGAAGCCACAAAAATAAATACTTGCTGGTAATGGTAGATAAATTCACTAAGTGGATAGAGGCCAAACCGGTAGAAACAGCTGAGACGGGGCCAGTGATTGACTTTATTTCCGGTGTAGTCCACTGTTATGGTGTCCCGCACAGTATCATCACCAATAATGGCTCCAACTTCATAGCTGATGAGGTGAAAACTTGGTGCGCTAAGTTGGGCATTAAAATCGACTACGCATCCGTATACCACCCTCAAATAAACGGCCAAGTCGAAAGGGCCAATGGTCTGATCATGAGTGGCATTAAGCCCAGACTAGTGCGCTCTTTATGAGAATCAGACAAGCACTGGGTTGAGGAACTCGATTCTGTACTCTGGGGTCTCTGGACCACGCCCAATCGAACGACTGGATACACACCCTTCTTTATGGTGTATGACGAAGAGGCTGTATTGCCCTGCGACATTATTCATGACTCACCTAAACTGTGCATGTACGAAGAGAGAGAAGCCGAACTAGATCGGCATGATGACCTAGACGGACTCGAAGAGGAGCGCGATGTTGCTAAAGCCTGTTCCACATTTTATCAACAATAGGCCAGGCGTTACCAAAGCAGAGAAGTGCGGGCTAAGACATACAATGTCGAGGAACTTGTTTTACGCCTCCCGGAAAAGAAAAAAGGACAAGCTCAAACCAAAATGGGAGGAGCCCTTCATCATAGATGAAGTTCTTACTGGAGGAGCCTATCCCCTTCGCAATGCAGCGAAAACTTGCCTTGAGCCGAACCAATGGAACGCTGCCCGGCTCCAAAGATTCTACGCATAGTTCGGCCTCCTTAGGTTTCATTTTAACTAGGTCTTTCTTTCCTTTTTTTCTCTCCCTTTTCGATTTTTTCCTTTTCTTATCAAATGTATGTTCGGATCAATCGCATTATTCGGGGTGCACATCTTTAAATGTATACACCCCACCATACATGGGGGCTTCTTTAAATGAAGCATTTTATTGAAAGCTTATAAGCTTCCTTTGTCCATGACGGTTGTTGCTTCTGCCATTTTATGCACCTCTATGACTTAAGTTTTTGCCAAGATGGGTTGCCTTGCTCCTGTGTTTATACCCTATGTTCCCGATTGTTCGGCTAGGGTGTAAAGGGAGTACTTCTGCGATTGTTACAACCTGGTTATCCGGACCTGTACCTCAGACGGGTGAAGCCGAAAGCTAGCATTCTTAAGGGAATAATTGGTCTGCATGTATACAACAGGCTGTTTTTGGAACAACTACGAAATTGGCTGCCTGTACTTCAGATACGAGCCTAGGCATGCATCATTTAGCATGCTCACCCAAGGAAAGGAACCCCTAACGGAACTATTTTTCTTGGAAGATGTTTCTTATATTAAATAGTAATATAACATAACTCCCCGAACATATTTTATCTATTCGAGCAATATGACCGGATGGCCTGGTTTCTGATGATACTAAATGTTTCTTAGTTAAACACAATATATGGAAACACTCCAACTTCTTGGTTCGGAGGTGGAAGCCAAAGATCTGCGATGACAAAAAAAATTCTAAGTTCGGCAGGAGATAAGTTCAGTCATAAAGTACATTGATACATAGAATCGAAAGCCTACTCTCTTTCTATGCCATCTAATAGGCTATCTAGCTTACAATCTTGTTGCGAATATTTCACCGCTATCATCTTGGTCATATACCAAGCTTACAGGAATTTCCTTCCCGCCGGGTCCTTGAGATCCAACTCGAGCCATATGATTTGGATCGAGTCCGGTGTAGCGTGTCTTCACCATGGCCCATGCCTCTCGTGCACCTTCACGACATGCGGACGTCTTCCACAGCTCGAAGCAACGCCAAGCACCCTTGACCAGGTCTACTAACCCCTCCATGCTTTCCGGAGGGGCATCGGATGGCCATAAGGCTTTGGACATATTCTTCATGGCATTCCGGGCACACTCATGCAGCTTTGACAGTTCTTTTAGAATGTCGCTTTGAAGCCCGGACACTTGCTCCTCGTGGCGGCCGGTCAATATGCCTATATAAACCGAACTATAACATTCCGTATTATATGATTATATCAATACTTCGGATGGTTCAAAATTCATACCGAATATGCCGCCCTTTAGCTTTTGATTTTCCTGTTGCGCCTCCAAGAGTTGAGCCTTTAATCTCTTTATCTCTTCAGCCTGCTTCTTCATTTCTTCTTCTAGTTTTTTATCTTTTCCCCTAGTTATTGGGCACTCTTGATTTCTTCAAGCTCTATGACAGCAGCATTTAGCTGTGTCCGGCTTGTCTCGAGCTCCTAGGACAATGTGTTGTTCTTCTCCTTAAGAACCTGCGGTCATAAGCAATCCTCAAATCGGTTAGTTCCTACCGCTTTAAGCCTCAGGGGCTACTGGTATCTATATATAAGATTTGCATAAATTTTTCACCTAGATATCCTTGGAGAACAGGCGAGAAACACCCGTAAGTCTATCCCGGGCAGCTCGGATATACGCGCCCACGGTGTTGAGAGCAGTAAGCTCTTCTTCCGAGAAGATCGGGGCATGCAGGATATCTTTTAAGCGACAGTGATTCATCGCGCTCTCCACCTCAGAGTTAGTGACGAACATCTCATCCGGATCTTCCTGAGGTGGCTGAGATGGCGCCACCCCTATATGCACCCTCGTCCTAGTTGACAAATTCGGCATCGCATTGGCCGTGGCTCGACTTGCTGGGATCTTTGGCACGGTTCACCGTATACCCCTCCTGAGATAATAAAGGGAGGATGAAGATGATAATTCGGCTTTACACCCAAGTATGAAATAAGGAATATACCTTTTTGGTGATGGAGCAGGCTCAGTGGCGCTCCTGGCCTCCTTTTGCTTTGCATGACCACCCCTTGAGGGTGTCGTCCTTCTTCTTGTTGCCCGACCTTGGGTATGGTTCGCTGAGCGCCGATCCTGTGAAATATGGCCCAGTGCGGAGAATAAGTTATGAGCAGTAATGTCACTCTTTTTTTATTTCCGAACACTTACCTTAACGAAGGGGTGGAGATGGGGGTAATCGGCCATGATGGCTACTTCCGAGCCATCAAGGCTCTCCTGGTAATAGACTCCGTCTTCAAATTCCACAAATATATCTTGATCCTCCTGGAATCTGGGGTCTTCATGATGTGTGTGGTCTTCTGGTTGGGGAGGCGGGCAATAGATGTTCTCGACTACCTTCCTCCATGACTATTTTGAGTTAACCAGAGTATTCAGTTAATGCACCTCAATGATAAAAAAGGTGTTGAATGACTAAACTTACCCAGTCAGCGGGGTTGTACATGGAGAAACCGTCCCGGCAATGTAGACATGCGAAGTCTTCTTCCTCTCCCTTATAGAGGTCCATAAGCATGGCAGCCAATGCAGCTTGGTTATTTGGACCCTTTCGTGTATAGCGAGACACGTCGTCCTCCCTGTTGTAGTTTCATAAAGGACCCACTCTGGACTGAAGAGGCCGGATACATCGCTTTATCGTAATAGCCATGACTTCAACGATGGAGAGTCCGGAATGGGTCAATAATCTGACCTTGCTAACCAATCTCATCACTTCCGCACTATCCTCTTGTCTAGGGGACTTGGGGCGCCATCTGAATAGCTTCTTCAAAGGAGCGCTAGAGAATTCGAGAAGCCCGCGCCGAACAGGGTCCGGAAGGGGAACATCCTCAATGTAGAACCATTCCGAAGACAATTCATCAGACCCCCTCTTCGGAGTCCCGACTGGGTAACCGGATCCGGCTATGCACCATACTTCGGCGCCGCCACCTTCAAATATTGACCCTCCGCCCTGGTGGCGGGGGACAAGGCAGAAGAACTTTTTTCATAGTTCAAAATGAGCCTCACAGCCTAAAAATAATTCGCAAAGGGCGACAAAGCCAAAAATGTGCAGAACGGAACCTGGTGTGAGGTTGTGCAGTTGGATCCCATAATATTCCAGTAGACCCCTGAGGAAGGGGTGGATCGGCAATCCTACGCCCCTCGGAAGGAGTGATATGAAGCACACCCTCTCCCCTTGGCTGGGATTGGGGAAATTCTCTGCCAATGCATCATCGCCCATAGAAGTTAATCCTGCTCGTACGGAGACTAGATCCGCGAGGGGGATATCCTTGCGTCTGGAGCCGATTGAGCAGAAGATGGGATACAAAATGACTTTGCCAATCCCCCTCTTGAGGGCCATGAGGACGTGAGGAGGAGCTAGGGACACTAGCCATGGTTTGAGCTTTTTTCGTGGCTTGCTCTATTGCTCTTGGGGCAATGTGAGATGGTGTTTTGGAGATCTAACCTCATTATATAGGCGCCTCCTGTGCCTACTAAAAGTATTAAAATATGAAGGTAACGGACTGTTCGCATTCGCTTAAGACGCATGGAAATCGAGGCGACAACAGGAAGGAATCATAAAGACTAGACACAGAAGCCGATGTCGGACGATCGTCAAGCTGGAGTATGATGGAGAACCTGCCTTCCAAGCCGAAGACCTATATCCGCATTCTACATCGTCATTGAAGGAAAGTTCGGGGGCTATTGAGGGAGTCCTGGAATTGGGGGTCCTCAGGTGTCCGGCCCAGGAGTATGGGCCGGGGTGGATGGGCCGTACAAGATCAAGTTGAAGATTATTCTCCATGTTCGGATGGGACTTCTCCATACGTAAGCGGCAAGATTAGAGTCTGGGTGTTTCCTTCCCTTATGAACTGACATTGTACAAACCCTAGGCCCCTCCGGTGTGTATATAAACTGGAGGGGTTAGTCCGTAGAAGCTACCCTTTTATTACCATCATCAGAATACTCATAGGCTAGACATCTAGGGTTTAGCCATTATGATCTCAAGGTAGATCAACTCTTGTAATCTTCATACTCTTTGAATATAATCAAGCAGGAGTAGGGTTTTACCTCCTTTAAGAGGGCCTGAACCTGGGTAAACACTGTGTCCCCTGGTCCCCTGTTACCATTGATCCTTAGACGCACAGCTTGGACCCCCCTACCCGAGATCTGCCGGTTTTGACACCAACAGTCATCAACACGCGACTGCCAGACATTCACAATGTCTGTAGTTGCTGGCGCAGGTGGTACATCTAGCGGTGGATCAAGGACATAATTCTTCTATGCAGTAATGAGGATAATCCTCAAGTTACGGACCCAGTCTGTGTAGTTGCTACCATCATCTTTCAACTTAGATTTCTCTAGGAACACATTAAAATTCAAGGGAATGGTAGCACGAGCCATTGATCTACAACATAGATATACAAAAAGTATCAGGACTAAGTTCATGATAAATTAAGTTTAGTTAATCATATTACTTAAGAACTCCCACTTAGATAGACATCCCTCAAGTCATCTAAATGATACGTGATCCAAATCAACTAAACCATGTCTGATCGTCATGTGAGACGGAGTAGTCATCCATGATGAACATCTCTATGTTGATCATATCCACTATATGATTCACATTCGACCTTTCGGTCTCCAATGTTCTGAGGCCATATCTGTATATGCTAGGCTCGTCAACTTTAACCAGAGTATCCCGCATGTGCAAAACTGGCTTGCACCCGTTCTAATTGAACATAGAGCTTATCACACCCGATCATCACGTGGTGTCTCGGCATGGAGAACTTTCACAATGGTGCATACTCAGGGAGAACATGGTCATCTCATACAACAACATATATCACATCATGTCTTGACCATATCACATCACAACAAGCCCTACAAAAACTAGTTAGACGTCCTCTGCTTTGTTGTTGCAAGTTTTATGTGGCTGCTACGAGCTTCTAGCAAGAACTATTCTTACCTACGGCACAAAACCACAATGGTGATTTATCAAGTTTGTTGTTTTAACCTTCACAAGGACCGGCCACAGTCAAATCTGATTCAACTAAAGTTGGAGAAACAGACACCCGCCAGCCACCTTTATGCAAAACTAGTTGCATCTCTGTCGATGGAAACAGTCTCATGAACGTGGTCATGTAAGGTTGGTCCGGGCCGCTTCATCCAACAATATCGTCGAATCAAAATAAGACATTGGTGGTAAGCAGTATGATGATCACTGCCTGAGGGAGTCCTGGATTAGGGGGTCCTCGAACAGCCGGACTATATACTTTGCATGGACTGTTGGACTATGAAGATACAAGATTGAAGACTTCGTCCCGTGTCTGGGTGAGACCCTCCTTTGCATGGAAGGCAAGCTTGGCAATTCGGATATGTAGATCTCCTTCTCTGTAACCGACTCTGTGTAACCCTAGCCCCCTCCGGTGTCTATATAAACTAGAGGGTTTAGTCCATAGGACGACAACAATCATAATCATAGGCTAGCTTCTAGGGTTTAGCCTCAACGATCTCGTGGTAGATCAACTCTTGTAATACTCATATCATCAAGATCAATCAAGCAGGAAGTAGGGTATTACCTCCATCGAGAGGGCCCGAACCTGGGTAAACATTGTGTCCCCCGCCTCCTGTTACCATTAGCCTTAGACGCATAGTTCGGGACCCCCTACCCGAGATCCGCCGGTTTTGACACCGACAATGGTGCTTTCATTGAGAGTTCCACTGTGCCGTTGCTATAAGGCTTGATGGCTCCCTCAATTATCTGCAACGATGCGGTCCAGGGTGAGGTTTTTCTCCCTGGACAGATCTTTGTATTCGGCGGCTTCGTACTGCGGGCCAACTCACTTGGCCATCTAGAGCAGATCGATAGCTATGCCCCTGGCCATCAGGTCAGGTTTGGAAGCTTGGACTATACTGCCAACATCCGCAGAGACTTGATCTTCGAAGATTTCGAGCAAATGTCAGGTGCGCCGAACAGTCACAACGAGCATGACTTAGATCTGCCATCGGACGGTGTTTGGGAGATCTCACCTGCGGCTGCCCCGGCTCTCAATCCGGAGCAGATCGTGCCATCCGACGAGGGTGGATGGACCCCGCCACGGAGGCCCCACACTCAGCGGCGATAGAGCCGAACACAGACTTCACCTCCAAAGAGATCTGTGTCATCGGACCCTCGGACTCGTCTCTGGTCATAGGTTTCGAACCGCGTGCGTCCGTGCCTATCGAATCTGATTGGGCACCGATCATGGAGTTTACCTCAACGAATAACTTTCAGCACTCGCCCTTGGGCGACGTGCTAAATTCATTAAGGTTAATCTCTCTGTTAGGTGACTCTTGGCTGAACTATGTCCGGCTTGAGTGGGAAGCAGACGACGAAGAAACTTGTTCCCCACCCACCACCCACTTAATAGCCACTGTCGATGACTTAACCAACATGCTTGACTTCGACTCCGAAGACATCGACGGTATGGACGACGATGCAGGAGAAGAACAGGAACCACCACCCACACGGCGCTGGACAGCCACCTCATCATATGATATATATATATATATATATATATATGGTGGACACGCCCAAAGAAGGTGATGGCGATGAGGCAACGGAGGATAATCCCCTTGAGAAGCAATCTAAGCACTGGTGTCATAGGCGCCGCTCTAAACCCTGCCATAGCAAAAATAGCGATACCGGCACAAGAGATGATAGCAATCTGGATGGTGCCGAAGACGAAAACAATCCCGCCCAGCCAGGCTTCGAGCAGGCCAAGTGGGAGGATGGGCAAGCTAGCCCTAAGGAACAGGCAACAGATGGAGAATCAGAGGATGACAATTACATGCCCCTCTCCGAAGACGAAGCGAGCCTTGGCGATGAAGAATTCATCGTGCCTGAGGATCCCATCGAGCAGGAGCGCTTCAAGCGTCGGCTTATAGCCACTGCAAAAAGCCTGAAGAAAAAGCAGCAGCAGCTTCAAACTAATCAAGATCTGCTAATTGATAGATGGACTGAGGTCCTGGCAGCCGAGGAATACGGACTCGAGCACCCAACCAAAACTTACCCAAAGCGCAGGTTGCTACCTCAATTCGAGGAGGAGGCATTAAAGCCCACACTACCAGCGCATGATGCGGCTGACCGGCCACCTCGTGGCCGAGACAAAGCGGCGTATCAGCCCGAAGTCCAGCCTGCACCCTGCCGCCAAACAAGCAAAAACACGAAGGCCCGGGGCTCCACGCATGACCTGCGAGACGTACTGGAAAACAAAGCAGGACAGTCAAGATCGATCTACGGATCATGGGGGCACGCCCCAACGCGTGACGATGACCGTCAAGCCTGATATACTAAAAGAAAATCTGGCTGGGCCGAATACAACAGACCAGACTCATTTGAACTGCATCGTGATGTAGCCCGGCAGTGGCGCCGCACACCCCCTATGCTTCACTGATGAAGTAATGGATCATGAATTCCCAGAAGGGTTTAAACCCGTGAACATTGAATCATATGATGGTACAACATACCCCGCGGTATGGATTGGAGATTTCCTTCTCCACATTCACATGGCCCGCGGTGATGATCTACATGCCATCAAGTATCGCCCACTTAAGCTCAAAGGACCGGCTCGGCATTGGCTGAATAGCCTGCCGACAAACTCCATTGGCAGTTGGGAGAACCTGGAAGACGCATTCCTTGACAACTTCCAGGGCACTTATGTGCGACCGCCGGACACTGATGACTTAAGCCACATAACCCAACAGCCCGGAGAGTCAGCCACGAAATTCTGGACTCGGTTCCTAACTAAAAAGAACCAAATTGTCGACTGTTCAGATGCCGAAGCCTTAGCAGCCTGTAAGCATAGCATCGACGACGAGTGGCTCGCCCGACACCTCGGCCAAGAGAAGCCGAAGTCCATGGCAGCCCTCACGACACTCATGACCCGCTTTTGTGCGGGCGAGGACAGCTGGCTGGCTAGCAGCAACAACACATCAAGAAATCCTAGCACTTCAGATTCCAGAGATAGCAATGGCAAGCCACGACGCAACAGACATAAGTGTCGCAACAATGGCGACAACACTGAAGACACGGCAGTCAATGCCAGATTCAGTGGCTCTAAGTTCGGTCACTGAAAAAAGCCATTCAAAAGAAACAATCCGGGTCCGTCCAGTCTGGACCGCATACTCGATCGCTTGTGTCAAATTCACGGCACCCCCGATAAACCAGCCAACCACACCAACAGAGAATGTTGGGTGTTCAAACAGGCCGGCAAGTTGAATGCCGAAAATAAGGAAAAGGGGTTGCATAGCGATGACGACGAGGAGCCCCGGCAGCCGAACACAAGAGGACAGAAGAAATTCCCTTCCCAGGTGAAAACGGTGAACATGATATACGCAACCCATATTCCCAAGCGGGAACGGAAACGCGCACTAAGGGACGTCTATGCGATGGAGCCAGTCGCCCCTAATTCAACCCATGGTCTTCTTGTCCAATCATCTTCGACCGTAGGGACCATCCTACCAGTATCCGTCATGGCGGTTCAGCCGCATTGGTCCTCGACCCCATCATTGATGGATTCCACCTCACACGAGTCCTTATGGACGGTGGCAGGAGCCTGAACCTGCTTTATCAGGATACAGTGCGCAAAATGGGCATTGATCCCTCAAGGATCAAACCCACCAAAACCACCTTTAAAGGTGTCATACCAGGTGTAGAGGCCTGTTGTACAGGCTCAATCACACTAGAAGTAGTCTTCGGATCTCCGGACAACTTCCAAAGCGAGGAGTTAATCTTCGATATTGTGCCCTTCCATAGTGGTTATCATGCACTACTAGGACAAACCGCATTTGCTCGATTCAATGTGGTACCACACTACACATACCTCAAGCTCAATATGCCAGGACCTCGTGGGGTTATAACAGTCAATGGAAACACAGAACGCTCTCTCCATACAGAAGAGCACACTGCGGCCCTCGCAGCAGAAGTACAGAGCAGCCTTCTTAGGCAGACCTCTAATTCGGCAATAAAGCCTTCAAACACCATCAAGCGAGTCCGGAGTACCCTACAACAGGACCGTATGGCACGTCTAGAGCTCGCCTAGCAATTCGGCCTCCGTCCTAGTACCAGTCAAGCGGTGAAATTTGTGTCGCACGTGAGGGAGTCCTCGATTAGGGGGTATCCGGACAGCCGGACTATATACTTTGGCCGGACTGTTGGACCGTGAGGATACAAGACTCAAGACTTTGTCCCATGTCCGGATGGGACTCTCCTTTGCGTGGAAGACACTTTGTGTAAACCCTAGCCCCCTCCGGTGTCTATATAAACCGGAGGGTTTGGTCCGTAGAGGAACAATCATAATCGTCATAGGCTAGCTTCTAGGGTTTAGCCTCTACGATCTCATGGTAGATCAACTCTTGTAATACTCACATCATCAAGATCAATCAAGCAGGAAGTAAGGTTTTACCTCCATCGGGAGGGCTCGAACCTGGGTAAAACATCGTGTCCCTTGCCACCTGTTACGATTAGCCTTAGACGCACAGATCGGGACCCCCTACCCGAGATCCGCCGGTTTTGACACCGACATTGGTGCTTTCATTGAGAGTTCCTCTGTGTCATCGCTGCAAGGCTCGATGGCCCGTCTCGTTGTCAAGGACAACATCACCTCTGGGGGAGCACTGGCGGTAGACCAAAATCTCCGACTAGGCGGCTTCATCATGACCGCCCGATCGGCTTCCGCGCCGATGATGACCTCTTGGGTCATCAAAAACAGCCTCCACGTCAACTCGGAACTCGCCGAACAGATGGATCCAACAGAGCTCTCCTCCCTTAATGAGCTCTTGGATCGCATCGCCAATTTGGGAGTCGCTATAGACTATGATCGGATTGGGCTTAAACCCGACCAGAGGGATATTAAATCCCCACCGGTCACCCACGAGATAGCAGTAGTGGAAGAGACACACATGGATTATCCCTCTATTTTGAGGATGAACTATGTCCGGATTGCCGAGCTCTCTGAGTCGGATACCCGTTCGCGGGAGGACATGACCCAGACCCCGAACTTAGAATCGGGCAACGGGGCGGAAAAATCGGGCTGCACCCCGGAGCCCGAGCTGCCAAGGCCGGAAGCTCCTCTGCCCCTGGGTGTTAGATCAGATCAGAATCCAGATTTAACTATGCCGACCGACCCAGACTTAAGCCATCTCTCCCATATCAGACAAGAGCCCCAAGAGACAGTACATCACAACTGGGCCAGATTCCTCCTTGTGATAAACAAGGTCAAGGACTATCGCGAGGAAGACACAATCTCACTTTTCTGCAAAAATTGCACGAGCAAAGGGATCCTTAATGCTATAAGTCACCGTGACATAGTACACTTTGCCAACTTAGTAGCCATAGTACAGAAGTATTGTGCGATGGAAATTGCCTGGAAAACCCGAACAGACTTTTGGGATAATCCGCCTCTCACTAAACCCTTCCTCCGAGCTAAAAGGGCAAACTCTCGTAAGTTACCCAATCCAATTCCCAAAAAACCAAAGCCCACTCCAAGGCGTGGAACCGTATTGGAAGAATGGCTCAATGGGCGATGCAAAATTCACAGTATGCCGGATACTACGCCAACGCATAGCCTTAGAGCATGTTGGATACTCTGACAGGTAGCAAAAGGCAGCGAGGATCTTCTTGTAAACCATAAAACAGGGCAACATCCCGCCGAAGACAACAATGCGGTACTGACAGTCTTTGAGACTTTCGCCTCAAATAATAGGCGCAAGCAAGCTCATCAAAATTTCGCTGAAATCTGCCATGTGGAAAAAATAAATCCATGGAACAACACTGCTATAACTTTCAGTGCCAGTGACGAACCTCAATTCCAGATAGTCCGGGCACCAGCCGCTTTGGTCCTTAGCCCAATCATGGACGGCTTTCGGCTCACTAAAGTACTCATGGACGGCGGAAGTGGATTGAACTTGATCTATGAAGAAACACTCAACAATATGGAAATTGGTAAAAGCCACATTGAGCAAAGCGTCACGACCTTCAGGGGAAACATCCCTAGTCAGGAGGCACGGTGTGCGGGAAAAATCACACTCGATGTGGTATTCGGCACCCCGGAGAATTACAGGTCCGAAGAAATCACATTCCAAGTGGCTCCTTTCAGCAGTGGATACCACGCCCTTTTAGGGCAGGACACATTCACGAGCTTTCAAGCTATACCCCATTACGGGTACATGAAGCTTAAAATGCCCGGACCCAAAGGAATCATCACTCTAGCTAGTGATCCAGACGTCACACTCCGCGCCAAAAATAAAACTGCAGCACTAGCCCTGGAAGCATTATCCGAAGCCCTAGCGGCCGAAGAACTAACAATGTTGCGCGCCATAGTGGACAGGGACGACGTGATACTCGACAAACGATCCAAGTCCACCTCATTTAAACCCGTAGAAGAGATAGTCAAATTCCAGGTCCATCCAACGGACCCCACAAAGACAGCTTCCATCGGGACACAATTGAGCCCCACAATTGACGCTGCACTACGAGATTTCCTACATGAGAATTGGGACATTTTCGCCTGGCATCCTTCAGACATGCCGTGCATCCCACGCAGGCTGGCCAAACACAGACTCAACATACTGAAAGGATACAAGCCAGTCAAACAGCCTCTTAGGTGCTTCTCAGAGCCTCAACGGCAAGCCATGGGAGAAGAGCTAGCCAAGATACTTAAGGCCGGATTCATTAGAGATATCAAGCATCCGGATTGGCTGGCAAATCTGGTAATGGTACCAAAGAAGGACAAATCCTGGCGCCTATGCGTCGATTTCAAAGACCTCAACAAGGCTTGCCCCAAGGATCCTTTCCCCCTCCCTCGCATCGACCAAATCATCGACGCTACCGCAGGACACGACTAACTATGTTTCCTCGGTGCATACTCTGGATACCATCAAATAAAGATGGCAGAGTCCGACCAAGCCGCAACAGCCTTCATAACACCATATGGTCCCTTCTGCTTCAACACTATGCCTTTCGGGCTTAAAAATGCCGGCGCAACCTATTTACACATGATTCAAACATGCCTGGAGAAGCAAATCGGCAAAACAGTGGAGGCATATGTGGACGACGTGGTCATAAAAACAAGACACGTCAAAACCTTAATAGATGACTTGAGACTTACGTTCGACAACATCCGAACATACGACATCAAGCTAAACCCGGAAAAATGTGTTTTGGGGGTACCCTCCGGGAAGTTGCTCAGCTTCATCGTTTCCAATAGAGGAATCGAAGCAAATCCGGCAAAAATCCAAGCTATGTCACAGTTGGCTATCCCGACAGACCTCAAGCATATCCAAAAACTAGTTGGATGTGTGGCTGCCTTAAGCCGCTTTATCTCCCGATTAGGAGAAAATGCACTACCTCTTTACCGCCTTCTTCGACGCACCGAACACTTCGTGTGGACGGATGCAGCCGCGGCTGGACTGGATGAAATAAAGACCCTATTGGCCAGTAATCCAGTCCTGACAGCGCCAAATATTGGCAAACCTATGCTACTGTACATAGCTGCAACACATCAAGTTGTAAGTGCAGTGCTCATCATCGAACGAGAAGCAGACGGATACAAATTCCCACTCCAAAAGCCGGTATATTATGTGTCCACTGTCCTCACCCCATGCAAATCCCGATACCCACACTATCAAAAGATAGCATACACGGTCTTCATGGCATCCCGGAAGCTACGACACTACTTCCAGGAGTGTTTGATTACGGTGGCCTCCGAAGTACCACTCAACGACATAATAAACAACCGCAACACCACGGGATGGGTTGCTAAATGGGCCATCGAGCTCCTTCCGTTCGACATAACATACAAACCACGGCGGGCCATTAAGTCACAAGTATTGGCTGACTTTGTCGCCGAATGGACAGAAGGCGAACTCCCTAAAGAGTATGGCGTGTACTCCAATTGGACCATGCACTTCGATGGCTCTAAAATGCTGGCCGGATTGGGAGCAGGTGTAGTCCTGACTTCCCCCACCAGAGACACGGCCCAATACGTACTCCAAATATTATACACAGACTCCAACAACGCAGTCGAATACGAGGCTCTGTTGCATGGTCTTTGGACGGCAGTCTCTATGGGCATTCAACGCCTGGAGGTGCGCGGGGACTCAAACCTCGCAATATCACAAATAAACGGAGATTTTGATGCCAAGGATCCGAAAATGGCGGCCTACCGCAACGTCGTCCTCAAAATGTCAGCTCGGTTTGAGGGGCTCAAATTCCACCATGTGGCTCGAGAAAACAATCAATCGGCGGATATCCTCGCCCGCATCGGTGCTAAACGCGACCCTGTCCCACCAAACACATTCCTGGAAAGGCTGTTCAAGCCATCCGTGGTATGGGAAGGGGAGTCCGGCAACACTAGCCCGGATCCGAATACAACCCCGGATTCCTAACCATCTGATGTAATCGGGGGCTCCGCCACCGAAATAACACCTTCGGCCCATGAAATCATGGCTGTAATCGCCTCGTGGACCGAGCCTTTATTGGCCTACCTAAATAGGCAGGAGCTCCCCGAGGACCAAAATGAAGCACGTTGTATTGTGCGGCGTTCTAAGGCCTACAAAGTCCATGAGGGAGAACTCTATAAGAAAAGTGCAACCAGAGTTCTCCAAAGATGCATCTCCGAAAAGGAAGGGCGGCAGCTCTTGGCTGAAATCCACACCGGACTCGGTGGGCACCACGCTGCGGCTCGGGCACTTGTCAGCAAGGCCTTCCGTACAGGTTTTTATTGGCCGACAGCCTGAGCAGATGCATAGGACCTTGTCCAACACTGCGTCGGTTGCCAGCTCTTTGCCAATCAGAGCCATATGCCCCCTACCGCTCTCCAAACAATCCCCATTACTTGGCCCTTCGCGGTTTGGGGGCTGGATATGGTCGGACCCCTTAAAGGGGGAAGCCATAAGAAAAAATACTTATTGGTCATGGTGGACAAGTTCACCAAATGGATAGAAGCCAAACCAGTTAAAACGGCCGAATTCGGACCAGTGATAGACTTCATATCAGGGGTTGTACACCGTTACGGCGTCCCCCACAGCATCATCACTGACAATGGCTCAAACTTCACAGTCGATGAAGTGAAAACTTGGTGCGGCAACATGGGCATTAAGCTCGATTACGCCTCCGTCTACCATCCCCAAACAAACGGCCAGGTCGAACGTGCAAACGGTCTCATCATGAGCATCATCAAACCCAAACTAGTGCGGTCCTTGACAGAATCGGACACGCACTGGGTCGAGGAGCTCGACTCCGTACTCTAGGGGCTGCGGACCACGCCGAATCGCACCACCGGATACACACCATCTTTTTATGGTGTACGGCGCAGAAGCAGTACTACCCTGTGACATAATCCATGACTCACCTCGCGTGCGCATGTACGAAGAGAAGGAAGTCGAGTTAGATCAGCAGGACAACTTAGATGCCCTGGAGGAGGAGCGCGACATTGCAAAAGCCCATTTTGCATTCTATCAGCAGCAGGCTCGACGGTATCAAAGCAGAGAAGTGCAGGCCAAAACTTATAATATTGGCGAACTCGTTCTATGCCTACCGGAGAAGAAGAAGGACAAGCTCAAACCTAAGTGGGAGGGTCCCTTCATTATTGATAAAGTTCTCACCGGAGGAGTGTACCGCCTGCGTAATGCATCCGATAACAGACTCGAGCCGAACCCATGGAATGCGGCCAGACTCCGGAGATTCTACGCCTAGTGCCGAACTCAGTGTTCGTCTCCGTACCCCCGCTCTTTTAATTATGTTCCTCCCCTTTTTCCTTTCTCGCCCTTTTTCCCTTCTTCACACAAAGTATTCAATACAGTGCGGATGCTCGGATCACTCCGGCTGCACCATGTGTGTAAACCATACCTAGGGGCTTCCTATACGGAAGCTAAATATAGTTACTTTCATGGCTTCTTGCCTATCACATATGTGTTCTTTTTCCATATGTGCCTTTTCTTCACCATTATATGCATTGACATGACTTAAGATGTGGCCATGCTGGGTTGTCTAGCTCTTGTGTTTATGCCCTACGTTCCCGTTAATTCGGCTAGGGCATAAGGGGAGCACCTCTACGATTGTTATTGTCGGTTCAGCCAGATGTGTACCTCAGACTGGGTGAGACCGAAAGCTAGCATTCTTAAGGGAATATTCGGTCGGTGAACAAAAGATGTTTGTTTCGTTTATTACAACGTGAACCCCCAGAAGTTTTGTATCCTACATTTCTGTTCGCAGTCCGGACATGTACGTCGATGCATGCGTACCCAGGGAAAGGAACCCCTAACGAAACTATTCTCCCTGGAAGATGTTTCTTACTACCCATGTAATATAACATAACTAGTTGGGTACTTGTCTGTTCAAGCACTTATGACCCCTACGCCTAGTTTCCACCCATACCCCAGTTCTGCATAACTGAGCAGGTATTCGGATATACCCCAGACTGTCGGATCCGGGGGCTGAAGCAAAAAGGTCCGCCATGACAAATGATTTTTAATCCGGCTAGGGACTACACATGTCCATTGAATTACATAGTCACTTGGACTGACTATATTCTTCCTCTATACCGTCCAACAGGCTATCTAGCTTGCAATCCTATTGGGAATACTTTGCGGCTAACACTACCTGGTCATACACCAGACTCACGGGAATTTCTTGCCCATCTGGCCCCGCTGGTCCGACTTCGGCCATATGGTTCGGGTCAAGCTTGGTGTAGCGCATCTTCACCATGGCCCAGGCTTCCCTTGCACCTTGTCAGCAGGCTAACATCTTCCACAACTGGAAGCGCCGTCGTGCTCCTTGGAGCATATCCACGAGCTCTCCCATGCCTCTTGGCAGGAAAGTGGATGGCCACAAGGCGTGGGCAATACCCTGCATCACCTGCCGAACTCGTTCGTGCAGCTGTGAGAGGTCTTGCAGTAAATTGCATGTGAACCCGTGCATCTCCTCTTCAGGATGGCCCGTCAACATACCTATAGATATAAACTCTTTTAATATGCTTCCTCGCCGAGCTATACTGCAGTTAGTTTAGGCACTTACCATAAATGTCGCGACGAAGCCTTCTGTTCTCCTTCATGGAGTCCACCAACTGAGCTTGAACATCCGATAATTCGACGCCCAGCCGGACGTTGGCATCTTGGAGATTGTTTTTCTCCTGCCTAACCTGTGTAAGCACACGCTCGCCAACCTTCAGCTGTCTTTGGAGATGCGACTCGCTATCTCTTACGATCTCTGGATTTGTCCCGAGATTGTCTGCAGAATTTTCTGTTAGACCTATGAAGCAAGCCAATTGCTAACTGGCATATTCCTTTAAGATTTCTCTATTGAGACAAATGTTACCAGATGAGGCTTTCTGGGATTCCTCTAGTTTGGCAACCGCGGCCCTCAGTTGGGTCTTGCACTCCTCCAGCTCTTGAGACAATTGGGTATTCTTCTCTACAAGAAACTGTGCATAAAATGATCCTTAAATCAGTTGTTCCAACCATTTCAAGTCTCAGGGGCTACTGTTATACATGCTTATCAAATTTCCTAACCCGCATATCTTTTGCATACTGGTCCGTCGCTCGGGCGAGCCCGCCTTGAGCAGCTCGGATGTATGCGTCTCCCAAATTGAAAGCATTAAATGCCTCTTCAGAAAAGATGCTATTGCGAAGTACAGCCCGTCGGCACCGGTGATTCATGGCACTCTCTACTTTGCAATTTGTGGCGGAGAGCATATCCGCATCCTTTGTCGGAGGACAATTCGGCATCGGCCCCGCATCGGCCTCCTCTCTCGAAGCCGGTTCTGGAATTCAGCTGGTAGAGGCGTGACCGGTAGGATCTCCGGATATAGTCCGGCGACTCCTCTTTCTGCCAGAACACGAAGGATGCTGTTACATTTCAAACACGATAATCACAGAGCAGGTTTTTACCATACCTCTGTAACGGCATTTCGGCCCTAACCGCCTTCCTCTTAAGCCTGCCTGACCTGGACGCCCTTTGCCGACAAGCCCCCAAGGGCTCGGCGCCGCATTCCGATGGTCGTCTCTATAAAAATACGATATTTTATGCATAAGGCATGGTATAAGAAAGGAGTCCTCTTCAGAGGATAAGGTTTCGGCTTTGCTTACACGCGACGCAGGTAGCAGTCGGGGATAGTCGGCGATAATAGCCACCGAGGCGCCATCGCAGCTGGCCTGATAAAATGTCCCGTTGACAAGCTCCACAGATATGTTCGGATCTTCTTCAAGTCCTCAGTCGAAGGCCCTTCCGGGTCCTCTGGCTGCGGGGAGGGGCTGTTGAATCCTTCCACGGCCCTCCTTGGTTTCTGCTCAGAAATATCGAGGTAAATGATTGTGATGAAGAGCGCCAGAATTAATAGAGTGGGGGAAAGAGTGACGACTTACCCAGCTTGGGGGGTTGTACATGGAAAATCCATCCCGCGGTTTAATACGAAGGAATTCTTCTTCTTCTCCTTTATACAAATCGGACAGTATTCTCGCCAGAGCAGTGGCGGAGTCCGGACCTTTACGACCAGAGCGGGTGGCATCATCTTCCCCGTTGAAGTGCCACATGGGCTTCCCCCCATATTGAAGTGGCTGCACCCCCCGCATTATGCATATTGCTATAGCCTCGACTATTGTCAGCTCTGACTTGGCCAGTGTCTTTATCTTGCTCATCAGGAAGTGGACTTCTCTGGTATCTTCCTCTTGGGGGCCCCCAGGGCGCCAACTTCGGCATGTCTTCGGCGGAGCGTTATTGAACTCGGGGAGGCCCGTTCGGATTGGATCCGGAAGGGGAACATCATCAACATAAAATCACTCCCAGGGACTGTTTTCAGATGCCTTCTTGGGAGTACCGGACAGGTATCTGGTCTCGGTGATGCACCATATTTCGGCTCCGCCCACTTGACATATGGATTCCCCCTGGTTTCGAGGGACGAGGCAGAATAACTTCTTCCATAACTCGAAGTGAGCCTCACAGCCCAGAAATAATTCACAAAGGGCAACGTATCCTGCGATGTGCAGCACGGAGGCAGGGGTGAAGTTGTGCAACTGGAGGCCATAGAACTCCAGGAGCCCGCGAAGGAATGGGTGGATTGGAAACCCGACGCCTCTTAGCAAATATGGGATGAGGCATACTCGCTCCCCCTGAGATGGGCTAGGAAATCTCTCCGCTTGCTCCCCGCCATCATAGGTGGCTAGTCCGGCTCGGACGGGGACCATGAACGCAGGCGGAAGAAACCCTTGGGTCCGCAACTCTACTAAATGGCTATGGGAAACAGAACACTCTTCCCAATCACCTGGCTTAGAGCTAAGGGAGCGAGAAGAGGAGCTGCGGCGATCGTCCATGTTGGAATGGTTTTTTTCGGGCGCGCTCTATTGGATGCTCGCTCAAGGGAAGAAGGTGAGGTTTGGATCTGAGGATCCCCCTCCCTTCAAATAGACAGTTTGCCTGCAGGGCCGGGGTGGCAAATGCGAAAATGCTCTGGCTCCTCGTATTCGCTCGACACGTGGAGATGGCCATTATTGAAGCACAGAAGCCTAGGAGTACAACATTGATGGGAAGCCGGACACTATTCGTTACAACAGGTACTTTGGAGTATTCGGAGATGGAACCCGCCTTGCAATGCCGAAGACAATCTACGCGCCGGACTCATCGTCATTGAAGCCTGATTCAGGGGCTACTGAGGGAGTCCTGGATTAGGGGGTATCCGGACAGCCGGACTATATACTTTGGCCGGACTGTTGGACCGTGAGGATACAAGACTCAAGACTTCGTCCCATGTCTGGATGGGACTCTCCTTTGCATGGAAGACAAGCTTGGCGATCCGGATATTAGATCTCCTTCTTTGTAACCGACTCTGTGTAAACCCTAGCCTCCTCCTGTGTCTATGTAAACCGGAGGGTTTGGTCCGTAGAGGAACAATCATAATCATCATAGGCTAGCTTCTAGGGTTTAGCCTCTACGATCTCGTGGTAGATCAACTCTTGTAATACTCATATCATCAAGATCAACCAAGCAGGAAGTAGGGTTTTACCTCCATCGAGAGGGCCCGAGCCTGGGTAAAACATCGTGTCCCTTGCCTCCTATTACCATTAGCCTTAGACGCACAGATCGGGACCCCCTACCCGAGATCCGCCGGTTTTGACACCGACAGCGCGTACATAATTACGCACTCAAAATACCATGGGAATAGGTGGAGGCACGGCTACGACACGGTCCACAATGCGGCTCAACCGCCCCAGGACCCGTATACCTTCATCATTTTCTTTCTTTCAGGACCCTATTCTCTAGAAGCTCTTTCGGATAGCCTGATTATCGGACCCATCACGGGAAGGAAACACCAAGGAGGCAAGAAGCTTTGACGTATAAGGGAATACCCAGGTGGTCTCTGATAACGATCATTATACCTGTTTTACATACCCACACGCAGCTTACCCTTGGCTAGGACATGTCAAATAATCCTATTTTTCTTATCGCACTACTTGTATATATATGCTTTGACGTATTATTTAAATAAACAATGGAAAATAATGTACAGTGTCAGCTTATTATTACATTCCTTCACCTTTTTCTCTTTACTGCTTATTTATTACAAATTGCACCCGTACACTTTGGTACGTTCAGCTCGCTAGGGGCTTCAGCGTACCCCATAACACGACAAGAAAAGTCCGAACACTTTCGATAGTGCGGCACCCCGAACTTATAGCATTATATGCATCAGCTCCGAATCATTTCTTGGGTCAATAGTTGGGTTTGCCGGGCTCCCATGTTTTGGTACCTTACATTCCGCTATATCGGCTAAGGTAGCACAGGGAGAACTACTGCGATTGTGTCCCGGTTCTTCCGGACAAGCACCTCAGTAGAGAAAGCCAAAAACTGACTGTCATGATGCGGCGAGAGCTGGTCGCTATTCGAGAGGTCTCAAATCCTTCAAGATTTTTTCCGCTTCGGGCGAGGAATCGGCCTTATCCGATTTAGGCGTGTATAGCGCCCCAAGTTCGGCCTTCCGAATACTAGGGGCTTCACCAAAAATTTAAAATTGCAGACTTCTATGGCTAAGTGAGAGTGATAAAGCTGTATACTCTGATTACCTTGTTCGCTGCGCTAAACACCTCCTTAAAGGACCAAAAATTTGGATGAAGAGTGTTTAGATTTATCCCGAACATCCCAGTACTAGTTACATGGGGGCAGAAGCCGAAGACTGACCAACTCTCAGATTTTATAAACGGCCGCACAGAAGGTAATATAGCGCACATGAACTCATTTTCGTATTACAAGATCACATGAATACATTCATTCAAATATTACATCCTTAGCACATTCCTCCGCCACAAGGCGGGCGCCCTTCATAACACCGTCATAATACTTTCCGGGGTGGCGGTGCTCCTTGCCCTTCGGTGGCCCCTCTGTCACCAGCTTCTCGGCATCCATCTTAGCCAAGTGCACTTTCGCACGAGCGAAGGCCCTGGGTGCACCCTCAATGCAGACTGACCGCATTATGACTTCGTGCCGCGGACAGGTAGACACAAGCCGCTTTACCAGGCTGAAGTAGCTGCTGGCCAGGGGCTCGCCAGGCCACATGCGGACTATGAGATCCTTCATGGCCAGTTCGGCCGCCTTGTGAAGTTCGACCAGTTGCTTCAGCTAGTCGCTCAAGGGCATCAGGTGTTCGGCCCCAATATACTGGGACCAGAACAACTTCTCCGTCGAGCTCCCTTCCTCAGCTCGGTAGAACTCTGCGGCATCAGAGATGCTGCACGGCAGATCTTTGAATGCTCCTGGAGAGCTCCAAATGTGGGTAAGTAAAAAAGAAAGTCTCCTTCACATGCTTGCTTTGCATACTGAATGCCTTACCCGCCGCAATCTTCTTGGCCGCTTGAACCTCTTGGAGGGCCCTTTGGGCTTCAGCTTTGGCATCTTGTGCGCTCTAGTGGGCCTTCGCAAGCTCGGACTCTTGTGTCTTAGAGTCACGCTCCAAGGACTCATATTTTTTGACGAAGTCCTGGAGCTCTTGCTGGACCTCGTCGACTCAGGCCTCTTGCTTTTCACGCTCGGTGCGCTCCTTGGACGCCTTGTCTTCAGCCTCGGACAGCGCCTTCTTAAGGGCCGCCACTTCGGTCATGGTCCCTATTAAAATTCATGACGCTTCTATTAGCATCAACAACTTTTTTCTTTATCAATATACAGACGGGGTATTATGTACCTTTGTTCTCCTTGAGCTGCCTCTTCACGAGGCCGAGATCTCCTTCGGTCCGCTCTAGGTCCCGCATCAGTTCGGAGACCTCCGTAGTACGAGCGGCAGCGGCCAGCAGTGATGCCTACTTATTCACATAGACACATTCTGCCGGACTCCTGTGGATGTTATTTGATCCTTTGTTCGACCTTTCTTTCCGAACACCAAACAAAGCATCAGGGGCTACTGTCTATACTGTGATAATTTGATTATTTACCTCAAAGCCTGCTAGGAGGCTGGCGCATGCTTCGGTCAATCCGCTTTTGGAGGACCAAACCTTCTCGATCACCGCACTCATGATGGTGCGGTGCTCTTCGTCAATGGAAGCGCCGCGAAGCGCTTCCAGCAAGTTGTCCGATGCCTCTGGATGGACAGAGGTCATAAGCACAGGTTGCTTGCCCCCCTTAGTAAGGGGCTGCCTACCTGAATCCAGAACCGCTGGAGGTTCCAGCGCAGTATCCGGCTGGGGGCAAGACTTGTTGCGGCCCCCTTCATCAGAATCCATGGGGGTCTTCCCCCCATGTGCCCGGCGTCTGGTATTTCGCCTTGGGGCATCTCCAGAGTTGTCCCCCCTGGTCAGGTATCCTCTG
The DNA here is from genome assembly GCF_002162155.2 of Triticum dicoccoides. Lineage (NCBI taxonomy): Eukaryota > Viridiplantae > Streptophyta > Magnoliopsida > Poales > Poaceae > Triticum > Triticum dicoccoides. The sequence continues at coordinate 532,662,162 of NC_041391.1, read as the reverse complement.
AGACAACACCTGGGTGTCGTCCGTAGGCCGGGGGGTAGTGGCCGTCGGGAGTGAATCGTTGTTCATCGCCGACTGGCTCAAAGACCCATCCGAGGAGGATACGTTGATATGGGCTTTGTACGGACTGCACAATCATATTTGACATGATAAGAAGCGATAAAGCAAGACATACCGGAAGTATTATAGTGTCCGATACTTACGACTTTGCCAGGGGCTTGTCCCTGGGCAACCACTCCTTGTCGCTGTAGGCGGCTGTTGTGGAGTGGTCCGAAGGGAGGGTCTTTCCCTTCTTAGACCCTTCGGCCTCCCTACACGGGGAGGGGGGGCTTCCTTTTCTTCTCCCCTCCCCCTGGCTGGGGGGGGGGCTTTCCTCTTCCTCCTCCTTGTTTTCATTGGAGGAGCGCGCCTCGGTGTGTTCGGACGATGAGTCTGATACAACCTTGCGTCGGAGACCTTTCCTGGTCCCCGTGGCCTTCTTCTTGGCCTTCTTTTCCAGCACCTCATAGGGCGCCGGAAATAGCATCTCCGTTAGGAGAGCCGTTGCTGGATCTTCAGGTAGTGGAGCTGGGCAGTCGATCGGCTCCGCTGTCGCCACCCAGTCCTATTAAATTGGTGTGGGGGCTTAGATTCTTCCCACGAATATACTGAGGAAAGGAGAATCTTGTAAAATATAGAGAGCTTACCAGATTGGTGGGGCGCTTTGCGCTGAGTCCGCGATCCTCGGTAATGGGAGGAGGTACCTTGGCGGCCTTGAACAGCACCTTCCAGACGTCTTTGTACGTCGTGTTGAAGAGCTCTCTTAACGTCTGGTGTTCGGCCAGGTCAAACTCCCACATATTGAATGCCCGTCTTTGACACGGAAGGATCCGGTGAAAGAGCATGACCTGGACCACGTTGACAAGCTTGATTTTCTTGCTTATCATATTTTTGACACAGTTCTGGAATCTGGTCAGCTCCGCCGGTGCACCCCAGGCTAATCCCTTCTTTTTCCAGGAGGTGAGCCGCATGGGGATGCCAGGTCGAAATTCGGGGGCCACCGCCTGGTTGGCGTCATGTGGCTCGGTGATATAGAACCACCCCGATTGCCACCCCTTCACGGTCTCCACATAGGAGCCTTCGAGCCAGGTGACGTTGGGCATCTTGCCCACCATGGCGCCTCCGCACTCCGCTTGCTAGCCGACCACTATCTTCGGCTTCACGTTGAAGGTCTTTAACCACAGGCCGAAGTGGGGCTTGATGCGGAGGAAGGCCTCACACACGACGATAAAAACCGAGATGTTGAGGATGAAATTGGGGGCCAGATCATGGAAGTCTAGCCCGTAGTAAAACATGAGCCCACGGACAAATGGGTGCAGGGGAAATCCCAGTCCATGGACGAAGTGGGCAAGGAATACAACCCTCTCATGGGGTTCTGGAGTAGGGACGATCTGCCCAACGTCCGGGAGCCGATGCGTGATGTCTGCGGCCAGGTATCCAGCCTCCCGGAGCTTCGTGGTGTCCTCCTCTGTAACGGAGGAGACCATCCACTTGCCTCCCGCTCCGGACATGTTTGGAATGGCTTTACGGAGAAGGTGAGAACTTGGGCACTGGAGCTCGAGCGTGCAAGAATGGATGAGCAAGGGAAGAAGAAGGCATGGGTGAAAAAGGGGAATCCCTATCTCTTTATAAAGGCGGTAGAAACTGTGCGCCTCCCCACTTGCCCGGTAAAATTGCTTATTCCCCAAGCGCCACGATTGATGGCGCGGTTGGGTTACCCACACCCATATTGATGAGAATCCCGTGATAAGGGGACACGATCTCTGCTTCGACAAGACGTGCCAATAAAACTGCCTCGCGATATGTGCGGTGGCAGGTTGAGAAAAACGATTTGAATAATGACCGGGTCGTGGCGTGATGTCACGCTATGAAAAGTTGTCAGCAGATTAGATTTGTAAAATATCGTGCTCTCTATAGTGGTATGTGGAAATTATTTTGCAGAGCCGGACACGATCCTCATATTCAAGATCTTCTATGGAGTATTCGGAGAAGGAACCCGCCTTGCAATGTCGAAGACAATCTGCGCGCCGGACTCATTGTCATTGAAGCCTGGTTCAGGGGCTATTGAGGGAGTCCTGGATTAGGGGGTCCTCGGATAGCCGGACTATATACTTTGGCCGGACTGTTGGACTATGAAGATACAAGATTGAAGACTTCGTCCCGTGTCCGGGTGGGACTCTCCTTTGCGTGGAAGGCAAGCTTGGCAATTCGAATATGTAGATCTCCTTCTCTGTAACCGACTCTGTGTAACCCTAGCCCCCTCCGGTGTCTATATAAACCGGAGGGTTTAGTCTGTAGGACGACAACAATCATAATCATAGGCTAGCTTCTAGGGTTTAGCCTCAACGATCTCGTGGTAGATCAACTCTTGTAATACTCATATCATCAAGATCAATCAAGCAGGAAGTAGGGTATTACCTCCATCGAGAGGGCCCGAACCTGGGTAAACATTGTGTCCCCCGCCTCTTGTTACCATTAGCCTTAGACGCATAGTTCGGGACCCCCTACCCGAGACCCGGCGGTTTTGACACCGACACCGCCCACAACTCTTTGTGTTCTACTCGTGCATATCATCTACGCATGGACCTGGCTCAGATGCCACTGTCGGGAAACATAGCATGCAAATTCAAAAAAATCCTACGCTCGCGCAAGATCTATCTTGGAGATGCATAGCAACGAGAGGGGGAGAGTGTGTCCACGTACCCTCGTAGACCAAAAGCGGAAGCGTTTGCTCAAGCGGTTGATGTAGTCAAACGTCTTCTCATTCCGACCGATCGAGTACCAAACGTACAGCGCCTTCGAGTTCTACACGCGTTCAGCACGATGACATCCCTCGAGCTCTTGGTCCAGCAGAGGGTCAAAGGATAAGATGTGTTCAATCAGCACGACGGCGTGGTGACGGTGATGGTGATGTGATCCGCGCAGGGCTTCGCCTAAGCACCGCGAGAATATAACTGGAGGCGTAAATTGTGGAGGGGGGGCACCGCACACGGCTTGGAGCAATTGGTGTGTCTCAT
>NC_041391.1:532639885-532658786 GCF_002162155.2 Triticum dicoccoides | reverse complement strand
GAGGGAGGGAGGGGAGGCCAGCCTAGGCGCACCCCAAGTGGGGGAGTCCCACTTGGACTCCTAGTGGGATTCGCCCCCCTTCCTTTCTCCGAAGGGGGAAAGGGGGAAGGAGTAGGAGAAGGAGAAGGAAGGGGGGGCACCGCCCCCACCCCTTGACCAATTCGGTTTCCCCCTGGTGGGGGCGCGCAAGCCCCTTGTGGGCTGGTGTGCCTCCCTCCTATGGCCCATATCTTTCCCCGGGGGGTTCCGGTAACCCGTGTGGTACTCCGGTATGTACCCGTACAATCCGGAACCCTTTCGGTGTCCGAATACTACCTTCTAATGTATAAATCTATACCTCTCCACCAATTCGAGACTCCTCGTCATGTCCGTGATCTCATCCGGGACTCCGAACAACCTTCGGTCACCAAAACACATAACTCATATAATACATATCGTCATCGAACGTTAAGCATGCAGACCCTATGGGTTCGAGAAATATGTAGACATGACCGAGACACCTCTGGTCAATAATCAATAGCGGAACCTGAATGCTCATATTGGTTCCCACATATTCTACGAAGATCTTTATCGGTCAAACTGCTATGTCAACATACATTATTCCCTTTGTCATCGGTATGTTACTTGCCCGAGATTCGATCGTCGGTATTTTCATACCTAGTTCAATCTCGTTACCGGAAAGTCTCTTTACTCGTTCCGTAATGCTTCATCCCGGAACTAAGTCATTAGTCACATTTCTTGCAAGGCTTCATATGATGTGCATTACCGAGAGGGCCCAGAGATACTTCTGTGATACTCAGAGTGACAAATCCTAATCTTGATCTATGCCAACCCAACAAACACCTTTGGAGATACCTATAGAGCATATTTATAATCACCCAGTTACGTTGTGACGTTTGATAGCACACAAGGCATTCCTCTGGTGTCCGGGAGTTGTATAATCTCATAGTCGGAGGAATATGTATTTGACATTAAGAAAGGTGTAGCAATAAAACTGAACGATCATTATGTTATGCTAACAGATGGGTCTTGTCCATCACATCATTCTCCTAATGATGTGATCCCGTTCATCAAATCCGTGGCTAGGAAACTTAACCATCTTTGATTAACGAGCTAGTCAAGTAGAGGCATACTAGGGAGACGGTGTTTTTCTATGTATTCACACATGTATCAAGTTTCCGGTTAATACAATTCTAGCATGAATAATAAACATTTATCATGAATAAGGAAATATAAAATAACAACTTTATTATTGCCTCTAGGGCATATTTCCTTCAGGCGTTGCCTCTGATTTCCTCTCCTATGGTTCTCTTCTTTGAATCTAGGCTTTAGGGCAATATTTTCGACATTCGCCGATTTTTGGCCAAATCAAGGCTTGAGTAGGGCATAGAAGTCTGCTAGACTAGGTGGATTGGAGATTGGTAGGAGAAAATTTGAATTTGGCACCCCCGGTAGTACTGGATCTAATAGCGGCAGTGGTCAGACCGGCATCCTCCGCCTCGGGAGGTACTACCGCTCCCCTGGAGTGGTACTACCACTTGTAGGTGGCACTACCGATGTCTCAAGATGGTACTACCGCTTGGGATGCCGGCTTCCATTTCCCTCTTACCAATCTTTGATTCTTTTTTGCTTCTATCTGCTGGCTTATCCAATGTTTTTCTTTTGCCTTCCTTGCCCTTGTGTGTGGGTTCTAGGTGATGGCAATTCGGAGCATCTAGTCCGTCGCATCAACCTCGAGCATCCTGGAGGGTCAAAGTGCTATCGCACTTTTGAGGCAGCTGCAGCATCATCAAGTGCTCAACCAACGCAACCCAAGCCGCCTTCCAAGCAAGTTGCGAGCAAGCCAAAGCCAAAGGTCAAGTCTTTGTCAGATATGTCTACTAGGAGTTCTGTGCGGCTCGTTGTTGTAATCTGTATTCCCAGCCTCAAGAACCGGCTCTTGTCAACCGCCCTTTCTGGAACCAGCAGCAGTGGTCTATCTACTTTTATGTGCTCAAAGCAAAGAAGAACCTTTTTGTGAGTGTCCTCTCTATTGACATTCCTTATTTGGAGAAGGATCGTGCCTACTTTGGAGAGGCTCTTGATATGTGTGCTTGGCCGAATATCCTCAAGCTCATGGAGTTCAACAAGGATTTTGATGCTGACATGGCGGCCCAATTTTATGCCATTGTTCACCTTGGCACTGTTGAGGAACAGACCATGACATGGATGACCAATGGAAGACTTATCTCTGTCAAATGGAAGGCTTTTATGGAACTTTTGGGTTATGAGGATCAGGGGCTTGACAACCCACTTGGCTTTTCCCCCACAGGGAGGCTACTTCTACTCACAAGTCTGCTCTTTGGCCCTATAGCACGGTGAAGGTTCATCCCGTCACATTGAAGAACACATATGAGTTGTTTCCCTTTTTGGATACTCTTCATCGCATCTTCAGGCACTCTTTTCCCTAGTATTAGGAACTTGGATCAGGTTCATTCCTATCTTGTGGATATGTTGCTCTTTTGCCAGCATGAGAAGGAGGCAAGCACAGGAGATTCTTTGGAGGTTTATCATGTCATGTGGTCGAAGCTCCTCTGTGCCATCACTGAGCGCAAGTGCCCCATCTATTCCCCCTACCTGGTGTTGCTTATTGAGAAGGCAGGGGCATACACTTATCCTGATGTCAGGTTGGAGACTGGTGACTTGGTCTCTCATGAGATTGTTCAATTGAGATAGAAGGAGCACTGGGGCACTCCTGTTTCGGAGACTGAGACTCATTTGGGAGACGATGAGGCTGAGGCCGACGGTGATGAGGATTATGAGCCCTCTGGAGTGGAGCCATCTTGGGCTAAGAAGCTGAAGCTGAATATGAAGTTGTTCTGTATGGAGGCTCATGGACGGTATATGGTGCATGTGTTAGAGAAGCAGTCACGCAACCGTCACAAGGTCCTTATGCGTCAACTAGGTGAAGAGGTTGCCACTGGGTCAGAGGACAAGATCACTGACGAGGAGGAGTGGGTCTCTCAGCAGTTTCCATGGACGGATTTAGAGACCGATCAGCCTGCTGCTACTATCGACGACGGAGGCACGGGCGACCATGCGGAGCTATGATGATGGGGATCTTCGGCATTGCTATCACCTGTGACCGTACTAGCACTCTTTGCCCTTTTGGTGTCTTGATGCCAAAGGGGGAGAGATTTTAGGGATTTGCCATGTCGCGAGTGCGTCTTATCTGTTGTGTTTTCCTCTCTCGTGAACTCTTTTATCGCTCGTTTGCTTTGGTTTGGTTGTGCTTGTGAGACTTGGTTACCTTGTCATATGGTGTGAGACATATGCTATCTTATTATTATCCTATGCTTGTCTAGTACTTTGTTAGTATGTGAGTTGCTTGCTTAGCTATTGTCCTTCTTATGCTCACTTACTACTTGTTGCATCCTAGCTTAAGTTTCCCATATTGTAGATGCAAGTGTTATCGGTCTATAAAATATAGGGGGAGTGTTGATCCTAGTGTGTGCGCTTTGCATTCCAAAAGCATTCTTTAATAAGTGCACAGATCTAGGGGGAGCCCGTCTATATTTTGTAGATTATGGGGTTTGCTTATTCTCTTGGTATATCTCTATGCAAATCCCGTGTTGTCATCAATCCACCAAAAAGGGGGAGATTGTTAGGGCATATTTCTCTCTAAGTGCTTTTGGTGATTGATGACAATGCTTTTGCGGACTAATCGTGTGCATTGAGCATTTTAGATATTCATTCATATGGCACGAGACGATTTCTTCCCATCTGTGTTTAAAGTGAAGACGCTGCAGTTTTCCTTCATTTCAGTTTTGGTGGACTTGAGTCGTAGGACATATCGTACTATGAAGAGGGGGTCCATATCGGCAAGGTTAGGGTGGAATCAACACGTACACATCTCTTTTGCACCCCCAGCTCTTTCCCGCATCCTTGGAGGATCCTTCGTTATCATGGAAGTGGCATTGGAGAGGAGCCAGTGATAGTACCGTGGCTGGAAGCGGCAGTACCACGGAGAGCAACAGGCGGTAGTACCATTGTAGCAGCGGTAGTACTGCCCAGAGCAACAGGCAGTAGTTCCCCTCCAGTTCCGCTCTAGTATTGCCTTGACTCGAGCCTTGCTATTCTCGTGTCGGGTTCAGCGGCAGTAGCAGAAGAGTGGGAGCGGTAGTACTGCTCATAAGCGGTAGTACCGCACCTACCACTGCTACTAGTGGCACTCGAGGGTTTTCTCCTCTGTCCCTTCTCCTTGTGCTCGTGTAAGCTACTGAGCACGGTCCCAGCGGTAGTACCGCTGGGCCAAGCGGCAGTGCCGCTGCGGCAAGCGGTAGTACCGCTCCTATGAGCGGTAGTACCGCGCGCTACGGGCTGAGAGTGGGGATAATGGTTGGATTGTTCCCCCACTGTAAAAGGGGGTCTTCTTCCTCAAGAAGACCCACCTCTTCTTCCCCCAAACTCCATTGTTGGTCCAAAGCTCATTTTTCCCCGATCTCTGTCCCTAGCCAATCAAACTTGTTGATTTTCTAAGGTTTGGTTGAGAAGGCCCCGATCTACACTTCCACCAAGAGAAATTTGATCCCCCCACTAATCCCTTGCGGATCTTGTTACTCTTGGGTGTTTGAGCACCCTAGACGGTTGAGGTAACCTCGGAGCCACATTCCTTTGTGGTGAAGCTTCGTGGTTCGTTGGGAGCCTCCAATTCGGTTGTGTAGAGAGGCCCAACCTTGTTTGTAAAGGTCCGATTGCTGCCTTCAAGGGCACCACTAGTGGAATCACGACATCTTGCATTGTGTGAGGGTGAGGAGAATACGGTGGCCCTAGTGGCTTCTTGGGGATCATTGTGCCTCCACACCGCTCCAATGTAGACGTACTTCCCCTCAAAGGGAAGGAACTTCGGTAACACATCCTCGTCTCCACCGGCTCCACTAGTGGTTATCTCTTACCTTTAATTTGTGCAAGCTATTGTTGTGTTTTATCCTTTGCTTGCACTTGTTGTTGTTGTTGTTGTTGTTGTTGTTTTTGTTGTTTTTGTTGTTGTTGTTGTTGTTGTTGTTGTTGTTGTTGTTGTTGTTGTTGTTGTTGTTGTTGTTGTTGCTGCTGTTGTTGTTGTTGTTGTTGTTGTTGTTGTTGTTGAACCTTTTGTTTCTAACCCTAATTTGTTAAGAAAAGCTAAAAATTGGTATTTGCCTATTCACCCCCCTCTAGTCAACCATATCGATCCTTTCAATATCTTCACAAGTCCATTGTCACCGCAATTGACGGCAAGCTTCAAGCATGATCTCTTCGTGATGCTCCACTTGAACTTGCACTTTGCAACCTTGATGACGATCACCACTTGATGTCATCCTCCATGGGTTGTATTAGATCTTCCTATTGACGCAATCCCATGGGAAACACACCTAACACCACATAGAACTCTCATGTAGAACATGGGTTAGTACAGAAAGCGTAATGGACAATGCTTACCATACCATGGGATCACTTGATCCCACTCGGCACATCTTCTATGCTTTGTGTGTTGATCAACTTGAATCACTCTCTGTACTTACTCTTGATGAACCTTGAATCTTTCCAACTCTCTTCATTAGGATGATGTCTTGAAGGAAAACATGAATGTTCACACAATCTTCTTCTTCAAGACATGCTTGCAATAAGCTCAAGTCTCACACGACCAATCTTTGGATAATTCCTTAAAAAGCACCTTGGCCAACACATAAACTCCTTGAAATCAAGAAATGGACTTCAAGAAAAACCTATGGACAAAACCTACGAATATAACTCAAGGTAACCATTAGTCCATAGAGAATGTCATCAATTACCAAAATCACACATGGGGGCACCACATGTTCTTTCAACTGTGCATCTACATTGTGATGTTAGTTAGCTTATATTTAAGAGTTGCATTTACACAACACATGTGGATCAAGCTCCTACCATCGGCATGGTGCGGATCTGTAACAATGTGTTGGGAACGCGGTAATTTCAAAAAAAATCATACGATCACACAAGATCTATCTAGGTGATGCATAGCAACGAGAGGGGAGAGTGTGTCCATGTACCCTTGTAGACCGAAGGCAGAAGCGTTTCAATAATGCAGTTGATGTAGTCAAACTTCTTCGCGATCCAACCGATCAAGTACCGAACGTACGGCACCTCCGCGTTCAGCACATGTTCAGCTCGATGACGTCCCTCGTGCTCTTGATCTAGTTGAGTACGAGGGTGAGTTTTGTCAGCATGATAGCATGGCGACGGTGATGATGATGCTACCGGCGCAGGGCTTTGCCTAAGCACTATGATGGTATGATCGAGGTGTGTAACTGTGGAGGGGGCACCGCACACGATTAAGAGAAACTTGTGTGTTCTAGGGTGCCCCCTGCCCCTGTATATAAAGGAGGGAGGGGGAGGCCGGCCGGCCCTAGGGGGCGCGCCCAAGAGGAGGAGTCCTGCTAGGACTTCCTAGTCCTAGTAGGATTCCCCTCCAAGGAAGAGAAGGGGAAGGAAAGGAGAGGGAGAGGGAGTAGGAAAGGGGGGCTCCGCTCCCGGTCCCTTGTCCAATTCAGACTCAAGGGGAGCGGCCAGCCCTCCTGCCGCCCTCCTCTCTCTCCACTAAGGCCCATGGTGGCCCATTAGTTCCCCTGGGGGGTTCCGGTAACCCCTCCGGCACTCCGGTTTTACCCAAAACTTCCCAGAATACTTCCGGTCTCCAAATAACATGGTCCAATATATCAATCTTTATGTCTCGACCATTTCGATACATATCGTCACATCCGTTATGTCATCTGGGACTCTGAACAAACTTCGGTCATCAAAAACACATAACTCATAATACATATCGTCATCGAACGTTAAGCGTGCTGACCCTACGGGTTCGAGAACTATGTACACATGACCGTGACACATCTCTGGTTAATAACCAATAGCGGAACCTGGATGCTCATATTGGTTCCTGCATATTCTGCGAAGATCTTTATCGGTCAAACCGCATAACAACATACATTGTTCCCTTTTTCATCGGTATGTTACTTGCCCGAGATTCGATCATCGGTATCACTATACCTAGTTCAATCTTGTTACCGACAAGTCTCTTTACTCGTTCCATAACACTTCATCCCGCAAATAACTCATTAGTCACATTGCTTGCAAGGCTTATAGTGAGGAGCATTACCGAGAGGGCCCAAAGATACCTCTCCGAAACACGGAGTGACAAATCCTAATCTCGATCTATGCCAACCCAACAAACACCTTCGGAGACACCTGTAGAGCATCTTTATAATCACTCATTTACGTTGTGACGTTTGATAGCACACAAAGTGTTCCTCCGGTAGCTGGGAGTTGCATAATCTCATAGTCTGAGGAACATGTATAAGTCATGAAGAAAGTAGTAGCAGTGAAACTGTCGATCATAATGCTAAGCTAACGGATGGGTCATGTCCATCACATCATTCTCCTAATGATGTGGTTTCATTCATCAAATGACAACACATGTCTATGGTTAGGAAACTTAACCATCTTTGATTAACGAGCTAGTCAAGTAGAGGCATACTAGGGACGTTATGTTTTGTCTTTGTATTCTCACATGTACTAAGTTTCCGGTTAATACAATTCTAGCATGAATAATAAACATTTATCATGAAATAAGGAAATAAATAATAACTTTATTATTGCCTCTAGGGCATATTTCCTTCACAATGAACAGGGTATTGCCTGCAGTTCTGCGCTTTGGACAAGGGCGTGTTTGGTTGCTCGCGATGAATTTGCCTGCATTATATGTGTCTTAGTTGGGCCTGGCTGGAAAAAAAGGAAAATCCACCATATGCACATCGTTGGATGCCTGCATTAAAGGAACAATTTTGGCATGGCATTTTGTGTCCTGCATTGACTGTGCTGATACAACTACATGGCGTTTGGTTGCATACAAGCAGCAAGGCCTGCTTATCTTGTACCCTACGTGGCTGGTTTACCAGCTATATCTTACACACTATCACATCGATCACACCAATAAAACAACACTACAATCATGATGAACTAGATGATGGTGAAGTTTTTCAGCCCAAACTGTCGGTCTGGCTTGCCAATTTCAACACTTCATGCATGCTTGAGCACGCCCTTGGAGTAAGCATCCTTTGTCGCCTGCCTACTCTTAAACCCTCTGTAGCAGCTGTTTTTGCAACCCGTCACTTGTTCATCACATGTTTCTCATGAACTATAAACCCCTGGAACCCTCTCTTGGAATACCACATAACACTTGTCCTAACATGGTAGAAGAACATCAATTCAAGCAGCAACCAATGGATAACACTAGACATGTAACATAAGAAGCATACATGATCATACGACATAGCAAGTTCATCCTACCACTACTATGGTGCCATCCTACCATCACATCCAAAAGAGAGTGTAATCCTACCACCGTAAGTTCGTCATTAGCGTGAGGGGTTAGTATATACCACCTCATCAAAATATACAGACCAACAATAGTTCTCAAGCCCCAGCTACCACAAAATATATGTTGGCATCATCATCGTCGTCGAGGATCATGCACGTCGTCACCACCACCAGCAGAAACAACACTTGTAGTAGTGCTTGCCTAGCCAAGTCTTGAGCCAAAGCACCCTATGGGCATCTGCCATGGTAACAAACCCAACACACTGAGCCTTGTTGTCTAGCCGGTGGATTAGAGCAGCCATCAGAGCCTCTGGGCGGAAGTCACCTTGGTCCATGACGGCGTTGTAGAGGTTAGGGTGGACGACGACGGGCTTTCTCACAATAATGGCGGTTGCCACCTCCTTGACGGCCTCAGTCATGTTGGATGCTCAACTCATCCTCCATCAAGCCGCCCCTCTTCCTCTTGCTGTCAAACACAAGAATGTGATCATCACCCTTATCACAGTCGTCAAGGACGATGGTCTCTGACTCCTGGGTGTCTAGATAGTTAGGCATGGGCGAACCGAGCGGCTCAATGAAGCCCATGGCATGCTTGTCGGTTGCCATCCCATGGGAGAAGATGTGCTACATCTCGGCGTAGTTATGGATGGGTGTGTTGAGGAATTCTGTGTCCTTTGGATGGTCCTAAGAAAATCACGACGTGTTTAGTTGTGACAGGACAATGGTTGGCAAGCTTAAGCAAGGGAGGGGGGTGAGCTAACCGCGATGTGGCCTTGGTAGTGCTCTGCCTCCAAAAAGATTGAGCAGGTGGTTTGATCCCTTGAGGTGCCATTAAAGTCTCTGAGTTTAGACACTTGGATCAATCTAGCTCTCCACTTCTGTGGTGATTGTAGACCTGGGTTGCGAAGACTTCGGACCATAGAACTCGAACACCTGCTTGACAACAAAGTTCAAGTGCATATTCTTGAAGCTCTTGTCATTCCTAACCTCACTAGCTATGATCTCACACATCTTATTAAGCATGAACGTGGACAGGAATGGCTACCATTTCAGGGAGTTCCCCGTATCATCCTTCTTTGCCTTCACGGCTGCTTTTTGTGCAGCAGTAACAACAACATTTGGCACAACCAACACAAATGCTATAGGCAAAAAAGGAGGATCCATAGCAGACCCCTCGAACACATATGAATCAAGAGACATTTGGTCCTCGATGGAGTCTCAGTCATTGACATAGGATATCGGGAATTGGCTCTCCGACAGGCAATGGCCTCACTAAACACTTGTGTGCTCATGCTACAATCTTAACACACACATGGACAGTAAGCATATCACTCACTAGCAAACCATCTAGTTCAACACATCACGATATGAGTACTACACATCAACTAGCATGCTACCAATTCATGGAGTTCAATACACTACCACACAACAACATGCATGCTACCAATCAATGGAGTTCAACACACTACCACACAACAACATGCATCCTACCAATCCATGAAGTTCAATACAGGACCATACACCAACAAACATGCTACCAATCCATCACAACTAGCTACCAATCCTTGTCGACATGGAAGCATGCTACAAATCCATCACCACTAGCTACCAGAACATTACATTCGCACAGATCGACAGTGTACAATCATACAATGGTCACAGGTCTAACCCTACCGCATGCTCATAGATCTAGCTAGAACGAGTACAAAGAAGGGGGTGATCGAACTCATAGCCATCGGTGCAGCTCAAAGGAGGCGCGAAGCAGGTCGGAGAAGAGGAGGACGCGAGTCGCCGCCGCCATGTACCGCCGACCAAAGAAGAAGCGCCGCTTACCTGCTCGTAAGTGTCGACTTGCGCGGGAGGAAAAGCTCGAAGGGGGAGGGGGTGGTGGCAGGAGTTTAGGCGGTGAGGTGAAGCTGGCTATATAGGGCGACCGAATCGGCCAGAGGTGACCCCAATTTCTCCTGTCGCTTTTCCAAAGACATGCGCGAGCTTGCGCCATCTCTGTGGTCGCATAAGCTCGGCACCGCATTCCCTTCCCCTACATCGCCCAAGCCTGGCTCGTCGGCCATTCCTAGCCGACTTGGCTGGGAGATGCTTTAAAGTCCGAGCGAAGCAGGCCAAAACATGGAACGCAGACCCAATTTCGTCCCGCAAAGGCTTGATTGGGCTCTATGCGGGCAACCAAATACCCCCATTGTGCATTTTGCTTGCATGTATAGCGTCATAGGATTTTGTATTCTTCCTTTTTCTACCAATCAATACACATCAGCGCGCATCGTAAATCTGGCAGGCTTCCCTGTTTTGTAAGTACAGTAATGCTCTAATGAATGTGAGGAGAATTTTGCTTTAGGAACCACTTTCATATGGCACTTCCAGTTGCAGATACAGATGCACGGTAACATGAAATTATTCAGCTACGAGGCGACAGCAAGCCGAGTCTATTCCAATCACATGGGTTCTATTCTACACTGGGCGATGCGGCCTCAGGTTCTCCTTCTATTGCTGCTTGGGGTTTGCGGCAGGTGATGATGCTGAACTTAATGAGGCCTTTCTTGTAGCCTTGGATCATGAGAGGCATCACCAGTGCTCCCTTTATCGTCTTCCATCCTGATAATCAAGACAACAGCAAAGTGAGTTTCAGTGTACGTATATATCAGCTACAAAAAGAATATCAAACAGATCATCTCGGTTCGATGAGCAGCACAGAGAGAGAGACGAGAAGAGCATACCACTCCTTAGTAGAGAAGTGAGGCCTTTCCATGTCAGTGCTGATTGGATGACAGCAGGCCAGAACGGGGCCACGTTTTCAGACCAGTCAGCCGTTTTGATATCCTGAGAGTAGAGGAATATTTTGTGTATCAGGTAGGTCAAAAAAACAAAAAACAAATTTTCGTATCATGCAAATTTGTGTATCAGATAGGTCAAATTAATTCAATTTTTTGGGGGAAATACCTCAAGAGACAATGACTCGGCAATCTTGACATAATCCGAGGGCGAGCACCAATCTGGGAGGTAATATGCATCACAAATCTTTTTCAAAAGATTCAGCTCGTCAGGTTTCAGTGAGTCCTCCGACGGCGCGAGGTTCCTATGGCACCAGGTCACGATGATGATAGTTGCTCCTGGAGCTGCGACGCGTGCCAGCTCGCTTACAAACTGATAAAAGATTTTGTAAGATTTCATCGTAATACTCAACATCTATTTTCATACCTGATTGGACTAATTTTCTGGTTTTGTTGTTTGTCATAGGATTAACTATGTATCTTTATGCACGTAATTACATGTTCTTGAAAAAAGGTAATTACATAAATAGGTAATATGGATTTTCCAACAACACCAAGTTATTTGCAAGAGATACATATCGACCCAGTCTGTCACACAAACTGATATAATATTTTGGCAGCTTGTCTTGAACGGTTTTGCAATGACTCATACTGTTTAGTTTCTTCTAGAACTAGTATGTTTACCTTCTGTTTGTTCGGCATGTGCTCACCACTCTCCATAGACCAGACAAGATCAAACTGCCCATCAGGAAATGGTTGCTCCAGAGCATCAGCAACTTGGAAAGAAGCCTGGGCCAAACATGTGCACATTGTCACTTCCAAAACCAAACCAAACCCCAAGTAGGTCTGAGGTCAGAGATTGAAACCCCAAACTAATTGGCAAGAGCGGAACAGTAGAAAAAACCTTGTCCGACAACCCCTGCACTGCTGCGAGGGCATTTCCTCTCTCGGCTTGCACTGGGCTCAATGTGATCCCAGAGCATTGTGCTCCATATTTGTTCGCCAGGTATCTTGAGCTACCACCGATTCCGCATCCAACATCAACAATCGTTTTCGGTTTGTTTGTCGGATCGTCTGCAAGCACAGGCATTCCCTCAAAAACAGCAGTAAATCCTGCACTATACACTTGAAGTACAGATCAAGCAAATTCTCCATACATAATGACAAATTGGCCAAGTTTGTTTTGAACAAGGTGCTATATTCTCTCTAAATGTCTCTTTTAACCTTTTTTATTAATTTGAACTAGCTTGATTTCCCATGGAACTATGCTGCAAGATACTACTGAACTGAAGATGTAGTTGAGGTTATGTAACTGTAATACTTATGACTGAACATATATTCATATTTATTATTAAATTTTAGGCAGCTATAATACCTGATAAGTCTACGACATTCTTTTCATGCTATCTCAATTAAAGAAACAATGCATATATCGTCGAGAGTGAGCATAAGATGAAATCACACTCTAGCACCAAAATTACAGGAGACCCCAAACTTAATTTCTCAAAGAAAGAAGTCGTAACTCATAAAATAATTTTGAAATAAACTTAAGACAATCCTAAAAAAAGGTAAAAGCAAAAACTCTACAGAAATTGAAAGGGAATGTTCAGAAGAGAATTTGTAGGGGAGGGAATGGCTACCAGCCTACCACGTAGCACTAGTGCGGTCTTCTAAACGGGCTGATCGAGAGCTGTATTATACGTACATCTAAAAGAAACAGGTGTACTGCATAGCGTTTACTGACTTTCCTTTAAAAACAAAATTTTATACAGACTACAGTACTAAAGTATTACCGCAAATTACTAGAGAACTATAGCCTTGGGAATTTGGAGAGCACAACCACTGTGAGCCACACTCTGGTAGGAGTTCTGACTGGAGCGGCAGAACGTACTGCAAAAACATTCGCAGCTCAGGCACATTTTTGGGCCCAAATCCAGATTGGCTCGCTGGTGCCACGACGGCGAGCAGAGTGCCAGAGAGTACTGGCAGAGCAGTGATAAGACGACCAAGCTCAATCCAAACAGTGCCATCTCGTACTTGCAAAAGCAATGGTCACCAGCGTGGCAACTGGCAAGTACAGGCAGTCGGATGGATAGCTCAGCTCAATATACAGTGCACAAATCCGACCCGTGGGCTGTTGCTGGCCAGCAACGAATTGGGCCGGCACGGTTGAACCAAGCAGATAGTTCGATCTTGGTGCGAATTGCGACACGAACGTTGCTTACCGGGGACGGCGGCGAAGGCGAGGGCCTCCTCGATCATGCGGATCTGGGCGCGGCGGTGGTCGGACATGGAGGCGGCCTCGCCGGAGTCGTAGAAGCCGTGGTGCATGTGCTCGCCCCAGATGCTCTCCCACAGGCCGGACGACTCGTCGTAGAGCCCCGCGATGCCCTCCTTCAGCCCCGGCGGCGCCGCGTCGGCCCGGGCCGCGGTCGTCGACGACGCCATCGGGCGCACGGAGCGCGTCGGCCGGGAGGAGCGGCAGGACAGGCCGGGGGACGGGGCGAGCCGCGTGGCCGAGGCTCGGTCGAGGCGGCGGCGCGGCGTCCAGGCGGTGGAGAGGAGTGAGTGGAGCAGGGCGGCGGAGTTTGCCATTTTGTATTTGGAGCCTCGTGAGCGCCTGACAGCTCCGGAGGTGGAGTAGTATTTTTTATTGACGCGAGGTCACGTGGGCCACACACGCCAGTGCCAGGCAGCTCAGCGTGCCGCCGGATGCCAGACGAACGTACACCTGTGCGATTGCGGTAAAAGTTGGGGCGAAGATGGGCGGCTACGAGAGGCGAGACTCGTCGCATCTACTAGCCCATTGTCAAGCTAGCTAGCCATAGCCCACGCTACTGTGACTTGACATTGTCTCCGTGCCAAACTAGCAGTGACTCCTCTCGCTCCTTCGGCGTTTTGCTCCGGCTGGAATAGGACTAGTACTGAGCTCCTTTTGCTACCACACGTACAAATAAAAGGCCTAAATAAAACATACAAATAAAAGGAAATTTATTTTGTTAACATTGGATTTTCAGGAGAATTGGGTGAATCTAATTATGCAGTGTGTTTCCACCGTGGAGCACCGAGTTTTAAACCTACTAGAGGATCAAGGCAGGGAGACCCTCTATCTCTCTACTTATTCTTGTGTGTACCAAGGGCCTGACTGCCCTTTTGGCTAATGCGGAGGAGAATGGTTTTTTGTCCGGAGTAAAAGTCAGTAAAGATGCTCCAGTGATTTCTAATATTCCCTTTGCTAAGGATTCACTGATCCTCATGAGATCTAATGCCATGAACGCGAAGGTGCTGAAAGTAGCATTAGATTCTTACTATGCTGCCTCGGGGCAGATGGTGAGCGTAGAGAAATCAAGCATCATTTCTAGTCCCAATACGAAAGTGAACGACAATGCAAAAATCTGCACATTTTGAATCTTATGAGTGAAGCCCTCATTTGGATTTACCAGCGAATGCCGGTATGGACAAAAGCTCCTGCTTTTATTTCCTGATTGATCAAATTATTACAAAAGTTAGTGGATGAAAAGAAAAATTCTTATCTGCCAGAGGTAAGAAAATTCTCCTCAAGTATGTTGGACAAGCTATTCCCACCCGAGCCAGGCACACATGTGGACCCGACTCAGGCGCGCAAAGTAGCCCGACAAAGCCAGCAGGACGGCCCCTCGCACAGCCAACTTGACGCAGCGCCGGTGCACCTAGGTGTCACAACACGCGAGCCGCATGTGTACCCGTGTGGGGCAAACCAAACAACCCGAAAAGGCCCACGCGTGAGCCGGTGCCGCGACTGCAACGCACCCCCGGCTGGCACGACCAGACCAACACGACAAGGACTGAAGACGCCGACACGCGGGCCTGGCCAACGCTATTGCGCGTGGGCAGCGTGCGATAGTGCCGACGCGGGTGCGCCCAACGCCGCCCAATGATGGTGCCCCTAGGCGTGCCCCCGCGATACACTCGTCATGGACCGCCAATTCTGGTCACCTGGGCGCACATCGTCCAAGTAGATCGGACGACGCGTATAGGCCCCAAGAGGTCATCGCGGCAAGCCAGCGCAAATGGATGGCTCAAAGGGCTCTCTCACCCGCGAAGCCCACACGGAGGCGGGTACTCCAGGATCTTCATAAGAACAATTCCATTTATATGAATTTTAACCATTTTTTCGTCATTTTTATGTTATTTTACTTTTTATCATTTTCCTTCACGATTTTTTTAAATTAGGATATTTTGTAAATGCATTACTATTCTTAAAAGATCATGAATATTTTAAAATGTACCTATCCTAAAAATAAGTGAACATTGTTGTATATCCATGAGCATTTTACTAAAAGTCTCTCACATATTTTTTAGAATTCCAAACATTGTATAAATTCTCTAGTATTTTTCAATTCATGATGTTTTTAATATCCATAAAGATATTTTTAATTCATGATGTTTGAAAATTAAGGAACACTTTCTAATACTTGTGAATTATTTGAATTCATTAACCTTATTTAATTCGTGAAAACTATGTCCGAGCAACCGATTTTATTTTCCCCAAACACGCGATACTTTTTTCATCAGGAGCGACCATTTCCCCCGGGATGAGTGGTACTGGAGCAGGAGCGCCTATTCCTCGCGTTACAAGAGATGAGGGCGAACCCTCGCGTCGTGGGGAGCCCCAAATGGGCCGGCCCAGCTGCGGGGGAGGCCGCGGCCTGCTTTTGATTTTCAGTTTTCTGTTCTCATTTTTTTCTTTCGTTTTGTACTTTTATTTATACTTTAAAATATTCTACATATTAAAAAATGTTGAATAAATATTAAAAATGTTGACTGAGTATTTGAAGAATATTGAATAATTAATAAAAAATGTTGAAAAAAAGTATTTGAAAAAGGTTGAATAAGTATTTAAAAATATTGAACAAGTACTTGAAAAATGTTGAACTAGCCTTTAAAAAATATTGAAATAAGTACTAAAATATTGAAAGATATTTGAAAATATGTTGAATAAGTGTTCGGACAATGTTGAACGTGTATATAAAAATTGTTGATCACTTTTTTTGACATATACAAAAATGTAGAGTGAAAACAAAAACAAACATAAGAAAAAACAAAAGGAAAAAATGGAGAAGAAAAAGAAAACAAAACAAAAAATGAAAAAAAAATGAAGGAAAAGCGAAGAACTGACAAAACGGTTTAAACAAAAAAAACATAAAAACCTTGTGAAAACCGGATCTAGTCTCCTAAAGTTGACAGGGCCCTAGAAAATGTTGCGAACAAGACTCTACCATGATGGTTATCACTGTTGCGTGTCAACCCAAAGACCTAGTATCGAAACCTGCGTGCCCCATTTTTCTTCTCCATTTTATAAACGATACTGGGCCAGCTCGAAACTGTAAATGCTTAAGCGAGACATCCCTATTCGTATCACTTAAGGCGAGATATAATCACCGCGTATCGGAGCAACCGAGTTTTTCTATTAATGAGTTATTGGGCCAGCAAATTCTAACGATTTGATGCATAGAGCATAGAAAGGTCCACATCCCGGTCAGAAATTCTGAGAGTAACTAGTTGACGAGTGCTCTTTCATGAGAGTCGCAACGATCATTTGCGGGTGGGCTGAGAGAGCACCACTTGGCACGCTCTCAGCCGCCGACTTGTCGTGCCCTGGGAGCTTCCTTCAGATTTTGTTTTTATTTTTATTTTTCCGCACGCATTTACGGCTTTTTAGATGGTTTTTCTGTTTTTTTACTCTTTGGTTTTTCACCGGTCTTTCTTAGCTTTTAGACAAGAAATGAATTTTAAAAAAAAACATTGTGCCAAAGAACACGTTTTAACTTTTTTCTTCTTCACCGTGCCTCTCAGAAACGGAAAAAACATTTTTTTTCTTCTTCTTCTGTGAGAGGCATGGCCGTGCCTCTTGTAAACAAAAAAAAACGATTTCTCTTTTTTTTCGTGAGGGGCACGGTTTTGCTTCCGCGTGAGGCACAATTTTGCTTTGGCGAGTGGCATGGTCGTGCCTCTCAGAAATGAAAAAAAATGCGTGTTCTTTTTTTGCTTTCGTGAGAGGCACGTTTTTGCTTCCGCGAGAGACACGGCCATGCCTCTTGGAAACGAAAAAAAAAACACATTTTCTCTGTTGTTTTTGCATGAGCAGGAGAGGAAATGGCTTCCGAAAAGGAAAAAACATGCTTGCTGTTCGGTTTTTTCATGATTTTTTTCTTAGAAACCTATCAACATGGATCTAGTTTTGAAGATCTCAACGAAATTTATCCAACGGTGAAAAACGGTTCGAGATTTGGACGCACGGTTTAAGAGATAAAACATTTTGAATAAACAGATCTGGAAAAAAGGAAAAACTCTCAGGTTCACATGCAACACGCCACTTGTCATAACTTACGAAGATGAGAGTGATCTTTAGAAGGAGTGATTTTGGAAAATTCTTAAGTCCGCCAGTCTTATAGAAAGGCCCACATTATCGAAACGCAATGATATCTTATATCTAAGGGACATCCTATTCCACGCCTTAAGCTACAACTGTGGATCAACTGATCGGTAGCAATCGCTTTGTTATCCACTCGCTTGCATGTTAAAAAAAAAGTACATCCAGGCCAAGAGAAAAGAGCAGATATTGGCTATCGGATAGATTATTTAAAAACATGAATTCCAAAATTTTTGTGGATTTTGAAAATATATTAAATTTTTCTTTGAAAAATATTCATGAATTAAAATTAGTATTGGATTTTCTAAATGTATATGGTTCTTAAAAGTGTTCATGAATTTAAAAAATGTGCACGAGATTTAAAAAATGTTCGCATATTAAAGAAAGTTCATGAATTTAGAAATATTAATTTATTTTCTAAAAGTTCCCAATTTTAAATTGTTCGGCAAACTAATTTGTTTTATTAATTTGAATATATTGATCAATTTATGAAATGTTAGAGAATTCAAAAAAATCACGAGTTTGGCATAATTTCATATATTGGGGAAGTTCCCAACTTTTATTCGTGATTATAAAACAAAACGAGGGGGAAAAGAGCGATTTTAAAAAATCATAAAAATAAACCATATAAAAACAAGAAAATAAGCGGGGGAAAATATAATACACAGGGGGAAAAGGAAAATTTTGTCAAAACGAAATCGGCCATGTTGCCTTCTAGAGGCGAGACCAACACGTTGTCCCCCATGCGTAGAATAATTTTGCCCACTATTCCGTGAAAATGGCGCGGAATATGCAATTATTGAACAGTTTAGTACAAACATTGATGACAATGCAAAATGTTGGTTGTTTTCTATGCATGATTCACTTGCAGATGAAGAGTTCACCACCTTTGTAGTGACTCTTTGGACAGTGTTGGGGGTGCAATGGAAATATCAAAGCCCATTTGTTGTCCATGGCTTTGTTCGACATTACTTACACGAGCTGCGAGCAATCGAACCTAGGGTGACTCATGTGCGTGTTTCATCCCTGAATAGGTCAACACAGTGGATCGCGCCACCTGCTGGGCTAGCAAAATTAAATGTTGACGCCGTTGTTGGGAGAGGAGGATCATATGGAGTTGTGGGTGCCATCTGGAGAGATCAAGCCAGTATGTTCCTTGGTGAGTCGGCAGTGGTTTTCCCAAATATTTCTGAGCCGGCGACTTGAATCACCGGCCATCAGGGTGGTGTTGGCCTTAGCAGATTATTGTACGAGAGGAGCATTCAAGTGGCGTCAGGTTGCAAAGTGGTAGTGGACGATATACAACAGAAGAACACAACGATCTACG
>NC_041391.1:532638043-532639665 GCF_002162155.2 Triticum dicoccoides | reverse complement strand
GGGGGGACGAACTAGAAGGATCAAAATGATAGAATGTACACTAACACATACAGTAGCAAAAATCACAAGGTCTAAATAGTATTTTTTTGCGGGGTAAAATATATCACTGTTGTTCTAAGATAAAAAATAAAATTACATATGTATTAATTTGAAGTCAAGTTTACGAGCATCAGTATCGAAGATATCAATTATTTCTTCAAGCTAAACTTTGCTGCTAGTTCCTTCCCAACGTTTGTAGTTTTTCCAACTATACGTTTATATGGTTCTAAAAAGCGCAGACTAATTAATCTAATCAAGGCCTGAATCTACCAATCGAAATAAAGTACCTTTTTCTCATTTTATTGCGGCTCATCCTCGCAGTCGGCCTACCGGCTGCCGGCAAATAGCCCGCGGATCGGCGCTCGCCCGCGGCCGTCCCTTCTCCGCTTCTCTTGATGGCTATGCGACGGAGTTGCGTAGAGATCGCATAGACGATAGCAGGCAGCGGCAGGCGGCATATGTGAATCTCAATCGCAGCACAGCAGGCGGCTGGGAAACGAAGCGATAGCCTGTGTGTGCGTGGACACGTGGCTGCATGCAACGGTGGTTCCTATTTGACGCTCGCATGCGTCGAAGAGACGTGGCTTCGGTGAAGCGCGGGAGTAGCTGCGCGCGATGGGCCGGCCCACTTCACTAGTTAATGCAGTCCCAGGCAAACCGGTTTTAGGAACCTTCTAGAAGGTTCCCTAAACGGGTTTCTTTCTTTTTTTTCTCTTTTGCCGGTTTTCTGTTCTTCCTGTTTCTTTATTCTTTTCTTCTTCAGTTTATTTATTCTGTTTCTTTTTCTTTTTTACTCCTCTTCTTATTTTATCCTTTTTCGTTTTTATTTTCATCCTTTGTTACAAAAAAGTTTAAAACTTTGTATTTTCTTCATGGTTTCATAAAAAATATGTTTTTAAAATTTTGTGCACAATTCAAACTTTGTTCAACGTACATTACAGAAATGTTCAACGTATTTTTTAAATTTTGTTTGATGTATATCACAAAAATGTTCAGTATGTATTTAAAATTGTTCAGCGTATAATACAAATATGTTCAATGTATATTTAAAAATTTGTTCATCTTTTTGGAATTTCGAAATTTTTGTTCAAATTTTTAATAATTATTCACGTTTGAAAAGTTTGTTCAAATTTCAAAAATTGTTCATGGTTTGAAAAGGGTTTCGTGTTTGTCAAATTTTGTTCAGAATTTTCAATTTTTTGTTCTCGAGTTTCTTGAATTGTTCGTAAATTTTCAAAAGTTGTCGTGTACTTTAAGCTCTTGCGCTGCTTGCAAACCATTACAGCATATCAGCTTGACTGGTTAGGTTGTAAAATTCCCCAGCGGGACATCGCGTGTTCGATCTCTCGCTGGTGCTGGATATTTTTGGCTTTTTTTCACGCGCTCGAGCTACTGACCTTCAAATGGGCCGGCCCATTTGTATCTACCTTCAGCGAAAGCTACTCTGCCTGACGCTAACGAGCGTCAGACAGGAGCTCTACCAGCTAATTGGCCCCTTTGTCATCTATGATGGGCTGCGTGATACTTTGTTCTTTTGAGATTTTGGGTTGCTAGGAAATTGTACCGCACTTGGGCTGAGATCC
>NC_041391.1:532629771-532637805 GCF_002162155.2 Triticum dicoccoides | reverse complement strand
GGGCGAAGGAAGCGATGAACAGTTGGGCAGCAACAAAAATAGCGAAAAACTGATCGCTTCGTCCCCACTTGAATCCGTCCCTGTCTACGGGGCGATCAGGCCAACTCCACCGTGTGACCCGTTCTGTCCGGGCCCGTCCGTTTTGGGTAAAACGGACAAACGGAACGGCCCAGCGCGCGGGAGCAAATGGACTTTTGTTCGTTTTGTGTCCGCTTTCGACCCATCCGCGGCCCAAGTTTGCGCCGCTTTTGGGGTGAAACGGACACCACGCGGACGCGCCGGCCGTCTGCGCGTGTCCTCCCCTGGCCCTCCCCTGGCCCGCCCGTCGGTGGCACAGGACGGGCCTTTTTCTATCCGTCCCCCTCCCTCCCTCCGGCCGCATCCACTCCACTCTTCTCCACTCTTCCCCACTCTTCCCCTCGCCGCCGCCGCTGTCCGCTGTCATTGCAGCCGTGCAACTCGGACGCGCGCTCACCCAGCCCCTTCCTCTCGTCACCGCCTAGCTACCCAAGCACGGCCACCTGGTTTGCGCACCCGCCGACCGGATTTGGGGCGGATCCGGTCGGTCTTGAGCTCGCACGGCTGTGGGAGGCCGGGCCGCGCCATGGACTGGCCGGGCACCTCGCCGGAAGGCCCTGGCAGGGCCGCAAGGCCACATGCAGGCAGTGGCTCGTCCTCTAGCCGCTTGGATCTGCACCGTCGGTGGTCCGCCGGCAGATACGCGAATGGCGGTCGACCGGGCTTGGTGCTTGCCCAAAAGCTCGTCGGCGCACCGTTGCCCCTCATCAAGTGCGACCATTGCCCAAGGGTGGTTGTGCGCCGCGTGTCTACAACGCTGGAGCATCCCGGATGGGTGTTCATCAAGTGTTTAAATGATGGGGTATGTGCTCTTTTTAGCTTTGGTTTGTGCTCTCGGATTAGACTAGTGGTGCTAACTTTAAGTTTTATTGTGTAGAATGGATGCAAGTTTTGGTATTGGGAAGAAGAGTACATCGATATATTGATAGAGCGAAATGTAGTACATGTTCGTACACTTTTAGCTAGCCTAGAGGCTTTAGATGAGGCAAGTGCACTTGTTGCTAGATTAGAGGCTTGGCACGATACTACGTGCGAAGAAGCAACAAGACACGATACTACGTGTGAGGAAGCAACGTCGACTTCTAGGTTAAAGAAGAAAGGAGGGTGCAACGCCGAGCCTCCTCCACAGATCAACAATGAGTGCATCGAGAAGACGCTAACCCAACTCAAGGAAGCAGTTATGGAAGTTGGGTATCTTCTCAAATGTATTCTTGTGGTTCTTGTTTTCTTTGACCTTGCTTTACTAGTCAAAATGTAATGATGTATTATCATGTACCAAAAATGAATGATAAAAAAAGTTTAAGGACTTGCAAAGAAATGTACATACGGACAAGATGCGGCCGGGATGCGGCCGCGTGCTGGGCGCACGGCCACCTCATCCCGGAAACTGCCCGGACACGACTCCATTGCCCTACCCAAACGGACATAATCCGGACAAAACGGACGTCCGTTTGGGGTCGCGCGGTGGAGTTGGCCTCATACATGAAATCATAAACTAAAAAACTCTTTTTACTTTTTGTAACATTATCCATGAATTTAGAAGCTCGAATGTTGAAACTCACAAACTCGCGAAGCATGCATTATCTTTAGGGGCTGGCCGTCAAATTTGATTAGATTAGCCGAATGATCTTAATGTTGTCTGTGTAAACATTGTGACGGTCGAATAAAAAGCTTCAGAGTTTGCCTAAAATAAAATTAGAGCGAGCCAGACGTTTCCTCACTACAAAACATGTTTTCCACCTAGCCCATGAAGGACGGACGCCACTTCGTTACCGTTTTTCCCTTGCCACATTTCCCAATCCCTATCATGGCGCGGGCTATGAACGTACGATTTTGCTAGTTTTCTATTTTGTTTTTTTTTCTCTTTTATATGTATTTCAAAACATTGTATAAAAATATACATTTGGAAAATCATTTATAATTTATTAATATCATATAAATGTTTCAACGTATGTTTCAAAAGAGTAAAAAAACAGGTACATACATAAATGCTCATACACACGCATGCACATCCTTTCACTATGAGTACCTCCGAAAGACTGTCCCAGTACATCATCTTGAGATTGACAAAATCGCCACATATGCATCATAGTCGACAGGAACGTCTCCTCTCACTGAACGCACATCGCCGGAAGATCTGGAATAAATCCAGAAAAATACGAGCACCAGTGTCAAGTCTGAGATTTAAACCCTGGTGGGCCGGGATATCACTATCCTTCTATCCATCCAATAGCAGGCTGGTTCACAAAAAAGTAATGAAAAAGTGTGTTCTTAGAAAAATGTTCATCATGTTTTCAGAAAATGTTCATCATGTATCAAAAACTTTTTCATTGTATGATTTAAAAAATGTTCATGTTGCATTTTAAAAACTACTAGGAAAATTGCCCGTGCATTGCACCGGGAGATAGGCTTAACATGTGTTATGTGACCCACAAGAGCAACTTCACTTCCTAACAAGGATATAAGCCCCTATCCTGAAGAAAACATTGAATGTAAGAATGTCACAATAGAAAATTACTCAGAAAATTATAAAAACAAGCCAGCCGATCAGCAATAGGAACAAATCAAAACTCATGAGAGGAATATAACAGCAGTATTTTTCAGCGAGTGAAACATGCTTCTGACCATCAGGATTTGATTAGTTGCTACTAACTGGTGGCACAATGAGTATTCTTTTCGAGATGCAGTAAGTTCGGTTTCCAACATAACAGCAGCTAGCTTGCATGCATGTTATGTTTCACCGGGGAAAAAAATCGATAGCAGGTCTCGTACTGAAAACACAAACAACTCACACTTTCAATTGAGATGGCTCTCTTCGCAAAATAAAAATAAGATGGCTATGGCTTAACTGTGGCAGCTTCAAGCACTCTCATCAATGTGCCTATGTCAAACCGATGTAGATTTTCCAACATGGATTTAGTGACAGCAACAAATGATTCACAACCAGTAAAAATGAAGAAGGGAAATAGAGGATAACTGGAAACTCAAAAAAGAAGCAAGCAAAAAAGTTTTGGGTGCTTACCGTCCCACCCAAAAACATTGTTTCATTCGAGGCAAAAGTTACAGCGCTTTCTACAATAATATTAGTCATGTCCACCTTGCTAAGTTAGACAACGCAAAATAGAAATTCGTACAAAAAAATCAAACCTTATTCATCTGCAGGAAATTAACATGAATTTTGTAGTGATTCTGCAAAGAGCAGTTGACATATTTACATTGTATAATAATTTTGTAAACTAAGAAAAGATCCTCGAGCTTAGCCTACATGTGATGGTAAGAGTCTCTGATGCAATGGACGCGTACATGAGAACACAACGACCTGTGGTGATTGGAGAAGTGGGGAGAAGAAGCTAGGACAGAGTTAGTCGGACCTAGGGTGGTGCAGGGGGGGCGGGGGAGTCAGAGGTGGTTCTTGATTTATGGTTTCCCTATATAATAATAATAAACTGTGATTTTCTCTATATAAAATTTTCTACACTAACTTCACATTTATGTCCAAATTGGTGTCGTTTTACAATTATTATTCTTATGAACATTGAAGAATGTCATTTCGAGCTAGTGTGTAAGATTGCCTAATTTGCAACAAAGCAGATCAGAAAAAACTAAATAGTAACTCATTCTCTTGGTTAGGCGAGTAATTAAATATAGAGGTTTGCTGAATGGTAATACAAAAAGAGAACTTGACTAAATTGTGTAGCTAAAGGAAAATGCCTGAGATGAGTTCGCATATGTAAGATAGACCTGCCTAAATTTAAATTCATATTTTATAGAATAATACTTTGAAGAATTAGCACCCTGGTGTGTGAAATGAAAGGTAGTGCTATTTGTGTTCGAAAAATCCAAGGAAGAATTAGCACCCAGGTGCGTGCAAAAGGTAGTGATATTTGCGTACATAAGTTTAGTATACTTCTAAGGGTAACTTGTTGACACCACATACCTAATAGTGCTCATACAAGCAAGCCCCACCAGTGCCAACCTTCAACTTTCAATATCTTCAGTTCGATAGAAATCTCACTACAGCGACCCTATCGATGATAGAAGCTCAAAGAAATATCCATCCTCCATGATCAGCATAACAATAATATCTTCACCTGCTTATCCATTTATGCATCTTTCAGTTTTTTCATAAATTACATAAGGTTAATTTAAACATTGAAAACAGTAACTATACAAATAATACATAACAACAGATAAGGAAATAGATAAGGCACACTACAATTTTCACATAATTCCAATTAAATCTATACAATATCGTCTCAATTTTGATTCTGAGACTCAAAGTTGTTTACTATTTTCCTTTTTCAGGCTTCCAAGTCCATAGGCAGCTCCCTATATTTAAATTGGTATAGTGATATAGGTGTATAGCAGGGGAAGAAATATGTTGTCGTGACTGCATTAGTTCATATTAAATATTTGAGGATAATGACTGAGAACAATTATGCTGAAACTAAACCAGATTAATTAGGAGTACAGAAGCAAATCTCTTGTGCTTTTCTAATAGAAAAGTACACAATTAGTACGACAATGTCATCTATTAGTTTATAGAAAAGGATATATAGAGAGGTCTGGTCACATAGGCATCTCCATGGGATGTCTTTACCCTGAGATCTTCTAATAGAAAGCACACAATTAGTATGTGTCATGGTGGGCGCACGGTAGATGCCAAGGGATGGCTAAAGAGAGGAGGAGGCTCAAGGGCGCTGGTGGGCTCCAGAGGCGAGGTTGGCATGAGCGGGCGTGGGACGCCGGACATACCCAGGTTCGGGGCTCTCCGGAGAGATAACACCCTAGTCCTGCCGAGTGTAGTTGGATGATCGATAGTACAATGGTGCTCCTGGAGCTGTATGGAGAAGGAAGGAAGCTGGCCAAGGCTTGGGCTGCTCCTTCTCCCCGGTGTTGCTATCTGGAAGCTAGTCCTATGCTTACTTGCTTCTCTCTCATATGGGTCTCTTGCCTGCCTTTGCAATGGTGTGATGCCTAGATGATGATCTGCTATCTGATCGTCTGCCCCTGTGGGCGTGGGTTCCTGGAGGGTTTTATAGATCAACCCACCCAAGGTTACAATGGTAATATGCCGGGTTGGTGGGTCCGTATTGTCAGTGCCTGGGACTCCAAGTTGGGTCCCGCTTGTGGGCTTGTGGTTCGCCGGGTTCCCCTAGATGCGGGCCCCGCATGCCTAGGGGAACTGTGCGCCGTCTTGTCGATCGTCAGGGCGTGGCCGAGTCGAGTCGTGTACAGTGCTCTCCGTCAGGCCGCCGCTTGCTGTCGTCAGCGGTGAGGGCGGGAGCACTGTATCCATGCCGGCCTTGGTCAGCAGGTAGGCGAGGGGCACTGTTGCCACGCCCCAGCTGACCATAGGCATGGCGGAAACACTGTTGTCTTGGTTATCAGTGATTTGGGTCTCGTCCCATCGTACGGCCTGGATGGGACGGGAGCTGACCCGTGGTTGGGTTGCCGTGGACGCCACAGGTGGTGCTGGCTTGTCGTGGAAGCCTTGGTTGCGTCGGGTCGAGTTGCCTGGCGCCAGTCACTGTGGCCGGGTTGCCATACCTTGCCGTGTCGGAGAGTTTGGCCGGGTTGCGGGCCCTGCCAGGTCGAGCGACCCGGCCAAGCGCGTGTCGGTTTGTGGGGTGATGCGGGCCCCGCTATTTCTGAAGAGGATCCGGGTTCCGTTGCCTGCCCGGGATTCATCCCCCCGACAGTAGTCCCCAAAGCTATGAAGGTCCGCCGTCTTCCGATGAGTGGGCCTTCGCAGTTTCCCCCTTGAGCAAGGCGGATTCTGCGAACACCGGGTCCGGCAACACCCACTGGGTGTGACGGCAGATGCCAAGGGATGGCTAAAGAGAGGAGCAGGCTCGAGGGCGCTAGTGGGCTCCAGAGGCGAGGTTGGCATGAGCGGGCGCGGGACGCCGGACATACCCAGGTTTGGGGCTCTCTGGAGAGATAACACCCCTAGTCTTGCCAAGTGTAGTTGGATGATCGATAGTACAATGGTGCTCCTGGAGCTGTATGGAGAAGGAAGGAAGCTGGCCAAGGCTTGGGCTGCTCCTTCTCCCCGGTGTTGCTATCTGGTGGCCAGTCCTATGCTTACTTGCTTCTCTCTCGTATGGGTCTCTTGCTTGCCTTTGCAATGGTGCGATGCCTAGATGATGATCTGCTATCTGACCGTCTGCCCCAGTGGGCGTGGGTTCCTGGGGGGTTTTATAGATCAACCCACCCAGGGTTACAATGGTAATATGCTAGGTCGGTGGGTCCGTATTGTCGGTGCCCGGGACTCCGAGCTGGGTCCCGCTTGTGGGCTTGTGGTTCGCCGGGTTCCCCTAGATGTGGGCCCCGCATGCCTAGGGGAACTGTGCACCGTCTTGTCGATCGTCAGGGCGTGGCCGAGTCGAGTCGTGTACAGTGCTCTCCGTCATGCCGCCGCTTGCTATTGTCAGAGGTGAGGGCGGGAGCACTGTAGCCATGCCGGCCTTGGTCAGCGGGTAGGTAAGGGGCATTGTTGCCACGCCCCGGCTGACCACAGGCATGGTGGAAACACTATTGCCTTGGTCATCGGTGACTTGGGTCTCGTCCCATCGTACGGCCTGGATGGGACGGGAGCTGACCCGTGGCTGGGTTGCCGTGGATGCCACGGGTGGTGCTGGCTTGCCGTGGAAGCCTTGGTTGCGCCGGGTCGAGTTGCCTGGCGCCAGTCGTTGTGGCCGGGTTGACATACCTTGCCGTGTCGGAGAGTTTGGCCGGGTTGCGGGCCCTGTCGGGTCGAGCGACCTGGCCAAGCGCGTGCCGGTTTGCGGGGCGATGCGGGCGCCGATGTTTTTGAAGAGGATCCGAGTTCCGTTGCCTGCCCGGGGTTCATCCCTTCGATAGTAGTCCCCGAAGCTGTGAAGGTCCGCCGTCTTCCGATGAGTGGGCCTTCGCAGTTTCCCCCTTGAACAAGGTGGATTCTGCGAATGCCGGGTCCGTCAACACCCGCTATGTACCGGTTTTCTCGGAAACTAGATCGCGGCACCCCGGCCGTGGCAGGAACCGAGGAGTCTGTCGAATCTTGAGGCGATCCCTTGGGCTTCACGCAGGCGCCACGTGGCGCCCGGAAGTCGGAGGGGCCTGACAGGCCACGCGCGTGACGAGACCGGGCGATGGGCCGGGGGCCCACCACCGCGCGCCCTTGGGCCACGCGCGCGGATTTATTGTGGCGTCTGGGGGCCGGTTGCACTTTCCCGACCAGTTAGTGCGCGCGTACGTGTGCACTTATTGCGGGGTAATGGAACGAGCGCGTGCAGATGATCCCACTAGCCCACGTTTGAACTGGGGCTTATAAATTAGGGGGGCAAGGGGGCGGCGGACACCATTCTCGCTCGCGCCCTCCTGTCCCCCTGCTCGTGCTCTGCTCCTTGCCACCGACGAACAACTGCGCCCGCAGCCCCGAGCAGAGCTTCCTTCGTTGCTCGCACTACAAAAAAAAGACACATCCGTGACATTTTGGGCCGAACGATTTTCTTTCTATCATACATATGACACTTCTATGACGATAATTGTGACAAAACCCGGTATCATCATAGATGTGGTGGGCTCCTATTTCTATGCCAAAAAATCATGACAGAAAATGGGCTTTTCGTCCTGGACGGGCCGGAGACGCAGCTGCATGACATTCTTTGGGCCGTCCATGACGGAAAAAAACGTGGTAGAAGCGAGGGGGAGGAAAATTTTGGGGAGTTGCCGGTTACGGTGGGAGGTCGGGGGAGGAGCGGTGCGCGTTTCTCTCGTACCTACGCGTGTGTGTGCGAGGCGTTGGCTCTAACTGAACCCGAGCGAGGCGTTGGGCTCTAACTGAACCCGAGCGATTGCACTGCAGGCTACGCGTTACTGAACCCGAGCGATCGATCGATGGCTGTTAACTGAACCCGATGGAGCGATTCCTTCGCTACTGCTGCTAACTGAAGCCAATCGATGCTGCCT
>NC_041391.1:532579420-532628499 GCF_002162155.2 Triticum dicoccoides | reverse complement strand
TCCCGATCAACAGGACCCCCCTTTCGACCGTAGAAGGTCCGTTTCATACGTTTTGCGGTACGCCACACCCCTCCCGATCAACAGGACCCCCGTTTCGACCGTAGGAGGTCCGTTTCCTCCGTTCTGCGGTATGCCAGGCCTCGTTTCCATCGCTTGTTCCGTCCAAGCCAGTTGGCTCCCATGCGTTCCTTTGCCTCCCGATGAACACGACGCATTCCGTTGCCTCCCCATGAACACGATGCATTCTATTGCCTCCCCATGAACATGACGCATTTCGTTGCCTCCCATAAACATGACGCATTCCGTTGCCTCCCCATGAACACGAGCCCTCGCTGTACGTATGCGCGACTAGGCGTTCGAGACCCCGCCCGTATGTACACATACGTGGCCGTATTTTCTTTCTTGCATCCTGGCCGCTGTACGTACGTGTACATGCTACGTGCGCGCCTCTACTATGACATGTACGCGCCTCTACTATGACACGTGCGCGCCTCTACATCGACCAGTATATATGTACGTACAAGTTCGTGACAAGAATGACAACGCTACGTACGCTTCGACCATGTGGGTCCCGACTGTCAGGCAGTTCCTTGCGTGTGAAAATGTAGCTAGTGGGTCCCAGCAGTCAGAGGGGCGAATCGTTTTTTCTTTGCCCGGACGCATTTCCTTTGCGTGCAAAGATGTAGCTGGTGGGTCCCAGCAGTCAGGGGGGCGAATCGTTTTTTTTTGCCCGGACGCACTTCCTTGCGTGCGAAGATGTAGCTGGTGGGTCCCAGCAGTCAGGGGGGCGAATCGTTTTTTTGCCCGGACGCACTTCCTTGCGTGCGAAGGTGTAGCTGGTGGGTCCCAGCAGTCAAGGGGGAAATGTTTTTTTCGCTAAATATGGTGGCCCGTCTGGTGGGTCCCCGCTGTCAGGTGGAGGAATAATTATTTTGCGTGTAATAAGGAGGCACTTCCTTGCTGCGGCCATGGACCCAGCTGTCAGCCTCTCCACATACAGTCCACGTCCGATGGAAGCCGTTCCTTGACCACGTTGGCGACGCTGTGCTGAGAGCACCAGGGCGATGGACGACGGCGAGGCCTAGGAAGGGGACGACGCGGAGCCGGGGAAGACGCGGAAGTGGATGCCCACACGTAGAGGAGTATGAGGATTCACTGGTTCGCTGCGGTGTGAGACTACCGTCACCGTAGAATAACAGGGGGTGTGGGTGAGTAGAGGGATGGCCTGGCTAGCGTTAGGAGTAGTAGGAGGTGGTGATGCCTCCGCCGCATCGCAGTCGGCCACGGGAGGCAGGAGCACGAGGCACGACCGGTGCTGGTTTGGGCGGCTGGAGCAAGAAGACCAGAGGTTGAAGAAGCACTACGGCCGTTGGATGGACATCGTACGGTCACTGGAGCTAGAATCGTGCATATTGACTAAGTTGACAAAGCCCTCCGTCCCCGTCAACTTAGTAGGCCCACAAGTCAGCCTGCCACTATACTGGGTCCCAGCTAACAGGGGGAGTATTCATTTTTTGTGCGTAATAAGGAGGCACTTCCTTGCGTACGAAGATATAACTGGTGGGTCCGAGCTGTCAGAGCCGGCCGCGGGGAGGAGGGAGCAGGCAGTCCCGCCGGTGCTTGTTTGAGCAGCTGGAGCAGGAAGAGCAGAGATTGAAGAAGCACGACGGCCATTGGATGGCCATCCAACAGTCACTGCTTGTGCGTCAACCTTTTTTTAGGAAAGCCTCAAATCTGTGGAAAACAGCATACAGCCCATCTGCCATTATTTTTAATAATTTACAACCCATTTGTTAATTCTTAAGGTTTTTTTGAAGCCCATATTCTTTTTGTTAGCATTACGGCCCATATTGTGGCCACGGTTAAAAACTTATACGAAATTTTGCATATTTCGGTGCGGTCCGAACTGTTTTTAATCCCGAAATTTCGACTCACATTCAAACTGATTTTAAAAATAAATGTATATCAATATAAAATCCAACAAATTCTTCACGCATAAAAATTAATGTAATTTAAAATCTCAAAATAAAAATAATATATTTGAAACTAACTGCCGGTTTGATGTGTTCTAAAAATGTACAGCCCATTTCTCATTACTGATGGGCCATTTTCTCGGCCAGCCGAATGAAAGCTCTCCTCGTCTTGAAAGATTTGCAGCCCAACAGGCCTGACAAAGCGACTTACTTGGCAAATCACAAAAAAACTGGGTTGTGGCCGTGGACCCAGCTGTCAGCCTCTACACGTACAGTACTCTCCTGATGGAATGTCATTGACCACATTGACCACGCCGCGCCGAGAGCACCAAGGCGGTGGACGACGGCGAGGCCTAGGAAGGGGACGACGCGGAGCCGAGGAAGACGCGGCAGTGGATGCCCACGCGGAGAGGAGTACCAGGGTTCACTGGTTCGGCTGCGGTGTGAGGCTGCCGTCGCCGCAGGGCTTGGCTAGCGGTGGGAGTAGTAGGGGGCGATGAGGCCTCAACGGCAGCACAGCCGGCCACTGGAGGTAGGAGCAGGCGGTCTCCCGGGCACTGGTTTGGGTGGCTGGTGCAAGAAGAGCAGCGATTGAAAAAGCAGCAGGACCGTTTGATTCAAATCCAAAGGTTACTGCTGCTAGAATCGTTTGTTGACTAAGTTGACAAGCCCTGCGTATGCGTCAACGTAGTAGGCCCACAGGTCAGCCTCCCAACCGGTGCGCCCCAGATGTCAGTGGGAGGAATCATTTTTTTCGCGTAATAAGGAGGCAGTTGATTGCGTGCGGCCAGGCCAGCGGAGGGAGTAGGGTAGGCCGGGGAAGTCTGCACAACATAACAGTGGGCCACAAGAGAAGGGAGCAGGCAGTCCCGCCGGCGCTAGTTTAGGCGGCTGGAGCAGGAAGATCAGAGATTGAAGAAGCACGCGGCTAGAATCATGTGTTCACTGACAAAGCCTTGTGTAAACAAGTCAGCCTCGAAATCTGTGGCGTGTACAACCCGTTTGCTATTATTTTTATAATTTTTACTCATTTTCTAATTCATATGGAATTTATTGTAGCCCATTTTCCATTTTTAGAATTGCCGGCCATTTTCTGGTCAGTACCAGGATCAAAAAATTAACTAAATATGTGGAAAATTTTTGCTGGAGAACGAAATATTCTTAATCCAAAAATTAATAGTCATACTAAAACAAATTTAAAAATAAGTTAGTACTATGTCATGTTAAATCTAATGAAATACGTATAAGATATCAGTGAAGAACAAAATTCAAAAAAAACTAATATCCCATTTGCTCATCTTGAAAGATTTTCAGCCCAGTAATTCGGAGAAAACAAATAGGCCTAGCTTGGGTATTCTTCAAAAAGAAATACTGGGCTACCTATTTTCCCAAAAAATTGGTGCATGAGCATTTAGCTTTATTTATTTATTTACTTATTTATGTTTAGGGGACCATGAGCATGTACCTGGGCCGGATTCATGTGAGAGCGTCCCTTCCAGTTAATTATGGGCTTCTCTATTGGGCCTTCATCAGTGGGCTGCATGTTATCAACAAGTGGAAAATGTGTTCCGTACGAAAAATAGTATGAGCTACGTAGGGTACGGGGCACTAAAGGATCGAACCGTGCAACGACTTCCAAAACATTGTGTTTGTCGTTCTAACAACACATTTATATTCAACCAACAGACGAAATATACTACTGATTGTACATTGAAAACAACAGCAGCAATAACCAGGGCTGGGGATGCAACAGAAGCAGTAAGCAGGCCAGAAGAGTGAAGACGCAGCTCTCTCTTCCAAACTAAACATCAGCCATCATTACAAAAGGGCTACCAAAAAAGAACAAATGTATGCATCAAACTAAATAAAGATCCTACTACACCAAGTGTACGCATCTAACTAACTGGCTCAGTTAGACGTTACTATTTATTAAGCTGTGGAGATTGGCTGACGGCTTGAACCAGATGGGTGCCTGACGGGGGAAACTCCAGCCAGCAGGTCAAAGTCTGATACTTCTGACCCTCTCTCCTACTTTGGCTGTAGAGCGTGGCGGCACATATCAGGGTATGGTACATGTAGAGACGCATGGTATGCTGTGTACACACAGTTTTGCCTGATGAACGAAACCGCGCTGCCATCATGATCCTTGCCGTTGGTTATCTCCTGGTTAATCGGATAATTCAGTCCGACAAACAAAGAGCATGTGCCAAGGCTACTTACCAGCCTCCAGTCAAAAATTTCTGAAGGCCCGGAGAAGCTGGGATCCTGCTCAAAGACCTTGTAGTGACTGTGATTGTATTCCGCGAAACAACACGTCCAGTACGTGCGAACGATCATCAATCTTTCACCGTCGTCTGATCAAGCCAGGAACCACCTGCAACTGCCATGCCGCTTTTCTTTGAAAGGTTCTGGGATTAGGAAGGGTAGGGACACCAGGCAGCCTACAACATCATATCAAGTTGAAGTCAAATAAAAAAGGGCTCTTGATTTAGTCAATCTTAAGAACAGCATGTTATGAGCATGAATATTTTTTCAGTAAATGTTGACAGTAATATAAGCAAGCCATCATGATATCATAGGAAAGTAACATACTGCCGTAACAGCCATTTGTAGCGATGACTGGAGTAGGCCAGCAATACGTCCAACCATAGAAGGAGCCGACAGCATAAATGAAGCCCTTGTGTTCAATGGCATCAGAGAACCATGGAGGATGTATGATCCTGCGATGGACTTGCAGATTTATCCACTTACCGCAGTGACCTGTCAGATAGGCGAGACCGTGGTTGAAGAATGCAATTAGCCTGAAATCTTTATAATTCCCAGATCTTGTGGGCACTTGGCAGATTACAACCTTGAGCAAATCAAACTTGGTATCATGTTGGCTACTGTAAGATTCCGAGTATTCTGGGCCGCGGTGCCAAAGTAGTGCAGTGTTAATTGAAGGAAGGGGGATCAATCGCCGGGTGTAGACCTCCACGAGCATCCAGCTGCCGCGATCGTCGACGAGCACCATCCAAGACGTATTCATGCCGACACAGTACATACCGTTAATGTAGCTGAGGCTGGCGGGGATCAGATCGCAGTGAAGGGGGTTGATACTCGCCACCCTACGATCGTTATGCTGTGTGACACGCCGTTTCTGAAGATCAGGCGGCATCAGCAAGCAAGGAGCTGGCTTAAAAAGCTCCGGCATGAGGGCTTTGAGTAAACGGTACAGCCCCGACGAGCACGCGGCGAGCGGCATGGTACTGAGATTGTCCACACGCGAAACAATGAGCTTGATTACCTCTGTGGGGAGCGAATTCCAGCCACTCTTTCGGCGAACGCTGCTCGGTTCTGCCATTGTTAGTGCTTGGGTTTCGGACGAGGGGGGGGAGGCGCCTTAGCGAGGATGGAAGCTTGGATGAGATTATGTGCGGACAAAGATGGAGAAGCGAATATGTGCTGCGGGAAGTGGATAGGTGATGATGACTACAGCACGCCGCTTGACTTACGAGACACATACCAGCAGCGTAGGGTCATATCGATGCCAGACAACTTGCTTGAGTGATCACAGTACGGGTACTCCCTACAGTACCTACTATAGTACTATGCCCTAGCTTGCTAGAGTAGAGTAGTAGAGTAGGACTCTGCTCTACTACTAGCACCGAAGGAGTAGTATATTCTAATCTAAAATAGTTACAAACTTCGATGCCCGATCATGGAACGACTACGAACCGTGCTCAAAGACCGTGTCTATGTGGTGTTTGGACTTATATGCAAAAAAATAGCAAGATGCCCGTGCATTGCACGGCACACCATCATCACCAACTCGGTTTTTTCTCTACTCCTACTCCTATAAAAGACTCAGTTGGTGATGATGGAGGCAAGGAGGCGTGTTCAGCCGGGCGTGCAGCGGACGACGCAGCACTATTCGATTTGTTATAAAAAAAGTACTTGTAGAGATAGAGACATAGGGAGGAGCACGAGGTAAGGCCTTATCTGTAAATGTGGAGAGAGGTGCGGGTATCTTTTGTAAAATTGTCATCGTTGGCTTTATATCCGTCAGGTATAGATCGGACGATCCATATTACAAGATGGCAGGCAAACCATCATCACCAACTCGGTTTTCTATAAGAGTAGATATATACATACACCAAGGAACAGACCATCCACTAGCTTTGCCGAGAGGCTCCGTCCTAGGTGAATACAGTGACTACATGTTTCTGCTCTAGCCCTCACGGCCTTCTCTTCTCATTCATTTTCTTAACTTAAGTAGGCAGTACAAGGTAAGACCATGCATCCCTGGAATCTCTCCATGATGCAAGACTCGGCCTCCACGCACTAACCTACTAGATATAGATATAGATAGATAGAGACTAGGGAGTACTAGTAAGGACACCATCTACTGCTTCGTGTGCTACTCCTACGCTCCATTTGGCGGCCGCAACGTCCCCTACAGCCACTCCCTCCTGCGCTCCATTTGGTGGGCGCTATTGAAATCTGGGGAGCGCACTCTCGCGACTGCTAGCAGCCATGACTTCACCGACGATGACTTCTTCCCCAACCTCGGCAACCTCTTCCTCAACGACATGGGCGACAACCTCAACACCAACGGTGCTGCTCCCGTTGCACCGTATGTGTTTCTGTCCTTCCTGTTCGAAATCGTGGTAGAATTCATGTTTCTACTCTGTATCCTACTACTATGCTAGTCCACATGGTTAGTTTCATCTCTGTTATAGCCGTCATGATTTATTTTGTGCTTATTCGGATTAAATCTCGTAGTAACTTGCTCACATATTCAACTGGCGCAACGTCCCCTACAGCCACTCCCGTTTCATGGACGGCCTGGTCGATGCCTCCAAGGATCTCTTCGTCCACTGCTATGAGTGCCCGATGCCATTTTGTGGCTCGCCGGCAGACATGGTGCATCACCTCACGGATGCGTGCAACGGTCACTGCTGGCCCTTGGCGGAGAACATCAAGTATGACACGTGCTACCAGTTCACCATGCCGGAGTCGCTGGAGGATCACCGCCGCCTGCTAGTCTCGGAGGAGGACGACAACGTCTTCCTCTTGATCGTGGGCACCGGCGAGGCCCGCGCAGGCCGCCGCCCCGTCTTTGTAGCGTGCATCAGGGGCGTCGCCGCTGACGCTGACACTGACACGAGGCAGATGTACGGGTGCAAGGTCAATGTTACTACCCCTCGGGGTCACGTGGGCGGCGAAACCGGCCTCATCGGACAGACTTGGAATCTGAGGAGCTGGGACTATCCCGCCAATGTGGACTTGAAAAACCCATGGCATCCGTTCTATCCTTTACCCACCGACTCAGTGCACGGGGACTCGAAGGAGGTTCACCTGGACATACGCATTATCAAGTGCACTTAGAAAACATGTAGTGTGTGTGTGGGCGCTTATGGCCCGTGTCTTTGCCGCTTTTGATTCTGTAAGCTTGTCGTTAAACTTGAGTGGCTTTCGCCGCAGTCCTTCCTTTGAACTGCTCCTCTCAGTGAGCTCATGTAAGACACTTTGGGTTTCATTTGATAATGGAACCGGGGAGGAGCCTCCCCGTTCTTCTAAAAAAATACGCATTATCAAGTTAAATGTTGATCATTAGTCTTCGCTCAATGTAATCCGCTGTCTAAGCATGTGGAGACTTCCATGCAGGATCTTGCTCTATTGGAGTATCGCGCATGAATAAAAGTGTATCTGTTTATGGTTTAGTCTAGAATCTTCCATGTATGAATTTTTACTACAGTACTAGTGAAAGACTTACGATGAACCATTTCTTACATCTCCTCTGCCCCCTTGCAAGTCATCCTGATTTAATCCCTCCATCTAGGTGTATAAGGGCATGGTTAATATTACTTAATAGTATAGCCAACTGTTGACAATAAGAAAGTGCCATGTCATCTGTAGCCAACATGTATAACAATCGATACTCAAGAACTAATTCTTAAAGATCATTTCTTGCAAAGCACAATAAGTGTTATTTCTTCACAAGTTTTGGATGCAGGTTGAACAGTTGAACGCTTTTGTTTGCAAAAGATACCTTTTTATCTATTTCACCCGGATGTTTGTGAGCTCTAGAGATGAGATAATATCCGAAGAAACCTATCAATACCCGTTACACATGAGATGACCCCCACATCCTTTGTCAAAATAAACAACTCCCCGATCAATGCATTTCACTCTTCGGTGCAACGCACGGGCACCTTACTACTATAGATTAGTACGACCAAAAATTGAACTAACATTATATAGTACGATAAATACTGATGCATGTCACCTAAAATTATATCATTCAAAACTATGTTCAAATACGAATCCAACGATATAGTTTTTGTTGACATGCACTAACATTTTGTCAGTTAAATCTTCAGTCAAATTCAATAGGGGACTAATAAACCACGACCGATGTACTACAAGTGTAGAGGGCGGTGCTGCACGGGAGTCTCACCTCTCACCCCGCTCGTGGCGTGGCAGTAAAGCCGTCATATCACAAAACCCAACCACTCCCAGTAATAAATGGCCTGGTAAAATAAACGGACAAGCAACCATCACATCCCTCCGTCTTTTTTGCATTTCATCTCTCTGCATTTACTTTCTCCGGTTCATCTCCCCCGCTCGATCCCTAGCTACTACTCCTAGGGCCAGTTCTTTTGGCGGCTTCCCCAGCTTTTCCCACAAGACTAGTCACAGTGGAGAGTAACAATAAGGCGCCTCACTCATTTATTTGGGCTTCTAAACTACTACTCCTCCTGGTTTATTCCTCACCATTGTAATTTGTGCTAAATTTTGACCAAAGATTTAACTGATAAAATGTTACTCAAAAACACTTAGGCGTGGTGCATCTAGGTGTGTAAGTCATCTTACGAAAACCAAATAATCCGAAAACACTTAGGCGCGGTGCATTAACTTCTACCTTGTTTCTTGTTTCTTGACATATCAACCAATAAGAGATAAAGAGTGTGCATGCTTTTAATGACTTGAGATATCAAACACGACATGTAGTGGTTAGTTCATTGCATGCAATACTATTAATTAGCAAATAAACATTAACGTTTCTCGTTTTCTCCTCCTCCTTGGTCACGGTGCACAGAGAAATAACCACAGAGAAGGAAGCTAAAAGTAAACAATCAAACGAGCATTTTTGCATTTGTTTTGCATTGAATCGTTTCACAAGCTTGACTAGTGTTGTTTTTCTACTTTTACAAAAACTGCATCGTAATGTTCAAACATGCATTTGCACGTACATAAGTAATAGTAGTACTCCCTCCATCTAGGTGTACAAGTCTTCCCTCCTTCTTGGTCACCGTGCACAACCAAAGATGACTTATTGACCTGGACGGAGGGAGTAGCACAGTCTGCAAGTATATATCGAGAGAGACGTGTAGTCTGATAGTATATAGTAAAGTTTGTGCTATATGCACGTACTTGCAATATGCGTAATAATACACAACGTTTCCAAATTTTCCCTTTTACATACTTAATTAAGGACGCTAAAAATTTCTGAACGTTCGGGATTTATCATTTGCGTCCCAAAACTAATGAGATCGCCTTACGAAACAAAAATTATACTCCTCCTAAAAGCCACAACGCTCGCAGGAGTGCTTGCGGCGTGCCACGAGTGCCCTGGTGCGCGACCGTTTCCCAGTGCGCTGACACAACGCCTCTTCCTCAGCCTCGCAACTCACGAGGTGATGATTGGCGGAATGCCGGCGGGCAAGCGCGATCTCACCGGTGTGGTGATCCGGCGCCAACAGGTAGTCCTCCTGGCTGGAAGCATGCACCGGGTCCACGTACCGCCAAGCGTAGATGAGGCGCTTGGGCCCGACTGCACTCAGGGCGTCGGCACGGGCGTCCTCCGCCACCCTCACGGCCCTCGCACGAGCCTTCTGCCAAAGAACCAATTGCTTGACTCTCTCGGACGCGACATAGATCTCCCAGAAAGCTTGTTGCGCGGTGCGCTTCTCTTCCTCGGCCTTCTTCTCCGCCTCTATTTTGGCGTGCTCTGCTGGAGGCAAAGCCTCCCACAAGGCGACATCCATTTCTTACCAAAGCTCCTCAAGGCTGGGGGGCTCGGCGGGCGGGGCGGCGTTCTCCTCGTAGCGGGGAGCCGACGCGTCCTCCGACGCGCGTGCCGGCGAGATTGAGAACGCCGACGCGTCCACCTCGACGCGTCGTGGCGAGGAGCGGAACACCGACGCGTCCTCCTCGACTAGTGGCGGCGAGGAACGGAACGGCGACCCGTCGCGTCGCGGCGAGGAGCGGAACGCCGACGCGTCCTCCTCGACTAGTGGCGGCAAGGAACGGAACGACAACGCGTCGCGTAGCGGTGAGGAGCGGGACGCCGACGCGTCCTCCTTGACTAGTGGTGGCGAGGAACGGAAAGGCGACGCGTGACCGTCCGCGCGGTGCAGCGAGGGGCTCCTAGGGCTTGGGAGGGGAGATGCCGTGGTGGTCAACGTGAGAGGGAGGGGGAGGAGATAGCGATGAATGTGAACGTGAGGGGGAGGAGATAGCGATGTCGTGGGAGGCGCAATATTTATAGCAAGCAATGGCACACCTATGTAAGATATGGACTGAGCTGCACTGACTTAACT
The DNA here is from genome assembly GCF_002162155.2 of Triticum dicoccoides. Taxonomy (NCBI): domain Eukaryota; kingdom Viridiplantae; phylum Streptophyta; class Magnoliopsida; order Poales; family Poaceae; genus Triticum; species Triticum dicoccoides. Next base: position 532,617,938 of record NC_041391.1, on the reverse strand, counting down.
GCAGGTCCAGTTGCGTCACTAACATGTGGGCCAGTACGCTACTGGGCCCGTATGTCAGTGACCCAATGCACCTGAAGTTAAGTAAAAGCTACGTGGGCATATTTGTTGGAGTAAATTACGGGGGAGCGAAGGGGTGGAAATATTGCTGGTCACAACGGATTGGACGAGCGTGGGGGAGGAGAGTCATGCATGCTGATTTTTTCACACTGGGTGGAGTGGTGGGACCGCTGGAGGGAGAAGGAGAGTTTGGCAGGCATATTGTTTCCACACATGGAGAGGAAAAGATTTGGAGACGAATGGGCTTCCTGCATGTATGGGGAACGATGCATAATAAGTCATCTTGCATGCCGGGATAGGTATAGTCTCAAGTCATTAAAAACATACACGTCCCACACATGTTCATATTTCAAGGTGCACTAAATTATTGCATGCGATGATTAAGGCTGGCCATCATGGTGGTATCTTAGCTGGTACACGGGAATAGCAAACATGCTGATGTGGCAAAGAATTAAAGAAGAGAGGGGGTTAGACTAACTTGTGCTCATGCATGCATTGGTAAACACATTTTTTTGTGAAGAACGACAGCATTAGTTGAGTACTTTTGCTGACTTCAAAAACTATTCCACCGCCTCTACTATCTTGCTAAGAGTAGGTGAAATTTTTGAGTCGAGCCCTTTAAACTAGAAGGGAGGTAGTGGTACTCTAATAGCTAGGTGTGTAAGTCATCTTACGAAAACCAAATAATCCCAAAACATGTAGGCTCGGTGCATTAACTTCTACCTCATTTCTTGTTTCTTGACATGTCAACCAATAAGAGATGAGGGTGTGCATGCTTTTAATGACCTGAGACTATCAAACATGACATGCAGTGGTTAGTTCATTGCATGCAATACTATTTAATTAGCAAATAAACATTAATGTCTCTCATTTTCCCCTCCTCCTTGGTCACGGTGCACAACCTAAGATGACTTACTCACCTAGACGGAGGGAGTATCAACATTCACAATGTCAAATCAATATTTTTACACTCATTATAAAACGTAGTTCTTATACTCATTATAATCAGTATTGTAGATATTGATATTTTTAGTATAAATTTGGTCGTGGGATTTCATTGATGCCTGTCAAAGCGTTGAGGAAGCGGAGCTTAGGGCTTGCATTGCCGATCTCTACATAGGTATTTCTCTTCATAATCCTGTAATTTTAGAGACTGATTGCGCTTTTGTGGTAGTGTCTCTTGCATCGGGGGACTATGACAGGTCTGCTATGCGTGACCTGAAGATGAAAGCGTTGAGCATCTCGAAGTTGATCAACAATCTTCAATTGTCAAAGATTAGCCGTTCGGCCAATAAGGTGGCACACTTAATCGCTAAGTATACTTTGACAATAGATTAGATGGTATTCTTGTAAATAACGTACCGCCCTGTGTGGTGAATATTGTATCGAATGAGTGTACTGGTGTGGCTGGTTAATTAATATAAGGTGGTGTTTAAAAAAAGTATATATTTGGTCAAACACTTTGCAAATGGTTGACGGGAGTAAAAAGGACCAGAGGGAGTATCATGCATGCGGAGTAGGCAAAAAAAATTGCTCATTTTTAGCCAGTCGAAGTCTCAAAGGGCGCGACCGCGCGAGGGAGGCGAAGGTCGTGGGAGGCGCGACGGTTGACGGAATTAAGTGAAGTTACATCCACGCGCCGGCATGGCGTGCAAACAGGCAGAAGCTATACCGTCAGGCCTACGATATGGGTCTAGTAGACATGACATCTAGTGGGTCCCACATAGTTCTCGAGAACTCTTTGGGGGCTTGCAGCCGTTTATCCACCGGGCAAGCCAGCAACCCCACGCCGTTCGCACACCCTACTCGTCCCCGTCTTCTACCTCACAACAGTTCACTCCCAGTTGTCCCGTCCTTTCACATTAGTTCGCTCCCAGTTTTTGCGGGGTACAACAGTTCAACTTCTCCTAACCCTCCTCCAAAATCCATGGCCTCCCAAATCTCCATGGTCGCCGCTGAGTACCAGGTTAGAGCCATCACCAGCGATCAGTTCATCGTCATCTACACACGTGGATCCACGACAGTGAAAGCATGGCTTGCTCGCTTCCTACGCATGTTCAACAGTTTAACGGATGAGTGGGTCGCTGGGCTAGATGTTGAGTACACCACAGTCCTGGGACGAGAGAAGGATCTAAAGGACGAAGAGAGGAAGAAGCCCGCCGTGATCCAGGTTTGCGTACATAACGTTTGCTCCACATATGCCATGCCGACGTTGAGTGTCAGGATTTTAAGAACTTCCTCAAGGACAAAAGAGTGAATTTCGTTACTGTAGGCTTTAAGAACGACAAAGAAGTCCTGCGTCAGATAGGTCTCATTGTAGGCCAGCCCTTCGATCTCCAGAAGGCAAGCCTGGTGTCCTCCTCTCAACCTTCAATGCTGACCCTGGCAGCAGCCATGATTGATCCTTCGTACGCTAAACTGAAGAAACCTCATCACGAGTTTCATCATGCATGGGAGTCGAAGACATTAGATGAAGATCACATCCTGTATGCAGCAATGGATGCCTACCTTTGTTTAAATATCTACATGGGTTGGATGAAGAAGCAGAGCCCAGTGTCCGGTTCAAGCAAAGAAGCGTCGGCGAAGAGGAAGAGGAAGAGGGACGAAGTCGAGGACGTGGACTCGGACTCCGAGTAGGTGGCAGTGTCGTCGCTCATGCTGGTTCTACTGCAGTGTCAAGCTGACTAGTTGCTCAGTTTATTTTCAAGGGTGTGTTGTGCTGAGGCCCCAGCAGAACTATGTTTATGTTCTTTCTCGTTATTTGAACGGTTTAGTACGTAGAGTAGTACTAGTACTATGTCTTACTACTGTTCTTGCAGTTGGTACTACTGCTTGTACCTTCGTGTTCCCACTGTACTTAATACGTCCGTACTAGTAGTATAATTTGGGTCAGTCAATTTGTGAAAGAAGTTCGACGGAGCGAAGGAAGAAGGCGGCAGAAGAGGTGGAAGAAGCCCTTCTAGCCATCCATGTTGCATCAAACGGCTCACATGAGTCAACTGACCCAAATTGCTCCTTCAGATTGTAGGATCCACGTGGCATTCAAGGTCTCGAAGGTAGATTCCGCGTCCGCACCCGGTTTGCGGGCTCGACGCGCGCGCGACCGGCTTCCGCCGCGACAGCCACCATGCGCGCCTCCTCCGCGCGGGCGGAGACGACAATGACATGCTAGTCCTCCTCGCCGGCGTGCTGGAGCACGCGCTCGTCCTCCTCTTCGTAAGTTGCGTGCATAGACGCGGCTCCACCAGCTGCTCGCGTGCTTGGCAGCGCGGCGGCATGGCGAGGATGGACTGCAGACGACGTGAGCGGGCGAGCCTTCGGCTTCATGGCACAGGGATGGCGGTGACACGGCGGTGATGGGCGAGAAATTGTTGGCCGGAGCAGGCGGGCGCCGGCATGCGGAACGGCGGCGGCGACATATTGATGAGTGCGCATATGGGAGCTTACTTTAGTTTTATATGAGGTTGGTCAAACTTAAAAGAAAACCGTACTAGTACACGTAAACATTAGACTTAGGTAGCGCTTTTATTATTATTATTTTTGAAGTTAGTACCACAGCCACGATACGGAATCCTGTGCAAGCGCGTGAACCGCGGCCGCGCGGTCGATCGAACGGTGCGTCACCGTGTCGCGCTCGAAGGACATGCACTGAAACTTTTTGTGTGTGTGAAAACAATCCTCGAATATTACTCAACTTTTTTTTCCTGGGAAAGTTCTTGATGCTGCAATATTTCCATATATTTGAATTTAGCTCCAGTTTGTGTTTATTTGGATTTGGACGTTTTAGGTGCGCCCTAGTTTTTTTAATACTTATTTTGTGTGTGTAACTGAGAGAGAACGTGTGTATGTGTCCATGTGTGTGTTGTGGCGGAAGGGCAATGTGGAGACGGTGTGCGTGTGATACAGTCATAGAGAGGTGTGAATGTGCAAACGATCATGCATGAGTGAGACATAGACAGATGCCGATACGTTGTGTATACATGAGAGAACGGTCTTCTAGTTTACTTGTGTGTGTGTGTGTGTGAGAGAGAGAGAGAGAGAGGAGCATCCGTAACACAACAACCATCTCTCTCGATTCGTTCGTCCCTCGCACGATCGCATGCAATATATGCATTAACGCGCACATTTTGACACCCTCACTCGGCCCCTGTCCACCTCAAGGCCCGCACAATCTCTTCGTGAATACCCATTTCTCTCCTTAGGTTTGTTTTCGCTCAATATCTGACACACACACACACACACACACACACACACACACACACAGAGAGATGGAGAGAGACACACACATGCACACACACACACACACACGCACGCACGCAGCACAACACACACACACACTCCCTCGAGCACACAATTCATCCCCATCCAAGGTTATACGGCGACCACTCTCGCTTGTGCTTCTTTGCACCCCAACATGCACAACACCTCAATCTTCAAAGAGGGCATCGAGCAGATCGAAGACGACGACCACACCGCGCTAGAGAATGCGGGGTCATTTGGAAGCAGGGTGATGTGATGACGGCTGACTGACTCCTCCCCCCACCCTCTCTCTCTCTTGCACAAAATTACCAATCTCTCTCTCTCCCGCACAAAATTGTCAATCCCTCAACCCATGAGATCCTTCCCCTTTCGTCCATGTTTTTCCAGCTCTCTCATCAAACATGTTGTCTCTTCTCCTTCCACGTATACAGAATCACGTATATTACATGTCTCCATCTTTCTCACAGACCCAACTTCTTCCTCTCTCTTTCTCTCTCTCTCTCTCTCTTTGTGTGTGTGTGTGTGTGTCTCGTTAGGTTTGTCTCCTACTCTCTCGTCCACATACATACAATCTTTCCCTCCCTATCTGCTCCACCTTCAAAAGCTCTCTCTGCACGTTTCATTCACACAATGGGATATGTCAAAATGTTGCTTCTATAATGGCTGATGTAGAGTTTTGGTTGTTTTTGTTGCATCCTACAAAGTAATAACTATGAAATGCATTTAGATTCTCATTTGACTGGGATTATGTGAGTTTGAGCATGTTGTGAAGTACTATAGACCTTGTATACATCTTGGGGTTCGACAATGATTGTAACTATTGAATTGTATAGACCATTACATTTGAAGTCAATAGCCTAATATATTTATTTCACAATTTCAACAAATGATTAGTCCACTACAAACTAAGAAAACAAATGTGTACTCCCTCCGTTTTTATTTAAGTCCGCGTATTAGCATTGGTCAAAGTCAAGTTTTGTAAACTCTCAGAAAGCTTATAACAAAAAATATTAACATATACAATAACAAATAAATACCATTAGATTCATTATTGAATGTACTTCCACATCATACATATTTGTTATGGTAAATGTTTATATTTTTATATAAACTTGGTCAAACTTTAGGAAGTTTGACTTCGGTCAAACCTAATATGCAGAGTTTGCTACTACCACTCGCTAGTTGCTTAGCCGAATCACTTAACACGCCACACGGGGAGTCCAGTGTCACAAAATTTTGAGGTCGGCGGGAAAATCTCCCGCGACCCTGATTCGAGCAGTGGGAAGTTACCATCATAGCCTTCGGAACAGGCCTACGTATGACGCTTGGTAGGGTGCTGTTTTCGTAACTTTAGGTTCATCCTACCCAGCCAGCCCCACCCCGGCACCCAGAGTAGTACACCTGAATACTCCCATTTTCTATCCCCATCGCAAAATAGACTTCTCCACGGCACCACAGCCTTCGTGCTCCTCCCCTTTACATCGGCGCACTTGTCCACCGCAGCGCATCTCCCTCATCGACGACCTCGTACGCCGCACTGGAGCCGGTCCACCCTCGTCGTTGTAGACGGAGCCTCTTCCCCGGCATCGTCTTCCACGGTCTCGGATCTGCTTCCCGGAAGCCAACGCCAAGCGCAGAAGTACCACCGTCATGGACAATGAACTGACTCCCGTTGCCGACCATGACTCACAAAGGCCGCCGCGACCATCGTTCTCCTCCTCGATTGGTAATGTGTGTATTGAATCACTTAGCAGTACATGTGCAGTTCCAATTTTGTTCATACCTACCCTTCAATTTTCCTGGGTGCTATTGTTCCCGTAAAAGTAATTGGTTATAGCCTCCATTGTCCAACAAAATATCAGCTTGTAATTGTGCATCGCTCCTGTATCGCGCAATGCTTGGGTAGGTTTTTCATCTGCAACCAGTAGTGTGGCAAATGATGGAAAGGTTTTTAGAACTAGCAAGATGCCCATGCGTTGCACGCATCAAGATGCATCTGTATGAGTAGTTTATCTTGTGGGAGAAAAGGATAAACAAGGGAAGGCCTTTGCAAATCTGGAGAGGGGTATGGGTATCTTTTTGCAAAATTCCCATTTGTTTCCTTCCTATCTGTCAGATATAAATCGGACGGCCTATATTGCAAGAAAAAAAAGTATAGAGAAAAAAAAGTAGACAGTAAAGAAAGTAGAGATAAATATTAAATATAAAATATAAAATAAATATAGTCGTAGAGAAGAGAGTAGAGATAGCAGAGACGTCGGGAAAGGATCGCGCGCGCGGGAAAAGGCGACCGGGCGTGCGCTAGTTTTGGCGCGCGGCGTCCGATGCGCTTTATAAAATCCAACGCCCTCCCACCGCTCTGTGCCTTGCCACCGCTCTGTGCCTCGCCACCGCTCTCTCCCCGCTCTTTTTCGCCTCGCTGTCGCCGCGTTGCCGGGAAACTTGGGGATACCGCGGCGTCCGCGCGCGCCCCTCCGGCGGCTTCTCCGCCGAGATCCGGTTCCGCGGGATGCGCCTCGCCTCGGCAATTTTGACACCGCCACCGAGGCCGCCCGCGCATACGACGCGGCGGCGTGGCGCCTCTGGTGGCCTCATAGAACATTGAACTTCCCCAACGTGCCGACACGGGAGCGAGCGCAGGAGCTCGCGCCTCTGCCGCGGCTTAGCACCGACGGGGATCGTCGCGACAACCGGAGGCGGGAGCGCCGTCTCAGCATCGCCGAGATGGACGAGGAAGCCATTGCACTGTGGCGCCAACACTTGCCGCAGGACATCATCAACAAGCGCAAGTTCTACTCGCAAAGGAGGGCGGAGAGGGATAAGAGGAGGGCGGAGCGAGCCGCCTATCGCGAGGACAAGCGTAGGCGAAAAGCGGACGCTCAATTCAACATGAGGCTAGGAGCAGCGTCGCCCTGGGAATCCGACGACGATCGGTATCTTCACGCCTACAGTCAGACGTCGGAGGAGGACATCACCGAGGAGCAGTCGGACGACGAGGAGTAGTTGAATTATCTTTTTTGTATCTATCTATGCTGAGAACTATCCTCTACTCTCTAGTATCTACTTCTCGATCTCAGCACTGTAAATGCTTTTTTAAAGCGCCGCACGTTGCGATTCTGTTGGAGATGCTCTAACATGGCAGACAAGTGCTTTAATGTTGCCCACAAGATGCGCGAGTATTACTAGTAGTATTTTTCTTGCCATGTTGAGATTTTGAAACCATGAGTGTGAACATGCAGAGGAGCAATGAAGACCAAACACGGGATATTCGGGACATCTTCAAGGAGCGTGGCAAGTTAAAGAGGAGCTGCACCGAACCTGTAAAACGAGCTTTGGTAAGTAACACCCTTTTAATTACTTTCGTTTAGCCTCATGTTCTTTGATGTGTATATGTTGTAGTTTCTGTTTCTCTTAAGCGTGGTGTTCTTTGATGTGTAATAAGAAGAGTCTTAATCGTCCTAATGCTTTCGTTTTTAACTTGATGTAGGAAGTGGGTGTTCTCACCGTGTAGTCTGTTTTTATATTTCTTTTCCTTTTGAATTCACTTCTCCGAGTTCTGTTTATCTGGCTTCTACTAAATGGATCTAGGTTTCTCTGAGTATTGATCTAAAAAAGAAGTAACTTCATGTCAGGATGCAGTTCCTGCGAGGAGGGAAGTATGGTCAACCTCGAGATCATGTTTCCAAAATGAGGCTGGATTACACACAAGGTGCCAGTTCCCTAATGATGCTGGATTAGACACAAGGTGCAAATTCCCAGATGATGCTGGATTACACACAAGCCAAGTGGAGTCGTCAGTTGTTCGTGTCCTTGTGGCATTAGTAAAGGCTAAAAAAAAGCGTGCAACAGCCCTTGAGAATGTAGCTGAGTTCCTGAAGAAGCAAAAAGAGCAATCAGATGCTCTCTTCACCTAAGCCAAAGAAGAAATGGAAGAAGCCAGAAATAAGCTAGCAGAGGAAGAGCAGGCTAGGCGTCTCCTGCTATCTAAAACTGTTGTCAATACAAAATTTCCTTCATAATAGCTAGGTTCAAATGTTTATCCAGTCAGCATGTCTGTTGTGATGTCTGTGCATCTACTCATGAGGCACAAAATGTTTTTTTGGGGTCATGTAATAACAGCAATTACTTTCCAAACAATAACAGATGAAGCATTGGGCATGGTATAGTTCACGCGCAAGCCTGACATTCCAAGTCCAACTTCCACATCAAACTCATGTTCACAGATATCTGCACATTCATACATAATGTCCACAACCATGATTCACTTCAAAGCCAAAAAAATGTGAGGAGAGTTATAAATAAAGAAAAACCTCTACTAGTTCCTGCTACCAGCGCGAGCACAACAAGTCAAGACCATGCATAGATTAATTATATTTTAGTCATTTTTTGTGTTCTAAAATGCCTGCCGGCTCGCGGAAGGACGTGTTGCCGGCACACACGCAGATTCAATGAAGGCAGGCGGGGCAGTCTTAAGCTGGTTGCACGCGACGAGGAGGCGTGCTCAGTCGGGCCTGCATCGATTGCGGCCCTCTTGGCCGGTGCGCTGGTTCAATGCCTGCGCTATGAGAGGTCGCGTGCGTGTCAGAGCAATCACTCCCTCCAGTCCTTTTTTGTTTGGGTATAACAAAATCTCGTTTTCCATTCACATTTTACAAGTAAAATTCGTGGACAAACTTTGACCCAAAGTACGATGGGGACTAGTAAACCAGAATGGAGGTAGTAATTTTTTAAATCAAAGAAGGGTTTCCCCTTCCGATTACTGAAAACCAGCATCTAAATCTAAACCATAGTATTTGCCCTAGAACTACTAGGTTCAACATCTCGTAACATAAACCCATACAACCATACGCCAAGGAGATACGTAGTACTATGAATTCCATTTTCGCTCCATACCAATCGTTCTAAAAACTACTTACTACTTATAACGTGCCATTTAAAATCAGGACTCTTAACCCCGCTAAAAAATGATATTTTAAACATGGCTACTCGGTCTGTGGCAACTGGCGAGCCACCGCGCTCCAAGTCGTTCACATGTGGTCCCGACCATCAACTCCTACAAAGGTGCTCCACCACGTACCCGGTACCCGCGAATGCAGCGATCATGCACCTAGGGTTTTAGGGTTTATTTGTTAACGTCGCCTTTACGTAACACTCATGTGTGCGAGACAGCGAGAGGCCGACTGCGTGCATGCGCCTCTTCTCTTCGTATATGTACTCCACCATTTGTCTGGTGTCCAAAAAATTATAATAACTACTAGCAATGTGCCAATGCGTCGCCACACGATCAAAGTAGATTAATACATATTCACTGATTTGATAGAAAAAAAGTCTAGTTTTGAAATACGTATATCACTAAAAATATGTTATGTTTCACTCAAAATATATTTCTTTGGCGGTTTTGATGAGATAAGGGAGGCATGTTGTTGGTTTCACGATTCGAGAAGTGGTATATGTCTAATTTCTACTCTTACTAGCAAGATGACCGTGTGTTGCACGGAACATCAAAATCTCGTGGGAGAAAAGGATGAACGAGGGAAGGCCTTATCTGCAAATGTGGTGAAGAGTGTGGGTAAATTGCCATATTTTCCTTCCTATCCGTCAGATATAAATCGAACGACCTACATTGCAGGATGGCAGGCCCACCATCATCACCAACTCTATTTTTTATCCCTACTCTTATAAAAAGCATTGTCGGTGATGATCGTGTGCCTGCCATCCTGCAATATAGGCCGTCCGATCTATATCTGACGGATAGGAAGGAAACTATGGCAATTTTGCAAAAAGATACCCACACCCCTCTCCATATTTGCAAATAAGGTCTTCCCTCGTTCATCCTTTTCCCCCACAAGATAAACTACTCATACAAATGCATCTTGATGTTCCGTGCAACACATGGCATTTTGCTAGTTGTTGCAAAAAGCCCATGTGTGTGTGAGAGAGAGGGAGAGTGGAGGAGGGAGTGCATGTGTGACAAAGACACAAGTAGTGTGTGTGCGATAGGTATCAGCTTAAAATGAGGCGATAGTGTGTGTGTGCACGATCGAGAGGGCGTGTCTGAAGAAGGGAAGAAAAAGCTACATAGATACAAGGAGCGAGAGAGAGACATGTATGCGATGGTGGAAGCATGAGTGTGCGGGTGTATAAACCTATCTAGAGGCTAGCTAGTCGATAAATGCTTGTGAGAGAAATACGAGTCAGGGTGCGAAAGCAAGAGTTTTGTGTGTGTGAGAGAGAGACGGTAGTCGGGAAGGGGGGTGGAAGCAGGAGTTGTGTGTGTGTCTGTGAGAGGGAGAGAGGGGAGACGGTAGTCGGGGTTGTCTGATCAGTGTCAGTCTGGGATGGAGACGAAAAGGAGACCACAACAAATGTTGTGTCTACACGAGAGAGAGAGAGAGAGTAATTTTAGTGGTATGAGTCATATGTAGAGACATATAGGGTGTGTGAGAGAATCCCATAGAGAGAAAGACAAAGTGAAAGACGAGTGGAGACTGTGTGTGTGGCGGTGAAAAAGAAAGCTTAGGTACCAAGTGATACCAGAGAACAGTAGAGACGTGAGAGGTAATGAAAACCGTGTAATGTATAATGATAGGGAGAGTGTGACACTTCTCAAGGGAGACGTCGAGAGACCATGTTTGCGAGGATAGGAGAAACATGAAGTGAGCGTGCGGGTGAGCTGGAGAAAAGAGAGTGATGGCTACCTGAAGGAGCATGCATACGAGAGAGATGGGCATGAAAGGAGTGAACAAAAAAGGAATTCAGATATTTGAATTCGAGATGATGATACATGTAATCCATACTCGAACCAAAATTGATCTATCAAACATGCATACTCATATGAATTCACGCACATCTATGTTATTTAATATGTAGATATTACTGATCCATACATTTTAGTAGAACATAATTTGGTTAAAAAAATTCGAATTCAACCTTAAGATTTCGAGATCGTTGTATTTGTAAATCATATTATACATATAAAGGAGCAGAATTCTTTGTTGTGCTTTTAAAAGTATATATGTAAAAAAATGATGTATGTAGAATGCAATTCCAATTGAAAATGGATCCCGCACGAAAAAAATAGTAGAATACAAACGGGATTCGAATTGAGTTGCACGGTAAACATGCACTGTGCAAAATTTGAACGAAGCGGGGAAAGTCGCAGTAACCGCCCTAAACCAAAATCTGCGAGATGGAAATCACTACTGCCTATCCCTGCCGCGCAAAGCCTATCTGCTGGATTTCTATAGGTTTCTATAGGGGTAGGTTTGTAGTTTCACCCAAATGTGACATAACCGCCTCTCACCCGGATTCATACACGGTGGGCGCCAAAACACAGTGTGCCCTCGGCCGAAATCAACTGCCTCCCCGATTCATATTCATACACGGTGGGCGCCAAAAACAAACTCTCGTCGGCAAATATTCGGTGTATGCGAGATTACCGTCCTATCCCCAACCGACTAATGTTGTTGTGATGTAGTAGAAATTTGAAACGGGGGCTAAGTTTGTAAATTTCCTCGCATTTGAGACAAGCGCGCCCTGACTACATGGTTCCCCCCTTCCTCTCTACCTCCCTTTTCCCCATTCGTACTCCATGGGCGCCAAAACACCCTCTCCACCCCACCCTCCTCCGTCTGCCGCCGTCCGCCACCCCATCCACCGCCATCCTCCTCCACCATGCCAAAGCTCATACCCCGCCGCCGCCGTCCATTACAAGAGATCGACCTCTCTCATCCACGCCTTCGGACCGGGATCCTTGCATCCCGTCCTCTCGCTTCATCCCCGTCGTCGTCCACCTTGCCGGCGCCGCTCCTACGACCGTCCCGTCCACTGCGCCCCACCGCCACCGTCTACCCTCCTAGATCTACTTCCACGCCGCCGACAGCCATCGCTATCGCAGCACCATCAAATTCTCACCAGATGCGTACACGGCGCCGCACCAGAGGCGGAAATCTTTCGTATCTGCTCAACTTATTTATCGCAACAGGAAAATAGATCGCCACTGCTTTACTCTGATTTCTTGTCTTGGTTGCGAAGTTGCCTTTGTCCGGTTTGCACCTTCAGATCCGCCATGGCACGCTCAACACTATACTCCCAATGCTTATGGTTTTCCCTTTTATATTCCACACTAGTTAAATCACAGTAGACTAAATTTTAAAATTGGGTCAGTCGATTTTTCAGAGCTCGCCGGAGTTCGCCGGTGTGATCCAAGGGGCTCGGGTGGTTGTGGGGCCTCGCCGAACGAAGAAAACTCGACGCGGGTGGGGGTGGGGGTGGCGGAGGAACACAGGCGATGGGGGCCGGTGGTCCGGCCGGCGGCCCGTGCGGTGTTCTCTATGGGAAGAATCACAGACGAGGAAGAAGAAGGGTTAGGAGACGTAGGATCTTCATCCAACCGCCTGAAATGGTCGAGAGACAGCTGGGAGTTGCATTCTTAATGCACTCTGGTTCATCATGTGTGGGCACTGTGCAACCAACATTTTATTATCCAAAATCTGCTTGCTCTTCTTTACCATGTTCGATAGAGCTGTGACACAAAACGTAGGACCGACTCCAGCAGACTGTACCCATACTTCACTGGCCACACCACTAGCCCCACCACATAGGACCTACACTCCAGCAAAAGGTATATCGATTTCATTTGCCATAGCACCAGTTGTACCACAGAAAAATCCCACTCCAGCAAAAAGTACAGCAAGTCCACTGGCTGAAGACCTATCCCAACTGCAGAGACGGCCAATTCCTGCAGATTGGAACCCCATTCCATTTATTCCCAGTTTAAAAGACAATGCTTTCAATGTTGTTAGGGACTACATGCATATATTCCCATCATGGGAAGATTATTGTGAAGACAAACACCATTTTCACATCTTCATGTCCAACTTACGTGTAAGTGCTATTATTCATGGTTATTATTTTCCTGTTTTCCGCTGATTGAACACATCAATGATTTACATTACATTGTTGTAACTAGGCGAGGGTCAATCTAGATAGACATGACGAGGAAAGCTTGCTTGTGCTTTTCAAGGAAGCATTGCAGCAGTATCGGTGTTACCTGAGGAAATCACACTTTGGTGGCAAATCTATAAACGAATTTCTGGTGAAGTCTTCTGTGCTAAATTTAGAAGACACTGAATGGAAAAACATTGTTATGCACTGGTCTCGTTCCCAGGATGAGGTACTGTTTATGAAATCACATGACAATTTGAACTTCTACTTTTCCGCATGTGCCTTACGGATCTTGTTTGCAGGAAATCTGCTCGAAGAAGAATTTCGGTTTGAAAAGAACGACAGGATATCGCAAATATGCTGCCCGCTGCTTTGCTCTTGTTAGTACCTGTTGTCCTGTATCACTGTACTTGCATACATACCTGGTTCATTATGTGACAGCAGTATGCATGATAGCTTGCTTATCAATTGTTCGCTCCAAATTCTTCAGTATCCAATGCCAATGTTTTTTTTAGCTCTGCATTGTTCTTGTAAGTACATGCTGTCCTTTATTAGTGTACTTATAATGACAGGTAGTTGTTCATGTACCATCACTCTTCAGCTTATTTTCCTTTGCCCTCCATTTTCTACACATCAAATCTATATTTACTCTTACCATAAGGTTGGTACTGAAGAAGTTTAGCTGTGCATTGCTCTTGGCTGTACCTTTTGCCTGTATCGCTGCACTTACATTTATAGCTACTTGGTTATGTAGCATCACTCTTCATCTTATCTTAAATATTCTCCATTTTTTTGTATATTATCACATCTATATTTACTCTTAACAAAATGTAGAATAAAGGCAATGCTTATGAAGAAGATTATGTGGTAAACTTCTTGAATTGGCCCCCCTTCAGCATGGACAAGGCCTTTATAGAGCATGTCTTCACCAATAATGTAAGTTTGTCCATCTCAAGCCTTCAAACTTTGTTGTATATATTTGGTTAGGCATGACTGCAACAGCTATTTATTTTTGGTGTTTGCATAAAATTGCATGTTTAAAGTTTATTATGTACTCCATCCGTTCCAAAATAGATGACCCAATTTTGTACTGAAGTTAGGATAAAGTTGGGTCATCTATTTTAGAACGGAGAGAGTAGTTCATAAACAAAAATTTGTCCTTTCTCAATTTAAGTTTCCAGTTGTACAACCAAGTTCCTTATTCATACCATGTAAATTAAAGTATACAGAGCAAGTGATCTTCTTTTGCACTGTATATATGCTTCTGTTCTTCATCCGTAATTCAGTGGTGTGGTGATCCTACCCACTACAGCACAATGTCATATTCTGCAATGTCTTAACTATGAACAATGTCATATCATTCTACTACTCCCTCCGTCCGAAAATACTTGTCATTGAAATAGATGTATCTAGATGTATTTTAGTTCTAGACACATCCATTTTGATGACAAGTAAATCCGAATGGAGGGAGTATTATTTAAACTGTCTCTTTATTTGCCAATCTGAAATGGGATAAATTGACAGCACACTAACCATTGATACTTATGAGTTCTTGATCTGTAATCCAGTGGTGTCGTGAAGCTGCCAACTCCTTCACAATGTCATTTCCTGCCATGTCTCGACCTGAACAATACTATATTGTGTTAATGCAATTTTAAACTGTGTCACTTTATTCGTCAGTAAGAAATGTGATGAATTGTCAGCACTGATACTTTTATGTGCAAAACCTGTCATTTGTCTGCTTGTTTATCTTTCAGAGTGAGGAAGATTTAAGTGTTGAACAAGCGCAGTCTCATCATCTTGCTCAGCTGCTTGCGCTGCAGCTCCCCAGCAGGGCTAACCTTTCTTGAACTCTATTGAAGTGATGTCGGTTTTGTATATTATTTTGTCGGCGTGTTTATTTGCACTGGTGGCGATCTTTGATGCCCAGTGTATGTAATCGGCTGTCTGCTTGTGCTTTATTATCATAGTGGCGAACTTTGATGCCCAGTGGATGTAATATGCCGTAATTTCTTTATTGTATAGTCTAGGTTTTTTCTTATTCACGATGCTGCAGTTATTTTACTGTCTTCGCAGTAAACCGGCCAAACCGTAAAATTACGGTACATAATCGGGCCGTCATGCAATCACGATGTAGGTTGGGCCTGAAATGTGTCGAACAGCTAACGGGCCGGCAGCAGCCGAAATGAACCCCGGCCCATGATTGTGCGAATCAAATCACGGGCCTTTAATAGGCCAAAATTGTCTCGGTCCTTGTTTGGCCCAATCAGATATCGGCTGCGAGCAGGCCAGATGCAAACCGGGCCGTAGTTAGGCCCAACTATATGACGGGCATTTAACAGGCCGAAATTAATATAGGGCCGAAATGTTAAACGGGTCCTTAAGAGGCCAAAACTAATGTCAGGCCGAATTCCTAAGTGGGCCTCTAGCAAGTGGGCCCAAAAGCATAGTGTCCAGTTGACGGGCCGAATCTGATATGGGCCATAATTGAGCCCATAGCCTCTTAAAGGGCCGTAACTGATCTGGGCCGTAATTTGGCCCAGAATGTGGTAGGCTTTTAATGGGCCAGATCTCATATGGGCCACTATTAGGCCCGGAATGTGGCAGGCCATTAATGGACCGGATCAAATATGGGCCGACATTTGGCCCAAAACATGGCAGCCAGTTAATGGGCCGACCTACTAGGGCCCTCAAATTCTTGTGGGCCTACAGCTGGGCCGGCCCGTTAATGTCAGTGAAATCTCGTGGGCCTTTAGCCAGGCGGGCCATTATGATCCGCAAGAATCTTGTGGGCCTTTACCTGGGCCGGCTCATTATGGCAAACAAAAATCTTGTGGGCCTTTACCTGGGCCGGCCCATTATGGCCCGCAAAATCTTGTGGGCCGTTAGCTGGGCCAACCCATTATGGCCCGCAAAATCTCGTGGGCCTTTAGCTGGGCCGACCCATTATGGTCTGCAAAATCTTGTGGGCCTTTAGTTGGGCCGGCCCATTTAAACTTGATGGGCCGGTCCATGTGTCAACATATCATAGGCGCGTCTCGCCCATTGGATGAGTGACACCTGTGCCAGCACGGACCTGACACGTGTCTCCTCCAGCCAATGCTGATTTTACACGTGGAAAATCGCCATTGGTCGGGGCTGCTAACGGGTTATCGAATCCAAAACCCGCCCCGATAGCTTAACGGTGTTCCGTTACGGTGGATGCCACGTGTCGGTCACCCTTGACGAAAGCACTTCTATGACGCGCGATTTTATCGTCATGGAAGTGGACACTTCCGTGATGATAATTTTGGTAATGTCATGGAACACTTCTACGACAGCACAGGTATGACTATCTTGATTCTGTCATAAATTTGTCATGGATGTACATGCATGACAAAAAACGCGACCTACTGTGACAAACACGCATCATCACGGAAGTGTATTTTTTTGTAGTGTCGTCTTCTTCTTCCCGCTTCTATCCATGGTGCTGCCGTCGGGCTCTTGAATGGGCTCCAATGTCACCCCCGAGGACATCACGTAGCTTCGAGCTTCGCGGCGCTTGCCGCGGGAGACGGACGTTGGCGTCTGCCTGCCGCGCGGCAAGCAAAGGCCCCGGCCCGAGGGACAGGAGCGCATCATCTTCCTTACTCATTTTGAGCGCGGGTTCGGGCTGCCGGTGAGCACCTTCTTCCGCGCCTTCTTGGAGTTCTTCGGGCTTCAACCGCACCATCTTGGCGCCGGCGCCATCGCCCAACTCTCCGGCTTCGTGACTCTGTGCGAGGGGTACCTGGGGGTCGAGCCGACGATCGACCTCTGGGCGCGCTTCTTCTCCTTGAAGCAGCAGGGCCCGTCGGTCGGGGAGTTCGCTGACTGCGGCGCCGCCGTCATCTCCAAGCGGTCGGGGGCAGATTCCCCAAGATTCCGCTCGAGGATTCTGCCAAGAAGTGGAAGAATTCTTTCTTCTACGTCCGCAACCATGGCGCGGACCATATCAATCTTCCCCCCTTCGTCATCGCACCGCCGCGAGCGAAGACGAACTGGGGCTACTCGCTCCGGCGCCCGTCGCAGGAGATCGTCAACCTCTGCGAGCGGGTGACGGTGATGAGGATGCGGGAGGGGCTCACCGGCACGGACCTCCTTGCCGCGTTCATTTCCCGCCGGGTCCTCCCGCTTCAGAGGCGCTCCTGCCTCATCGGCGAGATGACTGGCCTGTAGGACCCCAACCGAATGGGGTCGACGCGGCTGTCTGTGGAGCAGGTCGTGCACGGCGTCAACGACATCTCCAAGGCCAATCTTGGAGAGGGTTGGCGATTCGGCAAGGGGCCGTATAGCCAGTCGAACCCGGCGCCGCAGGTAAGCGTCTGGTCTTCTTACTTTGCCGCTGCGCATCTTCTTGTTCGTCCCGATGCGACGCGGGAGGTTCTCTTGAACGCAATCTGGCATCCTTACGACCGGTCTCCGTCGCAGGTGGCGCCAGTGGCACCAGAGGAGCCCGCAGCCCAAGGCGGTGAGGAGGTGGCCGAGTCCGACGCCGGCGATGGGTGCCGAGCCGGTAAGTCTTGCGTGTTCCCTTCTTGATTTTGTCTTGAGTTGTTGCTTGTGTTGCGGTGAAGGTGACGCTGACGCCGGTTGCTGGTGTAGTCGTGTTGGGCGGGGGAGGCGGCGACGCGGGCGGAGCCGGGTCCTCGCATGGGTCGGCACCGAGCCGCCCGCATGGAAAGGACAGCGTCGCGCCACGACCCCGCGGATCGAAGTGCGCGGCGGACCCGGCCGAGCCCGGGAGGCCGGCCAAGAAGAAGTGCGGGAGGCCGATCCCAGTCCCGGTCTTGACGGGGTAAGCTTTATTTCCCGCTTGCACCTGGATTTCTTGTCTCTTTTGCTTATTTTGTCTTCTTCTTCAGGTCGCCCATCGCGCTGGCGAGAGCGGCGACGGAAGCCCCGGCCGCCGAAGGGACCGTATTCCGCAGGAGCCGGTCCGACCTTGCCGGCCTGGCCAGGGAGGAGGGACGAGGCCACTCGAACCTCGGCCTGGACCCGGACGACGCCGAGGCCTTAGCCTGGCGGGACAGGAACCGGGCCGAGGCGGAGCTGGAGGCGGCGTCGGTCCAGGCTTGGACCGACGCGGCGGCGGCATGGGCGCGATCCGGCATGGAGCCATCCTGGCGCGAGAAGCCGGAGGGCACGATGGTGGCGGCGACGGTTTTTGAACCGTCGTCGGTGAGGGAGCGCGGCCGTGGGGGCCGGGCCGAGGTGGTGCTCCTCGACCAGGAGGTCGTGGAGGTGGGGTGCGATACCCCGCCGTGAGCCGACGTGGTCGAGCGTGCGGCGGCTGATGGTGGTGGAGGCGGCGGCGTCCTGGAGGGGGCGCCGCAGGCGGCGGCGCCAGAGGCGCCGTCGGCTATGGAGGAGGCACCACGGGCGGCAGTGCCTGAGGTAGCGACGCAGGGCGTCCCGGCGTCCGGATCGCCATTGGCGCCGGAAGGGGCATCGGAGGAGGTGCTTGCCGCGTCGCAAGCGGCCAGCGGGGGGCATGCCTTGGTGCCCCAGCAGGGCGGGCGTCGAGCTGTCGTGCCGCAACCCGCGCGGAGCGGGGGCGCGGCCGTCTTCGGGCCCCAGACCCAGGAGGAGGCGACGCTGGATGCAGTCAGCCGCCGTCTGCGAGGCCGGACGGAGCGCCTTGAGGCCTTCGCCCAGGCCAAGACGGAGCGGATGCGCGACCTGGAGCGCACCTTCCTGGTAAGTCCTTCTTCTTCGTTTTCTTGTGATTTCTTCATTGTGGGGGCGCGCCAGCGCACCCACTGGGTGTAGCCCCCGAGGTTCGGGCCAACTACGTAGTAGTTGGGTCGAATCTTTAGATCGTCGGGCCTTGTTCTGACTTCTATCTTTTTTTTCAGCATCTTGATGCTTTCCGGGTTGCCGCCTTCAACCGGCTCTTGGGCAAGTATCAGGAGCTCAAGGAGCAGCTCGCTGCCAAGGAGGAGGAGCTTCGCGTCGTCGCAGGTACGTTCATGCTCTTTTCTAGTGAGGGCGGGAGCACTGTAGCCATGCCGGCCTTGGTCAGCGGGTAGGTGAGGGGCACTGTTGCCACGCCCCGGCTGACCACAGGCATGGTGAAAACACTGTTGCCTTGGTCATTGGTGATTTGGGTCTCGTCCCATCATACGGCCTGGATGGGACGAGAGCTGACCCGTGGCTGGGTTGCCGTGGACGCCACGGGTGGTGCTGGCTTGCCGTGGAAGCCTTGGTTCCGTCGGGTCGAGTTGCCTGGCGCCAGTCGATGTGGCCGGGTTGACATACCTTACCGTGTCAAAGAGTTTGGCCGGGTTGCGGGCGCTGCCGGATCGAGCTACCTGGCCAAGCGCATGCCGGTTTGCGGGGCGATGCGGGCCCCGCTGTTTTTGAAAAGGATCCGGGTTCCGTTGTCTGCCCGGGGTTCATCCCCGACAGTATGGCAAGGACAACTATTACTTTATAGAAAAGGAGACATAGAGAGGTCTGGTCACAGAGGCATATCCATGAGCTGTCTTTACCCTCAGATATTTACACAAACTGTTATTGCATACAATCCAACCTCAAAATAGGAGAGCAAAAGAATACTACAGATCAGACTGGAACTTCACGACGGGGTGAGTAGGCTACATAAAGAGCAACTGTTATACCTGAGCATGGTTCACGAGTCCTCGCGGGCTGAGGTGGCTCTCGCATCCTTGAGAGCTGTGGTGTGCGAGTGTGCTCACGTACTCGCTGCCCATGGAGACTCCCATGTCCTCGGAAGTTGCGGCACCCACATGAGCTTGCGTCGTCGCTAGATGCGATGGCGTCATTGTGAATCCGGTCCCGCGACGAAGGTGTGGGAGAAGGATGACACCGTGGTGGCAGCCGCTGCCTCCGCCCACTTGGATGGCGCCACAAGAAAATCAAATGTTCATAATGATTTACATGACAATTTGTTTGGGCACACATCACAGGCAGCTAACTACTCATAACAAACCCTAAACTCCCAAATCCTTGGGCTACTTGTGGACAAATTAATCAAGGATCCCTTCATTCAAGCATCTCATATGTCATAATACTCTTACATGAGACAAAGAACTGAATATCATCGTGGATGCGGTCACTGCTTAGGCATACTGTCGAACACCAGAAGTGCAAACCAGTCATGGGGCATTCAACAGATATTTTTGAGGAAGAAGTAGAGCATTGTGCAGAGTACTGCACTCGGATTAGCATAGAGACGCAGGAGTGGCGTACTTACATGCGAGACGCCATGCGAGACACCGTCCTGAGCCTCACTAAGCCGCCTCACCACTCTCTCCTCGCTGCAGATTGACATAGTCAAGAATCAAATCGAATTGAATAAAACAACTTTTACAAATTGTACAAGGACGTACCTCAAGTGGGCACGGCTAGCAGGACGGCGTTCCGGTTAAGTCCATGGTACAGTGAGATTAGAAGGGCTCGATGGCAGGAGGTTGCAGGTTGAGGAGGCTTCATGTGGCGCCAGAGAAGATTGGGACGGATGGGGAGGGGAAGGAGAACGGGGCGACGGATGGCAGAGAGGCCGCGCGCGGCAGCGGCGGCGGATGGCCGAAGAGGCGGCGCGCGGCGGCGTGCGGCGTGCGGCAGCGGCGGCGGTGGCGGCGTACCCATGCGCATCGAAGGCGAGCCCTCGTGCTCGTGTGTGCCTATGTTTTTCTGTTCGCTAGTAAGGCCCAAGTCGATCCACGAAACGTTTTCTCTACAAACTTAAAATAGGACTGCGCGTTCAACACGTAATTCATCAGGGACTTTTTTACAAAAGCGTCACGACGGTGAACCCGGAGACTCAATCCGTACTTTATTATTAAAAAAATTAATAACTAGCACAAATGCTCGTGCGTTGCAACAGGAGACAAAATCCCACTTTACAAATGCAATGGCTCACATCACGAGACATGGTGATATCGACAAATACAATATGATTCTCAGGGCATCTCCATCGCCGACCCGCAGAACAAACACTACTTCCATCCGTAGACCAAGGACCAGTCCGCGGACACTGATGCGGAAGACGACCATCCAAAGCTATCCACATATGTTCGGTTGCATTTCAGAAGAAATTTAACAAAAGTGAATAAATTTGATGGATATTTAAACAAACCGAACGATATTTATTCATACTAAATCGGATTTTCATCTAGACCGGAGCAAACTAAATAAATTAGACATATTTGAACTAAATCATACTGTAAACCAAGTCTAAATGACCGTTGGCGCACGTTCGCCCATTTTCAACAGCCATGAGCCCCAAGAACTAAACCTCTAGCTCCGCATCTATAGCCTCTGCCTCTACAGCCTGCAAGGGGCTAATCGACCGCCAATTTTGAGCCGCCAAGCTTGGCTTCAGTGCGAGCGAAAGGCAGTGGCCTTCCTGGGACCCGAGCGCCGGTGAACTTTCATGCTCTACTCTTCCTCGTTGTCGGAGGCGCCCTTGGACACGCCGACTTAGTGGTTGTGGTGACGGGGCGCGGGCGGGGCGGAGTTGGCAACATCTTCCTCGTCCTCAATCTTGTGTTGATCTGAACATGTGATGTCTTCACGTAGAAGAACTAAATATGAATTTGTTTTAGGTCAATAACCAAGTACATGTGATCTGTATGTTAGCGAGAACTAAACATTTGATCTTTATTGAACCGATAGGATTGTATGTTCAATCTCTGTTCAACTCGGCTGGTGCCACTTCAATGCCGGAGTGCCAGTGAGAGGTCGCGTCGCTCTGAGCTGGCATGAATGTGGCACTGGTTCTCTGGAGCGGCGTTGACGGCTTCGAGCGGGAAGAGATGCATGCGAGGGAGGGTTTTTTGGGTGGGTCGGGGCAGTCAGAATTGAGCGTGGCAGCTGTCTGGATGCACGCAAAGCCCCTCCAGTCTGTTTCCGGATTGCGGGAAAATTACGTCCGAACCGGTCGACGGATCGATACAGACACGCACTCGATGGCAAAACACGTTCGGTCTGAACCGCATAGTCCGGACTATTGCGGACGTTTTGAGCAATGGCATTGAAGATGCCCTTAAATAGTCCTTGATAGTATAATTCATGTAAAGTGTTTTATAAGATTATCAAAAGATTTGAATTCCATTGATTTTGATTATTTAGTTTTTTATTGAATGTTGTTTTGTTGAAACATTATATGTCATTCCCATGTTTGTTTTCACCAAAGCTTGGCCCAAACCCAAGAAAATACCCGTGTACAAAGTGATAAAAATACAATGTTAGAGTCACCCTAGACAAATGTTGTGGTCGAGCGGCCTGCACGTACTACACCCAGCAGGCACGTGTACCTCCACCGACCGCTGTATAGCTTATCTGTTGGCCTTCGATCCAGCGAGAATCTGCATCCAATTTTGCTTCTCTCGCTCCGCTCCATCGCTCTTCCACCCAGATTTGCCAACGCCCGCATGCATGCAGGTTGTCGCTCGCGCCCTTGTTCCAGTGCGCTGCCGCCAGATCCCGTCCCCTTCCGGTGAACTGATGGCTACCCGATACACCCCGAAACTCTTTCGGTGTCCGAACACTATCATCCTATATATAAATTTTTACCTACGGACAATTCCGGAGCTCCTCGTCATGTCCGTGATCTCGTCAAGGAATCCAAACAACATTCGGTCACCAAATCATATAACTCATATAACACTATATCGTCAATGAACGTTAAGCGTGCGGTCCCTACGAGTTCGTGAACTATGTAGACATGACTGAGACACCTCTCCAGTCAATAACCAATAGCGGAACCTGGATGCCCATATTGGCTCCTACATATTCTACAAAGATCTTTATCAGTCAAACCGTAATGACAACATTCGTAATTCCCTTTGTCTATTGGTATGTTACTTGCCCAAGATTCGATCATCGGTATCTCCATACCTAGTCCAATCTTGTTACTGGCAAGTCTATTTACTCGTTTTGTAATACATCTCCTCGTAACTAACTCCTTAGTCATTTGCTTGCAAGCTTATGATGTGTATTATCGAGAGGGCTCAGAGATACCTCTCTGATACTCGGAGTGACAAATCCTAATCTCGATCTATGCCAAGTCAACAAACACCTTCGGAGATACCTGTAGAGCATCTTTATGATCACCCAGTTATGTTGTGATGTTTGATAGCACACAAGGCATTCCTTCAGTATCCAGGAGTTGCATAATCTCATAGTCGAAGGAATATGTATTTGACATGAAGAAAGCAGTAGCAATAAACTGAACGATCAATATGCTAAGCTAACAGATGGGTCTTGTCCATCACATCATTCTCCTAATGATGTTATCCCGTTATCAAATGGAAACACATGTCCATGGTTAGGAAACCTTAACCATGTTTGATCAACGAGCTAGTCTAGTAGAGGCTTACTAGGGACATGATATTTGTTTATGTATTCACACATGTATTTAAGTTTCCGATCAATACAATTCTAGCATGAATAATAAACCTTTATCATGAATAAGGAAATATAAAATAACAACTTTATTATTGCCTCTAGGGCATATTTCCTTCAGTCTCCCATTTGCACTAGAGTCAATAATCTAGTTCACATCGCCATGTGATTAACATCCACAGTTCACATTGGCATGTGACTAACACCCAAAGAGTTTACTAGAGTCAACAATCTAGTTCACATCGACTTGTGATTAATACCTCAAAGAGCACTAAGGTGTGATCATGTTTTAGTTGTGAGAGAGGCTTATTCAATGGATTTTTCATATTTAGATCCGTATGTAGTTTGCAAATTTCTATCTCTACAATGCTCTGCATGGAGCTACTCTAGCTAATTGCTCCCACTTTCAATACCTATCCATATTGAGACTCAGAGTCAGACGGATCGGTGTCAAAGCTTGCATCGACGTAACCCTTTACGATGAACTCTTTATCACCTCCATAAACGAGAAACATTTCCTTAGTCCTCTTAGGTACCTAAGGATAATTTTGACTGTTGTCCAGTGATCCACTCCTGGATCACTATTATATCCCCTTGCCAAACTCATGGCAAGGCACACAACAGGTTTGGTACACAACATGTCATACTTTATAGATCCTATGGCTGAGGCATAGGGAATGACTTTCATTCTCTCTCTATCTTATGCCATGTTCGGGCTTTGAGACTTAATCAACTTCACACCTTGCAATACAGGCAAGAACCCTTTCTTAGACTGATCCATTTTGAACTTCTTCAAAACTTTGCCAAGGTATATGCTTTGTGAAAGTCCTATTAAGCATCTCGATCTATCCCTATAGATCTCGATGCCCAATATGTAAGTAGCCTTTCATTGAAAAATTCTTATTCAAGTATCCCTTTATGCTATCTAGAAATTCTATATCATTTCCAATCAACAATATATCATCCACATACAATATCAGAAATGCTACAGAGCTCCCACTCACTTTATTGTAAATACAGGCTTCACCGTAAGTCTGCATAAAACCATATGCTTTGATCACCTCATCAAAGTGTATATTCCAACTCCGAGATGCTTGCACTAGTACATAGATGGATCGCTGGATCTTGCACACTTCATCGGCCTTTAGGATCGACAAAACCTTCTGGTTGCATCATATACAACTCCTCTTTAAGATATCCATTAAAGAATGTAGTTTTGACATCCATTTGCCAGATTTCATAATCATAAAATGTGGCAATTGCTAACATGATTCGGACAAACTTAAGCATCGCTACGGGTGAGAAAGTCTCATTGTAGTCAACTCCTTGAACTTGTCGAAAACCTTTTGTGACAAGTCAAGCTTTATAGATAGTGATATTACCATTAGCGTTTGTCTTCCTTTTGAAGATCCATTTATTCTTAATGGCTTACCGATCAACGGGCAAGTCCACCTAAGTCCACACTTTGTTCTCATACATGGATCCTATCTCAGATTTCTTGACCTCAAGTCATCTGCCGGAATCTGGGCTCATCATAGCTTATTCATAGTTTGTAGGCTCGCCTTGGTCTAATAACATGAATTCCTGAACAGGATTACCATACCACTCTGGTGTGGATCATGCTCTAGTTGACCTACAAAGTTCAGTAGTAACTTGATCTGAAGTTTCATGATCATTATCATTTGCTTCCTCTCTAGCTGGTGTAGGCATCACAAAAACGGTTTTCTAAGATGTACTACTTTCCAATTTGAGAGAAGGTACAATCACCTCATCAAGTTATAATTTCCTCCCACTCGCTTCTTTCGAGAAAAAACCCTTCTCTAGAAAGGACCCATTCTTAGCAACAAAGATCTTGCCTTTGGATCCGTGGTAGAAGGTGTACCCATTGTTTCCTTAGGGTATGCTATGAACACGCAGTTCTCCAATTTAAGTTCAAGTTTACTAGGCTGAAGCCTTTTGACATAAGCATTGCATGCCCAAACTTTAAGAAACGACAACTTAGGTTTCTTGCCAACCATAGTTCATATGGTGTCGTCTCAACGGATTTAGACGGTGCCCTGTTTAACGTGAACGCAGCTGTCTCTAATGCACAACCCCAAAACGATAGTGGTAAATCGGTAAGAGACATCATAGAACGCACCATATCTAGTAAAGTACGGTTACGATGTTCGGACACACCATTACGCTGTGGTGTTCCAGGTGGCGTGAGTTGTGAAACAATTCCACATTGTTTTAAATGAACACCAAATTCGTAACTCAAATATTCGCCTCCGCGTTCAGGTCGTAGAAACTTTATTTTCTTTTTACGATGATTCTCTACTTCACTTTGAGATTCTTTGAACTTTTCAAATGTTTCATACTTTGTGACGCCCCCGATTCAATCGTACACTAATCATGCATGCAAATGTGTACGGTCAAGATCAGGGATTCACAGGAAGATATCAAAACATAACTCTAAAAGTAAAATAAGTCATACAAGAATCATATTACAAGCCAGGGACCTCAAGGGCTCGAATACAAGTGCTCGAACATAAACGAGTCAGCAGAAGCAACAATATCTGAGTACAAACATAAGTTAACCAAGTTGCCATAAGATGGCTAGCACAAACTGGGATATAGATCGAAAGAGGCGCAGGCGTCCTGCCTGGGATCCTCCTAAACTCCTGGTCGTCGTCAGCGGCCTGCATGTAGTAGTAGGCACATCCAGTGTAGTAGGAGTCATCATCGACGGTGGCGCCTGGCGCATGGGCTCCAACGTCTGGTTGCGACGTCCGGGAAGAGGAGGAACAGGGGGAAAAGAGGGAGCAAAGCAACCGCGAGTACTCATCCAAAGTACTCGCCAGCAAGGATCTACACTATATATGCATGGGTATATGTGTAAAGAGGCAATATCGGTGGACTGAACTGCAAAATGCTAGAATAAGAGGGGGATAGCTAGTTCTATCGAAGACTACGCTTCTGGCAGCCTCCATCTTGCAGCATGCAGAAGAGAGTAGATTGAAGTCCACCAGGTATCATCACATAGCATAATCCTATCCGGCGATCCTCCTCTCGTCGCCCTATGGAAAAGTGATCACCGGGTTGTCTCTGGAACTTGTCTGGGTGTATTTTATTAAGTATCTAGTTCTAGTTGTCATAAGGTCAAGGTACAACTCCAGGTCGTCCTTTTTACCGAGGGACACGGCTATTCGAATAGATAAACTTCCTTGCAGGGGTGTACCACATTTCCCAACACGCTTGATCCCTCTGGCCGGACACACTTTCCTGGGTCATGCCCGGCCTTGGAAGATCAACATGTCGCCACCCTACCTAGGCACAACAAAGAGGTCAGCACGCCGGTCTAAATCCTATGCACGCAGGGGTCTGGGCCCATCGCCCATTGCAAACCTGCACGTTGCGTACATGTCCGGTGAGCAAACCTAGCAACCTCCATTACAAAGGAAGTTGCGTTACGCGGTCCAACCCGGCGCGCGCTGCTCAGTCGCTGACGTCAAGAAGGCTTCGGCTGATACCACGACGTCGAGTGCCCATAACTGTTCCCGCGTAGTTGGTTAGTGCATATGGCCAGTGGCCAGACTCAGATCAAATACCAAGACCCCGTTAAGCATGTTATTATGAAGTAACCGCGAACACCGACCAGGGTCAGGCCCACCTCTCGCCTAGGTGGTCTCAACCCGCCCTGTCGCTCCGCCACAAAGATCCGCACAGAGGGCCATCGGGACAAATGTCCTTTTAGCTCGATAGTATAGCAAGGAAGACGGACAAGAATGTGGCCACAAATGATAAACTAGAATCCTAAGTGATGACTATGTATGACATGCCAACATCATATAGCCTAACGCTCCTGGACGGTGGAAGTAGTTTCACGCATGCGAAGTAGGCAAAAAAATGCTCATTTATAGCCGTCTGAAATCTCCAAGGGCCCGACCGCGCGAGCAAGGCGACAGTCGTGGTAGGCGCGACCATGATACGTGCTACTGACAGCCCTTGGATCTGAGATCAAACGGTCACATGCTAAGTTGCCGAAAATTTGCAGAATAACTCTCCAAGATAGGATATTCACCCATAGGTCCAGAATCACGCCATGCAATCATTCGATCTCGGATCCAAGGGTTCTCAGAAGCCCATATCAGGGAGCATGGAAAGCCCTTCCGTTCGCACGCCCCACTCTGCATTTTTACAATCGGAAAACCGCTAGCAGTTCGCTCCCACTCGTCCCCGGCCATCCTTTAACATTACGGTTGTTTGCTCCTAGTCGTCCCGTCCTTTCACATTACAACAATTCCACTAAACCTAACCCTCCTCCCAAATCCATGGTGTCCCAAATCTCCATGATCGGTGGTGAGTACAAGGTTAGAACCACCATCGGCGATGAGTTCGATGTCATCTACACCCGTTCTACCACAATGGTGAAATGATGCCTTGCTCGCTTCACACGCATCTTCGAAAGCTCAAAGACAGAGTGGGTCGCTGGGCTAGATGTTGAGTACACCACAGTCCTGGGAAAAGAGAAGAATCTAAAGGAGGAAGAGAAGAAGAAGCATGTCGTGATCCAGGTTTGCGTGCATAACTTGTGCTTGGTCTACCACATATGCCATGCCGACGTTGAGTGTGAGGAATTTAAGAACTTCCTCAGGTGTGGCAAAGTCAAATTTGTTTATGTAGACTTTAGGAACGACAAAGAAGTCCTGGGTCGGATAGTCCTGTTAGTAGGCCAGCCCTTCGACCTCCAGAGGAATGTTCTGGTGTACTCCCGTCAGCCTTCAATGCTGACCCTGGGAGCAGCCATGGTTGATCCTTCATATGGTAAACTGACGAAACCTCCACACAAGTTTCATCTTGCATGGCAGTGGAATGTACTAGATGGAGATCACATCAATTACGCTGCAATGGATGCCTACCTTTGTTTGAATATCTACAAGGGTTGGATGAAGAGGGAGAGCCAAGTGTGCGGTTCAAGCAAAGAAGTATCGACCAAGAGGAAGAGGAACAAGGACGAAGTCGAGCACATGGACAAGGAGTCCGAGTAAGGTGGCAGTGTCGTTGCTCATGGTGGTAGTAATGCAGTGCCTACCGGATTAGTTGCTTAGTTTAATTTCAGGGTACTTTGTTTTATTTGAGGGGTGTGTTGTGTTGAGCCCCCAGCAGAACTATGTTATGTTCCTTCTCGTTACTTTAACTCTTCGGCCCGTACATACTAGTATTTCTTATAGTTCATACTGTAGTTGGTAGTACTACCACTCGTTTCTTCACATTATATACGTACAATATATATGGCCAACATCATATAGCCAACAGTTTAGTTGTACAAGAATTTCAGGGTGCTTAGTTTTATTTGAGAGGTGTGTTGTATTGGACACCATTATTGTGACTCAAATCTATTTTTCCATGTTATAATGACATAAATACCTATGGACCAACATGCCAGCTCTCCCTCTATCTCACTACAGTACAATAGAGTGTGGGGCCTACTTGATCCCAACAACATTCTTATTTTCCTATAAAATTATTCGCTTGGTTACTCCTGACAAGCGGGGCCACACTTATCATTGTGAGATAGAGAGAATCGACATGTGGGTCTAGGATTATTTTTGTCATATAACGTGGTCAATGGTTTTGACGTGAAAATAAGAATGTCTAATGGTATTTTTGAGCAAACATGGCAATTTTGTCTCATGCAAGAGCCTGGCTATATGCGTGCTCCAAGGCTCCGCACCGCGTCCCACCCCTTCGCAAAGACTGCCACGCGAGTGTTTGCAACTACCATGTTCGGGTTGCGCTTGGATCTTTGCCTCTTCGAAAAGACGAACAATGATGTTACTATTTCTACAGTATCGAATCAACTACTGCATGTCCGTGCACCATGCGCGGGAGGGATAGCTTGTTGTAGTAAGCAAACGCCTATCCTCGTCTGCGAGCCACCGCGTGCATGGGCGAGGGAGAGGGCGTGTAGTAGTAAAATCAAGCTTCTCCTCATTGTACGAGTTGACACGACACATCATAGCATTGCCCCCACATGCTTGCCTCTAAACTTGGCTAAAAGACCTGTAGTGTACAATATATTTGCTGCAACCTCTAACATTTACCCCACCACAAATTAAAGTATATATTCCTGTCTTGACCAGATGAGCGTGCAAACTACAATCACCAGGAAAAAAGTTAGGGCCAGAAGATTATTTTAATCAAAAAAATGCTTCGAGACAGCCTCATACCATGGAGTCAACTCTGATGATTTTAAGCTTAGAGGCACGATACACGCTATCCTAGACTACGTCACTATACTACCTCCCCTACACGTGAAACTGCCACACGAGCATCTGGGTTGCGCTTCCGGTTGCGCTTGGCTCTTCGCCTCTTCGGGAAGTCGAACAATGATGGTACTACTGCAGTGGAGTACTACTAGTATGCTTCTGGACATCTGACACCGAATGAACTGCTGCATGTCCATCGCGTGCGGGAGGGAGAGCGTGTAGCGAAAGCTTCTCCTAGTCCTGTGAGCCACCACGCTCATGCCCCGGCCCTAAAGCGAGAGATGGTTGTGCACGAGGAGGGTGAGAACATGTCAACAGAACAAGACCCAACGATGGAGCTCTTTATGGTCTCTATGGACCTCACCTTGCTCCACTGCCCCTTGTGCCTCCGCCCCTTGAAGCCTCTAGTGTATGAGGTTTGAATACACCTCATCCGTTCGGCTGATTGAGCAAGGTGCAGGTTTCTTGATTGATGTGTTGTTCTATTGATTTGATGTGTAGTGCAAGGGAGGGCACCTGGCCTGCGCAGACTGTCGCGACGAGCGCCCCGGGAACTAGCGGTAGTGCCATAAGTGTGAGCGTGGTGGCGACTTCGACGTGCAAAACACGATGATGGATGCCGTCCTCTCCTCAGTGAGGGTGGAGTGCCCACATGAAGGCTATGGGCTCTACATCACTTACCACAAGCTCGCCGATCAACAGAGTGTGTGTCCGCTCGCACCCTGCAAATGCCCTGTGCCCATCCACGGCTAGGAAGGCACGCCGCCGGCGCTCTCCCACCACATCAGCACCGTGCATCCCATGCCCGTGCACATGATCCAGTACGGCAAGGTGCTCCAGCTGCAAGTGCCAGTGTCGGAGCCACGACTCTTGCTGTTTGCGGCGGAGGACGGCCACACATTTTTCTTGGTCGGCAGCATGCTCGACATCGGCGCGCCTATCTCTGTGTCGGTCGTCTGCATCAGAGCGGGGGCGTCCCCACTGCCGCATTACATGGCCAAGCTGTGGGCGAACGGCCCGTCGGGGGAGCCCAAAGGCTGGACCGATGCTGTCAAGGTGGAAATCAAGGTGACAAGTAGCAAGGATCTCGACGATGTCGCCGTGCAGGAGTTGACCTTGTTCATAATTCCGCCCAAGTAGCTGGCCGGGGCTGGGTTGTCGAGGACGTTGTCCCTCCACATTCAGATTGACAAGCTCACCTCCTAAATGTTTCTACAGTGCCTTCTGTTTATCTTAGTAATATTCTAATATGGGGGTTAGCTCGGTCTACTTTAGCTTAAGAGATGGTGGGTTTTGGTGGCGATGCAGCAATTACTTTGACATCATATCAGCAGTTAAAGTAATTTGCACCTGTCAAATGGATATTTTGTGTCTGTTGGATATAAAGATCCTTTGGGTAAGAAGTATAAGCAGCTTATATGCTTGTTTGTTCAGGAAGTGTTGCATACTTGTGCAAGTTGACGCGACACATCAAAGTAGTACTACTACTAGTAGTAGTCACTCGACTGCGCACCAGACAGACGAAGCTCGTGTCATGTTGGTGTCGTGTGCGGCCCACACATTAACCAAAACCTCGCGCCTCCAGCTTAGCCTCCGCATTTTAAACTCCTCAATCTCAAGGGCAAGGAGCAACGGGGACCTATGATAGAGCCAATCGGATGGTTGAGAACACTACAATTCGTAGCTACAGATGCATGTGTGAGAGAGGACGAGTGCATGCGTGCACCTCTTCTCTTCATGTATAACGTACTAAACTCAGGGTATAAGTGTATGTGGGTGGCATCGACCTAGGGAGCTAGAGATGGTGCGTGTGAGAAGTCTCGAGAGACTAGGTGTGTGCGTGGGAAAGAGGGAGAGAGATGATATGTGTCGATGTAATGCGTGTGAAAAAAAGACTAGTCTATAGCTCGCCATGAGGCTATTCCTGTCAAACGCCCCAATAACCGTAAGATATGTATCCATCGGTGCCAATTATTGCACGTACACAACAATAGAAAAAGAAGTACACCATGGCCGAGAATATGTGCCCACGTTACCCCATTCGGGAATAGTGTCGCACTTCTAAACTAGAACCGTCAATAAATTTTGAGCTTGTGTCTCATCACATTCCAAATTACTACCACGCTATACTTAATTGCAAACCTATTCACACATATCACAACCTAAACGGTTTCCCACTTAGGAGCGTATTAGTACTCGGTTATAAATACTACTATGCCAAGATGACTGCACATTCCTTCTCAACTCCTCATCCATAAAAACAAACAAGTCATTCAGCATCATTCCCTTGCATCTGCCATCGCCAGCGTGAGTTCTGGGTCAAGAGATTACCACCAGGGAGAGGCGAACATGGAAGCGGAAGCACGAGAGATGTCCCGCCTTGCCGCGAAAGCAGCCGACATGTCCCGCCGCACGGTAGTAGGAGCACGGAGGTCCCGTCGCACCATCGATGCAGCAGACTGGTCCAGCCGCGCCACTGAAGCAACAGAGATGTCCCGTTGTGCCGCGAATGTAGCGGAGATGTCCTCCCGCACCGCGGCGGCCTAGGAAAATGTCTCGCGGGTAGGCGAGGACTCTTACAGGCACATGCATGCGATCGTCCATAGCCAGATGGATCAGATCTTCGGCTGGGCGAGGTTGCAGGATGACATGAAAGCCTCGTTTGAACAGGCTACCGGCATCATCCGGCAACTAGGGAAGGCCAATGCGAACCTCCGGGATGAGCGTGACCTACTGTGGGCGAATATCGCTGGAAGGGCGAAGCAGGCGAAGGAGACCACTGCCTTGTTGAAGAGGACGGGCATCATCATCAAGAAACTTATGGACGAGAATTCCATGCTTTGTATCGAGTGCGAAAGGCTGGTGGAGGTATCTGTGGATGCTGCCAAGCAGCGTTTTAAGGACATGAAACTGATGAAATAGATCATTGCCACTCGCCGCGAGAACTAGTCTCGTCTCCCGACCTGCAGCACATCAACAAAGTAGAGATCAGCGAGCCAGATTATTGTATGCGTCTTCCTTCTTTTGCCCATGTGTATTTCGGGCGTAGCCGCATGTGCCTTTTTTTAATTATCTTCCTAAATATGTAAGACAATTATTATCCACTGTCGTCATCCTTATATATTCATCAGTCTTGCTATAAGTCGCAGTAGATGCTATATAGGTCCATCGGATCTTACATCAAGATCCGTGCAAATTTTCTTCTCAGATTTTCTTTTTTTCTCTCTTAAATCTCAGTCGAGTGAGACATAGCCACACCATTAAACATGGGCTCGGGCGCCATTAATGGAGACCTTGGGAGAGAGGTGGGCGGCAGATGGAGGTCAGAGGGCTCTCCTCCTGATAAGCACGCGTAGGGGTCTGATCGCACGCCTCCCGTACTCCAATAGCTACCCTGCACGACGCCTCCTAGCTAATAAAAAAAGGGGATGCATGGCTGTACGTAAATGCTAAGTAGAACGCCCACGGTTTCAATAATACTTGTATTTTTGATTGTAACGTGACAGCACTGGTTCCAAAATGACTTTGTTGATTGTTAATGTGTGTGCCTTTGCAAATCGGACAGCAAAATGACCACATCATGTTGGTGCCATGTCATGACACCAAGCCAAGTTACATGATTTTCATGTGTGTTTTGATTTACAGGAATTAAAAAACCAAGTTTCTCAATGTTTCCGGCCGAGCCATGATGCGCAGATGTTTGAATTTCATTCCCATTTCTTGCATGGGACCTAGAAATTTACCCGAGGACACACATGTGATTTTTGAACCAACTTTGGTGCACTGGAGCATGTGCTTGTAGTTCAAATTTGAATTATGCACATTAAATGACCAGAAACTCAATTAATGTACAAAAAGGCCAAATGAACCCAGAATAGTTCCAAAATTTAACACGACACTCATATAGTTCTATGTTGCCTCTATAAAGAAATTCAAGGGGGGCAATGTATATCATTTCACACACAAAGGTGAAACGTTCCCTCTCAGAACCACATGCCTTCTTGAGAGAAGCTCTGGTTTGCAAAGAATCTTATACCAAAACTTGTTCCAATTCAGCCAAATTTTTTACCACAACATGATAGTACCATGACATGACACCATGCCAAGTTTCATGATTTTTAGGCGTGTTTTGGATTTACAGGAATTTTAAAACCAACTTTCTCAATGTTCTCAGCCGAGCCACGACGCCTAGATGTGATTTCATTCCCGTTCCTTGCATGGAGCCTAGAAATTCACCCGAGGACACACATGTGATTTTTCAACCAACTTTGGTGCACTACAACATGTGCTTGTAGTTCAGAATTGAATTATGCACATTAAATGACCAGAAACTCAATTAATGTATAAAAAGGGACAAACGAACCCGGACAAATCCCAAAATTTAACACGACTGTCATATAGTTCTATGTTGCGTCTATAAAGAAAATCAGGGGGGCAGTGTATATCGTTTCGCACACAAATGTGAGATGTTCCCTCTCAGAACCACGAGCCTTCTTGAGAGAAGCTCTAGTTTGCAAGAAGCTTATACCAAAACTTGATCCAATTCGGCCAAGTTTTTTACCATAGCATGTTAGTGCCATGACATGACACCATGCCGAGTTTCATGATTTCTAGGCGAGTTTTTGATTTACGGGAATTTAAAAACCAAGTTTCTCAATGTTCTCGGCCGAGTCACGACGCCAGATGTTTAAATTTCATTCCCATTTCTTGCATGGGACCTAGAAATTCACCCAAGGACACACATGTGATTTTTCAACCAACTTTGGTGCATCGGAGCATGTGGTTGCAGTTCAAATTTGAATTATGCACACTAAATGTCCAGAAACTCAATTAATGTATAAAAAAGGCCAAACGAACCCGGAATAATTCCAAAATTTAACAAAATGTAAACTATGTTGCCTATGTAAAGAAAATCAGGGGGAAGAAGCGTATATTGCTTCACACACAAATGTGACATGTTCCCTCTCGGAACCACGAGGCTTGTTCAGAGAATCTCCGATTTGCAAGAAGCTTATACCAAAACTTGTCCCAATTCGGCCAAAAATTATACATATGAAAACAGGGTTTAGATTATCCCGAACATCTCGCTACCTAGACCAATAATGTACTATGATTTGAATTCAACATAAAATGGATACAAATATTTGAATTGGAGATCGTATGGTACATGTAGTTCATAGTGAAATATGATTACTGCTATATGCATGTTTTCTATTATCAAGATAATATTTAAATGATGGTATAACTTGACAATAATCGTATTCAAATAAAGTAAATTGATTCCAATTTAGTCCATATGGTAGACGACAATATATATGTTCATAGGATGGAGTAAAATGTTCATATAAGATGGAAGATCAAAATGTAGGACTACATCCATTATAAACCACAAGGTCACCTAACGATATATTCAAATTCAACACAACATGGATTAAAAAAATTGAAATTCGAGATCCTGGCATTTGTAATCATATAAAAAGGGACATGAATCTTTCTTGTGGTGGGAATTGATTTGTTTTTTGTTGTTGTTGAGGGAAGTGCGAATTGATTTGATACTGTACATGGTAGTATTGTTCTTCCAGTTTTTTTTACATTTTTCTTTTAGTTTTTTCAATGGCATTTATAGCAATATAGTACAAGGGAGATGACTCTCTTGTGTCTTGTATGAATTGTTTTTTTACACATCAAGTTTGTTCCGCCGAACATGGAATCCGCACCTTGTTATCCCGAAATTTTCAAGCTCGGGTATCTTTTGTCTCTTCTGTCGTGAAACTCCCGCCTCTTCAACCCGCGCCGCGCCTTGTTATCTTGAAATTTCAACGCGCGCGAAAACTCCCTCCTCATCTGAAATCGGTCCCGCAGCCCGGACACGCGAAATCCCCCTTCTACCTCTCTGCCGGAAATGCCGCCTCGACGTCGCGTGGTCAAAACCGGTGGGGGTTCATTTTTAACTTACCCTACATGTTGGACAAGCGCGTCGCTAAGGCATGGCTCCCCCTATCTTCCCCTTTGTCCCCCGATTCGTACACCGAGGCCGCCAAAAACCGCGAAACCCCATGCTCCTCCGTCCCCCCCTCCCCGACCGCCGCCCAGCCGGAGACTCTTCCCCGATGATGTCATCCACCGCAACAGCTTGCCGTCCCTCATCCACCGCAATGTGGATCCGTTGTCGATCTCGTCGTCCCGCGTGATCAGCGGCCCAGTCCTCCACCTCCAAGGAGCTGCCCCGACATTTGCCTTGTCTATCGTGCCACCTCCATACCGACAGCAATGTCTTGACCTGCCCCACCGGAACCGCAACACACTCACCAATTCCTCCGATGAAGTTGAGGCCTACTCGACGCCACCAAGGAGGTTCTGCAATCACCGCTGCATTTTATCTTTTATTTGATCTCACGGGGTTGTCGGTGCTCGATACCGAGCAACCATGGTGGGTATCCATCAACGGCGCCATCGCCAGCCACTCCATCCATGTCGTCTCTCCCCATGTCATTGCTTCCTCGGTGGTGACTTCCACACCGGCACTAGCTGCTGCTGCTCCGGCACTCGCTCGTGTTGTTGCTGCTCCGGCTCTCACTCGTGTTGCGGCTCTATTCTTACTGTCGGTCGCGCTTCTGCAATGCTCTTGCTTTCGTTTGTGCCGCTGCTCTGCTCTGCTATTGCTGTCGGTCACGCTGCTACTCCGCTCTTGCTCTCGTTTGTGCTACTGCTCTGCTCTTGCTCTTGCTACATCTACTGCTTCTGCTGCTGCACGACCTCCGGAAGCTACAGGAGTTGCTGCTTTAGCACTCGCTCGCAGTGCTGCAGCACGAGTTGCTCTCTGCTAGTGCGTTCCCTGCTCAAGCGGCTGCTGATTTAGATCACTGCTTCTCTGCTACTAGTGCTCGAACACCCTAAACTTCTATTGCAACTCTGCTACTAGTTCAATCAGTTTCGACAATAAAATTCAGTATCGACTGTAAAGTTCAGTTTCTTCAGTTAAGTTCAGAGTGAACAATATTTACAGCATCTGTCGGAGCGGCCGTGGCGCAGATGATGCATTTTACATCTAGCACTTTTTGGTGACTTACATCATCTATTCCAGATGATATTAGAGTCCCACTTCATATTAACATTGTCTGTCTTGTCCCACTTCAGCCTCACCATCGTACACCTCAGCGGAGTTGCTCCAACAACAGAACCATCCATCACAACAGAGCAGTACCCTTGACACCATATCCATAGGCCTCATATCTTCTTCCCCGCCTTTGACAGTCACACCAGCATCACCATCCTCCACGTCCAACCCAATGATGTTGAGGTCAACAAGGCTATGCCAGAGGTTGTACACTCGTCGCATCACTTTGTTACTCTGCATTCATGTCGATCCCTCTAGGATCCTTTGCTTCAAGCAGTTGCAAATCTAGAAATAAATGAATCGTGGTCACAAAGTTAGCAAGGAGAAAACTAAATGCTCTTTTGAACCACAATTTTAATCGGTTTAGCAAAGCTAGCCATTATATGATACTAATGTGGACCAAATCTAAGCTCACAAATTATTTTGAGTGCAGGCTTCAGCCTGTTGAAGACTACCTACTAGAATCGCCACTGGTTCAAAGAAAAAGTGAAGGAAAACATAGGAATTGGAAACTTTACTATGGTACTACTATTTATGCATTTGGTTAGAATGAATGGAGCAAAGCAAAGTGGAGGATTTTTTTTCCTTTGTTGTCTCTTTCAAAGAAAAAACGTATGAATTTTAATATCCACTTGGACATCCTTTTCAAATTAATATGCATGGAGAACAAGACTAATTGCATTACTGGCATAATAAGATTTACTCAGGTCCCGAACTATGCGTCTAAGGCTAATGGTAACAGGAGGTGGGGGACATAATGTTTACCCAGGTTCGGGCCCTCTCGATGGAGGTAATACCCTACTTCCTGCTTGATTAATCTTGATGATATGATTATTACAAGAGTTGATCCACCACGAGATCATAGAGGCTAAACCCTAGGAGCTAGCCTATGATTATGATTGATTTTTGTCCTACGGACTAAACCCTTCGGTTTATATAGACACCGGAGGGGGCTAGGGTTACACCACTACAAAGAAAAGACACATCCGTGACATTTTGGGCCAAACAAATTTTTTTCTGTCATACATATGACATTTCTATGACGATAATTGTGACAAAATCCGGTATCATCATAGATGTGGTGGGCTCCTACTTCTATGACGAAAAATCATGACAGAAAATGGGCTTTTCGTCCTGGGCGGGCTGGAGACGCAGCTGCATGACATTCTTTGGGCCGTCCATGACGGAAAAAACCGTGGTAGAAGTGAGGGCGAGGATAATTTCGGGGAGTTCCCAGTTACGGTGGGAGGTCGGGGGCCGAGCGATGCGCGTTTCTCTCGTACTTGTACGCGCGGGTGTGCAAGGCGTTGGCTCTAACTGAACCCGAGTGAGGCGTTGGGCTCTAACTGAACCCGAGCGATTGCACTGCTGGCTACACATTACTCAACCCGAGCGATCGATCGATGGCTGTTAACTGAACCCGATCAAGTGATTCCTTCGCTACTTCTGCTAACTGAAGCCGATCGATTGGATGAACAGTGAGCGTTGCGGGGGG
>NC_041391.1:532578239-532579410 GCF_002162155.2 Triticum dicoccoides | reverse complement strand
CGTTGCCTCTGGATGAACAGGACCCCGTGGTGTGGAGGGCTGGATGAATAGTAGACGGTGGAGGGGTGCCCGTGGAGGGGTGGTTGAACAGTAGCCGGTGGAGTAGCATGCGGTAGAGGCTGGATGAACATGAGCCCATGGAGGCTGGAGGAGGTCGACGGTAGCCCGTGGAGGATGGAGGAGGTCGATGGTGGAGATGAACAGTATCCCGTGGAGTCCCATTTTGCGGTACGCCACACCCCTCCTGATGAACAGGACCCCCGTTTCGACTGTAGCACTCCAACACAAGTCCGTTTCGTCCGTTTTGCGGTACGCCACACCCCTCCCGATCAACAGGACCCCTGTTTCGACCGTAGGAGGTCCTCGTCCGTTTTGTAGTACGCCACACCCCTCCCGATCAACGGGACCCCCGTTTCGACCGTAGGAGGTTCGTTTCCTCCGTTTTGCGGTATGCCAGACCCCTCCCGATCAACAGGACCCCCATTTCAACGTGGCCGGTCGAACACAAGGACGTTTCCTCCGTTCTACGGTACGCCAGGCCTCGTTTCCATCGCGTGTTCCGTCCAAGCCCTCCCGATGAACACGACCACGCATTCCGTTCTGACCCAGCCGATTGGCTCCCCATGAACACGATGACGACGCTGTTTCTCCATTCCGACCTAGCCACGTACACGAGCCCTGGCCGTACGTATGCGCGAGTAGGCGTTCGAGACCCCACCCATATGTACACATACATGGCCGTATTTTCTTTCTTGTACACTGGCTGTTGTACGTACGTGTACATGCTACGTGTGCGCCTCTACTATGACATGTACGTGCCTCTACTACGACACGTGCGCGCCTCTACATCGACACGTGCGTGCCTCTACATCGACCAGTATATATGTACGTACACATTCGCGACCAGAATGACAATGCTACATACGCTTCGACCAGGTGGGTCCCGACTGTCAGGCACTTCCCTGCATGCGAAAATGTAGCTGGTGGGTCCCAGTAGTCAGGGGGGCGAATCATTTTTTTGCCCGGACGCACTTCCTTGCGTGCGAAGATGTAGCTGGTGGGTCCCAGCAGTTAGGGGGGCGAATCATTTTTTTGCCTGGACGCACTTCCTTGCGTGCGAAGATGTAGCTGGTGGGTCGCAGCAGTCAGGGGGTGAATCGTTTTTTTTTTG
>NC_041391.1:532556561-532578229 GCF_002162155.2 Triticum dicoccoides | reverse complement strand
CAGGACCCCCGTTTCGACCGTAGGAGGTCCGTTTCCTCCGTTTTGCGGTACGCCACACCCCTCCCGA
The DNA here is from genome assembly GCF_002162155.2 of Triticum dicoccoides. NCBI lineage: Eukaryota > Viridiplantae > Streptophyta > Magnoliopsida > Poales > Poaceae > Triticum > Triticum dicoccoides. The sequence continues at coordinate 532,578,162 of NC_041391.1, read as the reverse complement.
TCAACATGACCCCCGTTTCGACCGTAGGAGGTCTGTTTCCTCCGTTTTGCGGTACGCCAGACCCCCCGATCAACAACACCCAGTTCCGAACGTGGCCGGTCAAACACAAGGCCGTTTCCTCTGTTCTGCAGTACGCCAGGCCTCGTTTTCATCGCCTGTTCCATCCAAGCCCTCCCAATGAACACGACCACACATTTCGTTCCGACCCAGCCATTTGGCTCCCCATGAACACAATGACGACGCTGTTTCTCTGTTCCGACCCAGCCATGTACACGAGCCCTAGCCGTACGTATGCACGAGTAGGCGTTCGAGACCCTGCCCGTATGTACGTACGTGGCCATATTTTCTTTCTTGCACCCTGCCACTTCACATACGTGTACATGCTACGTGTGCGCCTCTACTACGACACGTGTGCGCCTCTACATCGACCAGTATATATGTACGTACACATTCGCGACCAGAATGACAATGCTACGTACGCTTTGACCAGGTGGGTCTCGACTGTCACGCACTTCCTTGCCTGCGAAGATGTAGCTGGTGGGTCCCAGCAGTTAGGGGGCCGAATCGTTTTGTTTTTTTTGCCCGGACGCACTTCCTTGTGTCCGAAGGTGTAGCTGGTGGGTCCCAGCTGTCAGGTGGGAAACGTTTTTTCATGAAATACGGTGTCCCGTCCGGTGGGTCCCCGTTGTCAGGTGGAGGAATAATTATTTTGCGCATAATAAGGAGGCAATTCCTTGCAGCCGCCATGGACCCAGCTGTCAGCCTCTCCACGCACAGTACTCTTCCGATGGAAGTCGGTCGTTGACCACATTGACCACGCCGCGCCGAGAGCACCACAGCGGTGGACGACGACGATGCCTAGGAAGGGGACGACGCGGAGCTGGGGAAGACGCAGCAGTGGATGCCCACGCAAAGAGGAGTACGAGGGTTCACTGGTTCGGCTGCGGTGTGAGGCTGCCATCGCCGCAGAATAACAGGGGGTGTGGATGAGTAGAGGGATGGCCTGGCTAGCGGTGGGAGTAGTAGGGGGCGGTGAGGCCTCCGCGGTATCACAGCCGGCCACGGGAGACACGAGCATGCGGCACGACCGGCGCTGCTTTCGGCGGCTGGAGAACGAAGACCAGAGGTTGAAGAAGCACTACGGTCGTTGTATGTACATCGTACGGTCACTGGAGTATTGACTAAGTTGACAAAGCCCTCCGTCCCCGTCAACTTAGTAAGCCCACAAGTCTGCCTACCACTATACTGGGTCCTAGTTAGCAGGGGGAGCATTCATTTTTTTTGCGTAATAAGGAGGCACTTCCTTGCGTGCGAAGATATAGCTGGTGGGTCCAAGCTGTCAGGGGCGGTAACATTTTTTCACAAAATATAGAGGCCCTTTCGGTGGGTCCCAGATGTTAGGTGGAGAAATCATTATTTTGTGCGTAATAAGGAGGCATTTCCTTGCATGCGGCCGTGGACCCAGCTGTCAGCCTCTCCACGTACAGTCCACTTCAGATGCATGCCGGTCATTGGCCATGTTGACCAGGCCGCGCCGAGAGCACCAGGGCGGTGGACGACGGCGAGGCCTAGGAAGGGAACGACACGGAGGCAGGGAAGACTCGACAGTTGTTTCCCACGCGGAGGGGAGTACGACTGTACGAGGGTTTACTGGTTCGTCTGCCGTTGCCGGAGAATAACAACAGGTGTGGGTGAACAGAGGGATGGCTAGGCCAGCGATGGGAGTACGGTGGGGCGGTGAGGCCTGCACGACAGCACAGCCGGCCGCGGGGAGGAGGGAGAAGGCAGTCCCGCCGGTGCTTGTTTGAGTGGCTGGAGCAGGAAGAGCAGAGATTGAAGAAGCACGACGGCCGTTGGATGGAATCCAACAGTCACTGCTTGTGCGTCAACCTTTTTTTTAGGAAAGCCTCAAATCTGTGGAAAACAGCATACAACCCATTCGCCATTATTTCTAATAATTTACATCCCATTTGCTAATTCTGAAGGTTTTTTTGGAGCCCATATTCTTTTTGTTAGCATTACAGCCCATATTGTGGCCACGGTTAAAAAATAATACGAAATTTTGCATGTTTCGGTTGGTCCGAACTGTTTTTAATCCTGAAATTTCGAGTCACATTCAAAATGATTTTAAAAATAAATGTATATCAATATAAATCCAACAAATTGTCCACGCATAAAAATAAATGCAATTTAAAATCTCAAAATGAAAAAAAGATATTTGAAACTAATTGTCGGTTTGATGTGTTTTAAAAATGTACAACCCATTTCTCATTACTGATAGGCCATTTTCTCGGCCAGCCGAATGAAGCTCTCCTCGTCTTGAAAGATTTGCAACCCAACAGGCCTGACAAAGCGACTTACTTGGCAAATCACACAAAAACTGGGCTGTGGCCGTGGACCCAGCTGTCAGCCTCTCCACGTACAGTACTCTTCCGATGGAAGTCGTTCCTTGACCATGCTGAGCACGCCGCGCAGAGAGCACCACGGCGGTGGACGACGGTGAGGCCTAGGAAGGGGATGACGCGAAGCCGGGGAAGATGCAGGAGTGGATGCCCACGCGGTGAGGAGTACGAGGGTTCACTGGTTCGGCTGCGGTGTGAGGCTGCCGTCACCGCAGAATAACAGGGAGAGTGGGTGAGTGGAGGGATGGCCTGGCTAGTGGTGGGAGTAGTATGGGGGCGGTGAGGCCTCCGCGACAGCACAGCCGACCATGGGAGGCATGAGCATGCGGCACGACCAGCGCTGCTTTGGGCGGCTGGAGCAAGAAGGCCAAAGGTTGAAGAAGCACTACGGCCGTTGGATGGATATCGTACGGTCACTGGAGCTAGAATCGTTCATATATTGACTAAGTTGACAAAGCCCTCTGTCCCTGTCAACTTAGTAGGCCCACAAGTCAGCCTCCCACTATGGTGGGTCCCAGCTGGCAGGGGGGTATTCATTTTTTGTGCGCAATAAGAAGGCACTTCCTTGCATGCAAGATATAGTTGGTGGGTCCGACATGTCAGCAAAGGGAACTTTTTTTCACGAAATACAGAGGCCCTTCCGGTGGGTCCCAGATGTCAGGTGGAGGAGTCATTATTTTGCGCGTAATAAGGAGGCATTTCCTTGTGTGCGGCCGTGGACCCAGCTGTCAGCCTCTCCACGTACAGTCCACTTCCGATGGTTCACTGGTTCGACTACGGCATGAGGCTGCCATCGCCGCAGCATAACATGGGGTGTGGGTGAGTAGAGGGATGCCCTGGGCCCGCGGTGGGAGTAGTAGGGGCGGTGAGGCCTCTGCGGTATCACAGCCGGCCACGAGAGGCAGGAGCACGCGGCACGACTGGCGCTGCTTTGGGCGGCTGGAGCAAGAAGACCAGAGGTTGAAGAAGCACTATGGCCGTTGGATGGACATCATACGGTCACTGGAGCTAGAATCGTTCACATTGACTAAGTTGACAAAGCCCTCTGTCCTCGTCAACTTAGTAGGCCCACAAGTCAGCCACCCACTATGGTGGGTCCCACCTAGTAGGGGGTAATCATTTTTTGTGCGTAATAAGGAGGCACTTCCTTGCGTGCGAAGATATAGCTGGTGGGTCCGACCTGTCAGCAGGGGAACATTTTTTTTCGCGAAATACAGAGGCCCTTCCGTTGGGTCCCAGCTGTCAGGTGGAGGAATCATTATTTTGCGCGTAATAAGGAGGCATTTCCTTGTGTGCGGCCATGGAACCAGCTGTCAGCCTCTCCACGTACAGTCCACGGCCGATGGATGTCGTTCGTTGACCACGTTAACCAGGCCGCGCCGAGAGCAGCATGGCGGTGGACGACGGTGAGGCCTAGGAAGGGAATGACATGGAGCGGGGGAAAACTCGGCAATGGTTGCCCATGCGATGGGGAGTACGAGGGTTTACTGGTCCGGCTGCCGTCGCCGGAAAATAACAGGAGGTGTGGGTGAGCAGAGGAATGGCCTGGCCAGCAATGAAGTAGGGTGGGGTGGTGCGGCCTGTGCGGCAGCACAGCCGGCCATGGGAGGCGGGAGCAGGCAGTCCCACCGGAGCTGGTTTGGGCGGCTCGAGCAAGAAGATCAGATATTGAAGAAGCAGCACGGCCGTTGGATTAACATCCAATGGTCACTGTTGCTAGAATCGTTTGTGGACTAAGTTTACGAAGCCAAAGTACACGTCAACCTAGTAGACCCACAAGTCAGCCTCCAAATATGTTCCAAACAGCTTACAACCCAAAATTTCTAGCCAGATCCAAATTAATTTTAAATCTAAATATACCTTAATTTAAATTCAATGAAATTTTACCTGCACAAAAACAATGAAATTTAAAATATCAAAATCTAAAAGAAAACAATATTTTGGAACTTATTGCCTGTTTGTTGTATTTTTTCATTTTACAGCCCATTTATTATTACTTATAGCCCATTTCTTATTACTTATAGCCCATTTTTTTTGGGCAAAATGCATCCCTCCTCGTCTTGAAATATTTCTGGCCCAGCAGGGCGTAGAAAAGCAAGTAGGCCTATGTTGGTTATTCTGCAAAAAACAAAATAGCTGGCTAGCCATTTTTCAGAAAGGAAAAAAACAAACTGGGCTGGTCATGTGCTAAACATATGAAATAAAAGCCTGGGCTAGACGGGCCACGGGTCCCGCAACCCAGTTGATACCTTTCTCCGCCCCAAAAAAACAAAATTACTGCGCGCGCTGTTGGGTCCCTACTGTCATCCTCACCATGTACAGTCATCTCCTTATTCCTCTCGCTTGTTGACCATGTTGACAACACCGGAGGGCGGTGTCGCAGTGAGCGAACCAAGGCGGAGGACGATGGTGAGGCCTCGGACGGGAACGAACAGGAGCCGGGGAAGATCACATCCAGCCGTGGGAGGCGGGAGCAGGCGGTCCCCGCCGGCGCTGGTTTGGCTTATGCGGCTCGAGGAAGAAGAGACTGAAGAAACGCGATAGACGTTGAATCTCAATCCAACGGTCAAGGTTGGCACAATCGTTTGTTGACTAAGCGGACACCAAGTAGCATACTTTTGTATATATAGGATGAAAACTGCGAGGAAAATGCGTTCGTCTGCCGTCCTGCTCACAGGGAACATTCGCCACATAAGTGACTAGCACCCTTGGTTTTCAACCGAGAGGTCTTGGGTTCGAGTCCCAGGAACTCTCAATTTTGTCCTCCTTCCTTCCTCGCAAAAAGGGAAAGAAAATCAAAGACTTGGGAAGGTGTACAGAACAAGCTAGTGTACCAGTAAAGAGACGTTGACGAGTTTTAGAAAAAAGAGAGACGTGCTCCTGTAGCTGGTTCGAATCCAAACCTAGACTATGACTATATATGGTGCTATGCTACTCTGCAAGTAATGAAACTGACATATCCAATGTCCACTTCTCCTCTTCTCTACTTACTCTGCCTAGCATCAGAAGCTCTGGCCGCAGCAACCATGTCCGCTGGCTGCTCGTCCACCTGCTCTTCAGCAGGCAACAACCAGATATGCGCCAAGTCGCCACCCGTACCATCGCCCGTGGGTCTCATCACACCCCCGCCGGCATGCGCACCACAGCCGATTGCTCATCGCAACCCGCTGCCATTGGTGTGGTGCCACTGCTGCAAATCACGCAGAGTCATCCATCGCGTCTCAAGCACAATCCTCAACCCTGGTCGAGTCTTCTACAAATGCCCGAATCATGGGGTGATAATATGTTTAAGTGTTGTTCTGCTACTTTCAGTTGTTGATTTTTTAATAGTTTGGTTGATGATCTTCCAATTTGATTCATGCAGAAAAGGGAAGATTCGTGTGATTTGTATTTCTGGAAAGTTGCTTATGTGGGGGGAATGCAACTATGCTGATTATTTGGTTAGCAGAGGAATCCCAATACCAGCAGGTTGGGGTGTTGGACAAGTAACTGAAGGAACGGCAGAAGAGGAAGATGCAGAGCAGAAGGTTAAAGATGCAGTTCCTCTGATCATGGTCAAGCAACAGCTACTGAACGGCCTTGACAACAATGAGGAGATGAAAGAGCTTGTGAAGATAATGGGCAAAATCGATGTGCTCTGTAGGATGATTGTCTCTTTATTTGCAGTGTATGTAGCACTCGTGATGTATTCAGTGGCTACGACATGAGCACCTTGCTGAAACTAGTAATGAATGAAACCTGTGTAGCAGGCTAGGCGTAGTGTTGTGAACATCTAATGATTTCTATTAACAGAAATCAGGGGGTATCCCCTTTTTCTCATAAATAAATAAATTGCAGAGGCCCTGTCGGGTCAGCTTTGTTCTCATTCAAAGACGTCGAGCAAATTGCAGTCCAACAGCAACCTATGTCATCAAATTCAAGTTTCACAGCCAAATATGAGTACAACTAAACAACAATGTCATCATGTTTTAGTTGTCATACAATCACCAAACACAAATCAGCATACATAACAAGTGATGTTCTCACAGCAAAATACTAAACAACATGTTCATCAGGTTTCAGTTGTCATAGCAAACACAATTTCACATAGTAGATAAAAAACATCTTCTGACAGGCAAATACGACAAAAGCAATGTAATCATCATCCGCAGCAGCAGTGTCAACATCTTCGCCATGTGTATCAGTCCGAATCGTAATTCCCCATGGTGTCATCTTCTTCTTCGTCCTCAACATCCTCGAACGTTGGCTTCTTCTTGATCAACTCTTGTATGTCCACAGCACGACATGCAATCTTTTTGCCGGCATCATCGACGTGATGGTTCTCAAAGATATTAGGAACATCTGTGTTATCTTGTACATCAGGAGCAGTGTAAGCATCATCTTGTTGTGCAACTTCATTAAACAAATTCCTCTGCTCAAACCTTTGCAATACTCTCCAGTCATCGCTCCGTGCAAATGTGTCTTCCAAGAAAAATATTTGTGTTGCTTGATTTGCCAAAATAAAAGGCTCGTTGGTCTGGTACGCCGCCTTGACATTGATGGTTTTGAAATAATCATCAACTATGGGTTTTGCGATCCTGGAAAACAGGTTATACCAATGACAGCACAACAGAACCACACACCAATGATCCTCGAAACTGGAGATATACTGCAACTGAACAATGTCTGTTATGTTAGCATACATTTTAGTTGTCTCTTTGTCATATGTATTCGTGCTCATGATGGAACTGTTTTGTGTCTTCCTACCTTCGTCTCGTGCAAGGGTGTTGTAGAGCACAACTCCAACAACGCAAGATTCATAGTGTCTTACCCGAGTATCAGGACCCATTGCTAGTGAGTAAAGGGCATCATCAACTGCCTGCCCATCCTCCCGCATCTTCTTAAACTATGGTTAGAAAATAGACAAGCTGATCATCTTATGTACTCAATATATCAAAAAAAACTGACAGTGCACTTCAAAAGCTTACATGGTTCTTGAACCATTTCGCAAATCCTGCCATAACCAGTTTGTCAATGTTCCTTGGATTTTGCGTCAGTAACTCCTCTTTGTAGATGCTGCACAACATAGTGATTGCGTCAAACATCTAAATATATAAGAATGTGCTGCAAGTTTAGTAGATTACGATGTATAAGCCGCAGTACTGCACTTACTTGATATAAGGTAGTATCTCGGGACAATTATTCACGCATACCAAACCATTTTGTCCAAATCTTTAGGTTTGTCCTCTTGTCGACTCTTCCCTGTAACTCGAACAGAATAATCGAAAACATTGAGCCAGGGATTGTCTTCACCCACCTCTTTGCTAAGCTGATCAGCTGTTTCAATGTATTTTGAGCAGAATGTCAACGCTTCTGTAGCAATGTAGGCCTCTGCAATGGAACTCTCGGGTCTAGCTCTGTTCCTAACATAGCCCTTGAAAGTGCCTAGCCGCCTTTCAATAGGGTACATCCAGCCATACTGTACTGGACCTCTAAGTAGTGCCTCATCAGGTAGATGAACAGCCAAATGCACCATCACATCAAAGAAGGCTGGAGGATATATCTTCCAAGGTCGCATAGGATAGTTGGTATCTTGTCTGTAAGACGCTCCAAAGCATCTATCCTGATATTTCTACTGCAGAGTTCCCTGAAGAATTGTCCCAACTCTGCAACTGCTCTGTATAAGTCAGGGCGGCCCAATCCTCTAAGGATAATAAGTAAAACCCTTTGAAGTAGGACGTGGCAGTCATGAGTTTTCAACCCTTGTACCTTGTTTCCATCTGCACTGACTCTCCTTTCAGGGTTGGAAGCTAATCCATGTGGGAATCTCACACGTGACAGGACCTCACAGAATTCTTTTCTTTTTACCTTGTCCAAGACGTACATAGCTGGTGCCATATCCCGTGGTTTACCTTCATCTTGCACCTGCAAATCCTTTCTGATAACCAGGTCTGTCAAATCAATCCTAGATTTTAAGGTATCTTTCATCTTGCCTTCAATATTAAGAAGTGCACCGATAATGATGTCACATATATTTTTCTCGATGTGCATCACATCAAGATTATGCCGCATATCCAAATCTTTCCAATACTCCAAGTCCCACAAAGTGGACCTGCGGGTAAACAATAATCTCTCTTCTACCCCGCCACACTTCCTTTTCCCGCTACCATTACCAGGATGGTTTCCTGGTGTAATATGCCTGACCTTCTTTAATTCCACTTGCAACTCATCGGCGGTGAGCCTCTTTGGCGCATCACGGTTTTCATGCTTTGCATTGAACACATGTCTTCGGTATTTTCTAGGATGCGGCCTGTCCTTGGCAAGGAAACAGTGGTGTCCAATGTAACAGATCTTGCTAAGTATTGCGTATGACAGTGGATTCCTGTCATAGCGAACACATGCATTGTAACCATGTGTCGTTCGAGCTGACATAGTGCCCAAAGCCGGATAATCATGGATGCACCAAATTATAACAGCACGCAGAAAGAAATCAGCTGGTGGGCTGCTATATAGGTCTCGAGTGAGAACACCCTTCCATAGTTGTTGAAGTTCCTCCACAAGAGGCTTCATGAACAAATCAAAATCCTTTCCAAGACTTTTTGGACTTGGGATGAGCAAGGCCATCATGTAGTTTGATTCTTTGGTGCAGACATTTGGAGGCATGTTGTAAGGGATAACAAGCACTGGCCACATGCTATATGTGGCGCTTTGGTGGCCAAATGGGTTAAATCCATCTGAAGCTAAGCCAAGTCTAATGTTTCTCGGGTCAGTAGCAAACTCTTTGTGTTTATCATTGAAGGTTTTCCACTCACTACCATGAGATGGATGGCTCATTACATTCTTATCTCTGTACTCCTGGTTCCTAGAATGCCACAGTACATCCTCTCTTGTTTCAGCATCATGAAACAACCTCTGCAATCTTGGTGTAATTGGAAAATGTCTCAGAACATTATGAGGAATCCTCTTCACAACATCGCCATCTTTCCATCTTGATGATTTGCATTTTGGGCATTCACTTAAGTTGGCATAATCCTTCCGGAACAGAACACAATTATTCTTACAAACATGGATCATATCATATCCAATTCCAACTGCACGAAGGAAATTCTTTATTTTACTGTAGGTGTGTGGCAGCTCAGACGCATCTAGGAAAGATTTGCGGAAAGCAGCCAACATCGCATCGAATATTTGTTGGTCACCCGCTCAGATGTCTTCACCTGAAGAAAGGTGACCATAGTTGAGAATACTTACAACTTATTTCCTGGGGTGACAGCAATGTTGCATTAGTCCAACATGCGGGCCCACCGTTTTTCTTCTGCAGGTGAAAGTTCACGGAATGCACGAGCATTTCGTAGCATTGTTTCAATGTTGGTCAAACTCATTGGCTCCGCCACCACCACCTCCTCCTCCTCTTCCACTTGAGCATCAGGCAGATCAAGATGGTGCTCTGCTGCTTCCACGTAGTCAATAACATTGATGTTCACAGCTTCACCATGATGAACCCACCTAGTATATGTGACCGACATCCCATACAAGTGTAGATGATTTTGCACAGTTGACTGGGGTGTTGTAACTGAATTCATACAACTGCTACACGGGCAGAGCACATCTGATTTTGGACCACCATACTCAGCTATGATAAAGTTCATGAAGTTTTCAACCCCCTTAACATATGCAGCGGAGAATCTTCGAGTAGAAGTTATCCAAGTCCTCTCCATCTGTTAGACATACAAATTAGTTCTTCTACTAGATATTATAGGAAAAACATATATGCTTTTTTATGAAGTCCAGAAAAAAAATACCTAGGTCGATGTCTAAAGCTATGGCAAGATATTTGGACAAGCAGATCTAAGTAACAAAGTATATGTAAAGCTAATTCAGCAAACAGATTTGAGTGCTAAATTATGGCAGGCTGTTTCAGCAGTCAATGAGGCCGAGCACACAGCCATCGAACTATCGAAGGCCATCGCAGCAACAAAGATCGAGTATAAAACGGTGTAGAGCTATTTCACCTAACAGATTGGCTACTAGACCATGGCAATCTACGTCACAATAAATATATGGAAGGTTATTTTAGCAACTAATCGGCCTTGGCATGCCATCTTAGCTAAGCAGATTGAGTGCAGAACAGGGCAAGAAAGCTTCTTAAGCAGAGCATGTTGATAGTAAACTACTTCGGCAAACAGTAAGATTAACGACATCTATCAGCTAACATTTAACGCTACACCGACATGAATGGGGCCTCAGTCTAGAACGCGCATACCGTGGAAGAAGCTGACCGCCGCGCGTCTCCACACGAACGTCGCCAGCGGTGGCGGTGCTGACCATCGTGCGCCTGCACAAGAACGTAGCCAGAGGTGGCGGCGTGGCTAGAGGATGATAGTCTATGAGAGTGTACTCTGGGAGCGAGAGGATCACCGTGCGTCCCCTCGACGAACTGCGGCACTGACATATCGGCGCGGCGGGGAGGGCATCTTTGGCGAAGTGAATGGAGTGGAGGGTGACGGGGGGGATGGGGTTTGGGGAATATTATTGGCTAGTTGGCCGAAGGGCGGTTGAATCGGATCTGCGGGAATTTTTGTGGGGGGGAGGGGGGGAGGATTTTCGCGCGGTGGGCGGGGGGAGTTTGGCGCATGGTCGGTTTCTCCAAGTGCAGTCCCACGTGTTAGTGAAGAGGCAAGCCGAAGCGCGTCCCGTTTGCGTGAGCCGTGTGCAGGACCGAACGTGTGTGGGGTGCAATGCGACCGCGATAGGAGTGCTGCGAGTGTACCGCCTTTTTTCCTTTTAAACTACGTGCTTCGCCCCCTCAAAAAAAATTGTTGCTTCGTGCGATCTATCGATACTACTACTAGTAATCCGGTAATCCCGACTAAAATGGCGCGGCCGGGTCTTTTCCCACGCGATATGCTGGGAGGTTGGCTTAGTTGGTTTTTTTAGGACGACTAATGCTACACCTACGTAATCCCAGTTACGTAATTAACGTAATGTGAAACGTGTGAGCTGTTGATTGTAAATTGGGGGGAGGGAGGGGCCCGCCACCATGAAAATCAGGGGAGGAGAGAGAGAGGCAATTTACGTTAACCCTTTCGTAGGTTCCCGTAGATGTAGAAAGATGTGAAATGCGGTAATGTGTAGTGGACGTACTATTGGAGTGCCTAAGATAATTTGTGTATGTATAGACCCTATGTGTTTATTTTACTTCGCATGTTAGATTTGTCTCGGTTCAATAAAAAGCAGAGTTGGTGATGATGGTGTGCGTGTCATCCTGCAATATAGGCCCTCCAATCTATATCTAATGGATAGGAAGGAAACTATGACAATTTACCCGCACTCCTCTCCACATTTGTAGATAAGGCTTTCCCTCGTTCATCCTTTTCTCCCACAAGATCTTGATCTTCCATGAACCGCACGGGCATCTTGCTAGTACTCCTGCAATATGTATATTATTGTGAAAGTTCATATACACCGACCGAGATTAATGCAAACACGGCAGATTTTCATTACATTTCGAACTTTTATAGGACAGAAAAATAAAAGAAACCCGACCCTAAACCTATTCTACGGCAGCGACCAACGTCCTCCATCTGCGATCTCTATGTACGGGGGCGGGGTTCAAGACCCGTGAAGTGAAGGTGAGGTCTCCGGCGAGGAAGAGTAGAACACGGGATACGGACCGGCCAGTTGGCACACCATGCCGTGCCGCCTCCCATGCCCTACTCATCCTCAGAGGAGTCCCCGACCTCAACGGTTCCGGACGTTGGACGGCGGCAAGTAGGATGCGTGGCTGACGGTGCTCCCGTCATCGGCCGCCAGCGTGGCCACCGCTTGTGCGGTCGCGTCCGCATCCGGCTAAGCCGCTATTGCATCGTGAGAGGCGACTTGAGCGAGGGCAGCGACCTCGAGCTTCATCCCCGAAGACAAGCTCTCCCGCAGAGCGTTCGCACTTGCGGTCATGGCGGATGTGGTGCCATGTAGGAGGATGATGCGCTATGGTGTGGAGGTTTGCTGGGCGTTGCCGCTTTAAGTAGCGCATTCCAGTGAGGCCAAGCGTCCGGGTGCGTCATTAAGTCGCCGGAGTTGGTTCATCAGGCACCGAGCCTCTTAACGACAAGATACGAATGGACGACATGAATGCGGGCAGCTGGCGCCGGCTGGGAACGCACCGCGCGACAGCGCGAGGGATGAGGGTTTTGGTGTGCCAGGGTAGTCAGCTGCGGTCGTGGCAACGTTGGGGATGCCCTTTGCTCACATGCGATCCCCGCATGTCATTGAAAAAGCAAGACGACCCGGCATGGTCTTAGGTCCAGAGGATGCAGTTGGCCGCGCTACACCACTCCGTGGACGCGTCGCGGTATCCCGTGCATCCTCGACGAGCCGGGTGTTGGGGTGTGTTTGGATTGTGGCCAAAGTGCACCTTACCAAAATTTTGGTCATGACCCAAAGATTGGTCTTTGTTTGGATGGTTGCCATTTTTTTGGCATGCCAATGAACTCTAGCCAACTCTATTTCATTTTTCTTGCCAATGTCGGCCAAATCATGGGCAACCAATACCTCAACCAAACTTTTGGTCATGACCCAAAGATTGGTCTTTGTTTGGATGGTTGCCATTTTTTTGGCATGCCAATGAACTCTAGCCAACTCTAGTTCATTTTTCTTGCCAATGTCGGCCAAATCATGGGCAACCAATACCTCAACCATAATTTTGGCTACCCAATGCTTTGATGGGGCAACCTTGATCACAAACCAAACATACTGTTGGTCGTGCCACAACACTAATGCCACCCTCGGCACACTGAAACCGACCGTGTCTAGCGACGATATGAGTGTGTCACTCACCGCGGTCTCCGTGTCCAGAGGCGGTGCTGGAGCTGCACCCTGTTGTTGGACCCAAAGACCCACATGAACAGTTGTCGGTGGCGAGGAGGTCGTGGGCCAGCTCCTCCATTGGACTAGTCTGCGCTACATCGTCCCGACGGGTGTGCCCCACATGTTGGTTTCCCTATTTTCCCGGCCATATTTAAGCGTCAGTGCTCCGCGTTACGCATTAGGCCTTTCACTATGTAGGCCAAGAGAGACAACTTATTATTTATTTGAGCCTTTCAAGTATAATCATGTGGCATTTGCTTATTTCTCATTCCTCTCCAACCCTCTTCTCCATCGATCATGTCGCCCTCCAGTCGAGTCCATCCTCCCGCATGCCTCATTTGAACATTTCACCGAGTATCATCCGCATGTACCCACCCTAGTCCTCTTTCAATAGATCTCTGGACCCCGAGATGAAATCAAGAGGGAACGAGTGGGGGCACGTGATACCTAAGGCGGATTCAAAATTTTGAACCGGTGACCATAGCATCCGCAAATCATATATAAAGGGTATTCAATGTTCGTTTCGTTTTTGAACGTACAATATACTCCACCCTATCCTTTCTAGTTTACATATAAGTTTCATGTGTAGTCAAAGTATCTCTACTTTGATCAAAAAGGTATCAACATTCAACAACGCCCAATCAATATTGTTAGATTCGTACATACTCCTAGATTTGTACTCGAGATGGTTTCCAATTTGACTATTGACAAGATTAATAGTACATGAGATGTATAATGTGAAAATTATATCATTGGAAACTCCTTTCACATACGAATTTGACCGTATGCTTTGTGAAAGTTGCATCTCATATATTATTACTCTAACATTTGGTCAAAGTTAGCCTTGAAAAACGCATTAGGCCATGTATAGTAAATGGAAGGAGGGAGTAGTAGTGGAAGTGGATCCTCTGACGTAGGTATCCCTGCCTTACCCTCCCTTTCGGTCACTTACTAGCGGACCCCTGCTTGCTAGGCCCCGCATGTCAGTTACTCAATGGGTTCGGCCACGTCAAGGGATCCTCATCCGTAGTATACCCCCTCTATTTTTATGTACTCTGCATAAAACGGAGGGAGTGGTAGTATAATAAATGACGCGGGCGGGGGAGGGGGAGGGACGTCAGTTTGCTCTCAACTGCGGTCCCACAAGCGAGCGAAAACGCAAGACGAAGCGCGTTCCATTCGATGAGCGACATGGAGGGTCCAGCGTGCCGGGCTGCAACGCGAACGCGACAAGAGCGATGTACAGTCAAAAAAGATTGACTGGTCGTCATCGGAACCACTATTCACACTAGAACCTTCGCTGCTCGGCCTACGCCAGCCACTGCCCGTAACCACACCAAATCTCCAGCCCATTCCCCCACCTTTCGATCCCCTAGCCCGCATCAAGCGTCCCCTAGTTCGCCGGAAAGCCATGGTACGCCGCAAGATCACTTACTACAAGATGCTGATGCCGGAGCGCCACGCAGAAATTACGGCGGCGGTCGGTGCCACAGACCTCCGTTCCCAAGCTCGCTTTGCGGCGGGCCAATGCCCGAGTTCTCTGGAGCCAAGCTACGAGGAGGAGGAAGCCGATCCAATGTTCATGGCGGAGGTCGCGGCACAGAAGGCCCCCGATGGGTATGAGACGATGAACGTCGACTTTGTGCCGGCGTCCGAGTCCCCCATGGTGCAGGCGGACCAACGGTTCAACATGGCGAAACTAAAGGAGGACCGAGAGGCAGAGGTTCAACTCGACGCGGAGCACGCGCATGCCGCTGCCATCGAGGCTCTCCTGCAGGCGGAACCGGATGTCATGGATGTGAACCGGGCGGCGGAGGCTCAACTTGAGGCGGAGCACGCGGATGTCGCTACCATCGAGGCCCTCCTACAGGCAGAAACCGGACGTCCTGGACTTGAACCAGGCGGCAGAGGCTCGACTTGATGTAGAGCGCGTGGGTGCCGCTCTCATCGACGCCCTCCTGCAGGCGGAACCGGACATCCTGGACTTGAACCGGGCGACGGAGGCTTGAGTCAACGTGAAGCGCGCGGATGCCGCTACCATCGAGGCCCTCCTGCAGGCGGAACCGGACGTCCTCGACTTGAACCAGGCTGTGCTCTCGTCCGTGCAGAGCGCATGCACGCTCCGATTGAACGAGTAGCTGGAGCCCGAGGACAACCACGGTGCGGAGACACATGTCGGCAGCGACGGCTGGTTCGCGCCGGCAGCCAAAGATGACGAGGCCGTCTCTTTTCACGAGCGGTGATAGTTTTTCTTTATGTTGTTGTTTTTATGGATCTTTTGCTGTGTAAAAACATATATTTGTTATGCAAGTCGCCTAACTTGGGTCAGTCTACCATTTCAGGCGGTTGGATGAATATCCTACGTCTCCTAACCCTTCTTTCCTTCTTCCTCACCTCTTCTTCTTCCCCAACAAACCACCGCACGGGTCGTACAGATACACCCCAACATGCAGTTGGATAAACATACTCTATGAATGAAAATTATGTGTCAGGATGGCTGAGTTTGGTTTGTTCACATGCGGCAGCACGTGTCAGTGAGTGTGCGTTCCCTTGGTTGGGTTTGCGGCGTGCAGGAGCGCCTGTGTGAAGGTGCAGTGCGACCGCGGCGCACAGGAGTGACCGTGTGAGGGCGCGGTGCGACCGCAGCATGCAGGAGCGACCGTGTGAGGGTGCGGTGCCACCACGACAGCTGTGCGCAAGTGTACCTCCTTCTCATTTTGAAAACTTTAGGCAAGCTTGGCAAAAATGTGTGACGAAGTTTGGCAATGCAAGGCCTAGACCCAAACAGGATAAGTACGTACGTACTAGTAGTACTAGTGTTAAAAAAGAAAGGCGGGGTTTTCCTTCGTGGGATTTAATCGATACAAATCCTTGTTTCATGTGTCAATTAATGCGTATCTTTTTTCTCCAAAGACCAAAGAGCTAACCATCTCAGTCCTCATCGCTTGATTAATGCAGCGCCATGTGTCGTGGTTCTAAGCCTGACAGTAGAGTGGGGGGTAGGTATGGAGAGGCAAGGTCCTAGCTATGGAGAGGTTGTAAACACAAGGGATGTACGAGTTCAGGCCCTTCTCGGAAGAAGTAATAGCCCTACGTCTCGGAGCCCGGAGGCGGTCGAGTGGATTATGAGTATATGAGTTACAAGGTGCCGAACCCTTCTGCCTGTGGAGGGGGTGGCTTATATAGAGTGCGCCAGGACCCCAGCCAGCCCACGTAATGAAGGGTTTAAGGTATATTTAGTCCGGGGCGTTACTGGTAACGTCCCACATAAAGTGTCTTAACTATCATAAAGTATACTTAACTACAGGCCGTTGCAGTGCAGAGTGCCTTTTGACCTCCTGGTAGTCGAGTGAGTCTTCGTGGTCGAGTCCTTCAAGTCAGTCGAGTGAGTCCCTCGTTGGTCGACTGGAAGGCGACCTCTTCTAAGGGTGTCCTTGGGTAAGGTACCTAGATCAGGTCCATGACCCTACCCTAGGTACATGACCCCATCATTAGCCCCCGAATGGATTGAGGCTTCGAGTGAGGAAGGAGTTGATGTCGTTTCCGATTAACCTTTGCACTCTGGTCGTGCGTTGTTCTGGACCAAAGAATCTCTTCGTCGATGGTGAGAAATCTTGTCTTCAGTCGACTCGATCCATTCTCTTCTTTCGTCGAGTGATCTTTCGGGCTTCGACGATCCCCGAGCGACGGATCGCGGGAAACCCCGCGTCTGACAGACTGATCTGCTGTTCGCGGATTCCGCGGGATGCGAAATTTGGGGACGCGCGCGAAGTGGAGCGGACCGCGGCGTTCGGATGGGACGGGACATAGACGCCTCGATCTCCGCGCCGCTTTCTTCGCCATGTATCCCGTCTGCATAACTGTTCCTGGATATGACTAGATCGACCGGGCCCACCTGTCATCCACTCGGAAGGGACCTTATAAATGCGCCCGGCGAGGATTTTTGTACTGTGCCTCAGCATTCTCTCTCTCTCTGCTCCCTTCGTCCCCGTCCAGCGCGCTTGCTCTCGCCCCCGCACAACTTCCCCTCGCGCATCTCGCCGGCAACCATGGCCAAGGAGAAGACGGCGGCGCTGGAACGTGCGAAGAAGGCGTCGGCGTCGGAGAAGGCGAAGGGAAGATCTACCAGCCGCGGCGGATCTTCGTCCAGATCCCGCCTGCCGAAGGGCTGGGTCCAAGGAGACTGGATCCAGTCGACCATCACAGAAAAAGATCTCCTCGACATGGCCAACGAGGGCTTGATCCCTCATGGAGCTGCGAGGCTTCCGGGGAAGGAGTGGCAGCCCCAGCCAGAAGAGGGTGAGTGTGTGCTCTTGGCCACCCATGTTGATCGTGGATTTTCTTTGCCGCCGAGTATTTTCTTCCGTGGCTTCTTGAACTTCTTTGGAGCGCAGCTCCACCACTTTACCCCAAATTCTATCGCCTATCTTGCCGCGTTCGTGTCCATGTGTGAGGGTTTCCTGGGCTGTCGACCGCACTGGGTTTGTTCAAGCATATATTCACGTGTCGCTCTCAGACCGTGAAGAAGGCGAGCCCAGGCGATGAAAGAACCCGAGTCGTCCAAATGTGTGGGGGTCTGGGGATCCAGGTGAGGAATAAGAGCACCTTCCCGCCCATGACCTTTCCCGAGTCAGTTAGAGGCTGGCAGTTGACTTGGTTCTACTGCCAGGACCAGTCGACGCCGGGGCAGTCGAGTGGACTCCCTCAGTTTACCATGGACCGAGTGAACAAGCCCTCCTCTCTGAAGTTGATTCCGGAGGAGAAAGCTGACGTGAAGATGTTGATGGAGCGCGTGGTGCAGTTGGTTCGGGAGGGAGTGACGGGCATGGATCTCTTGGAGGTCTTCCTTAGGCGTCGCATCCAGCCCCTTCAGTTCCGGAGCCACTGCATGTGGTTGTACTGTGGGACTGAAGACGAGACTCGAGTCCATCCAGAAGCAGTCGACGATGTCACTCTGGAAAGATGGATGGTAGCCGTTACCGGAAACAAGGATAACCCACGCGGAGCCAGAAGGATTCCTCCACTCGACCACAACAGCGACCCAAACAAGGTACGTTTGCTCTGCTCTCCACTGTGTTCTTGTCACATTCATTTCTGTTTATCCTGTCGACTGGTCGATTGATCCTTGTCTTGATATCTGCTAGGCCCTCACCGAGCTGTACTCGATGCCCAATGGGGCACAAGCTCCGACTGAGGAGGGTGAGGCGAGTGGGGGCGAGAGCCAGGAAGAGGAGGAATGGGACTCGGACGTTGCAGAGGATGATGATGACGATGACGATGATGACGGTGATGAAGATGACATTGAAGACGAGGAGGAAGAGGAGGAGGAGGTCGTACCACCGTGCTCGGAAAGGCGGTCGAAGCTTGTCCACGACCCTTCGACTGAACGTGGTAAGGGGGTTGCGACCGCCGCTCAGTCGACCAAACGCCCTCGGACCACCTCTCCAGTGCCGACTGAAAAGGCGCCGAAGTAGCCCAGGGCGGCCTCGTCGAAGCCGATCAAGCTCCTGCCGAAGATGAAGGTGTCCATCCCCACCATATCAGGGTAATCGTGCTGCTTAAGTATTCTTATTTTATGCGAACTTTGTCTCTGGTTGACGCTGAAGGTCGTCGACTGATTCTTTGGAGTTGCAGTGCTGCTACTTCTGAGACCTCAGCCCGGGCTGATGACCATGAGATGGAGGACGCAGCAACTTCAAAACCAGGTACTATATTCTTAACGCCGTTTTTAGTCGACTGACTCGCGATCTCTGATCCTGATTCTTCTCCGTAGCTCCACCCAACGCTGTTATCAATCTCCCTGATGATGATGAGGATGAGGAACCGCTGAAGCGCAGAAGGAGTAGGAAAGCGTCTGCCAGCAAGGTGCCCCAGGATGTGACGGCGCCTGAGATTCTGATTGCGGAGGAAGAGAACACCAATCGACACACGGTGTCCTTCGCAGATCCATTGACGAGTGCTCAGCAGCCCTCCCTCTTCACGACGCACCACGTCCCAGAGGACCAGGCTGGCGCGGCGAAGGAGGCAATACGCCAGGCGGGAATCATGATGGAGCAGTTGAAGACCATCCGGGATGCGAGCCAGGCAGCTTATGACGCCAGTTCTGCCCTCCAAAGCAATGTTCAGGTCAGTCGACCACCGTTTGTTCTGTTGGATATGCTACCAAAAACTTTTCCTTTCCGGAATTTATAGTAGTCACCCACTGAGTGTGTCGATAAAACTCCGTGTTAGCGGGGGCACGCTGAGTGCACCCGCTGGGTGTAGTCCCCAAGGCTAAGGTCGACTGCTGGCAATCGGCCTTAGGCTTTATGATGTCAATCTTTCTGTCAGTCGACTATGCCGAGTGTGTCGATTAAACTCCGTGTTAGCGGGGGCACGCTGAGTGCACCCGCTGGGTGTAGTCCCCAAGGCTAAGGTCGACTGCTGGCAGTCGGCCTTAGGCTTTATGATGTCAATCTTTCTGTCAGTCGACTATGTCGACTGGATTTCACAAACCGGTGGGGGCACGCTGAGTGCACCCACTGGGTGTAGTCCCCGAGACTGTGGTCGACTGCTTGCAGTTGATCACAGTCTTAAAGAATACATCTCTTTTTTTTTTGAGGTCGACTGGTCGACTTTATCTTCAATAGGATTAGTGGGGGCACGCTGAGTGCACCCACTGGGTGTAGTCCCCGAGACTACGGTCGAATGCTTGTATTCGGCTGTAGTCTTAGAAACGTGTATTTTTTCCTTTTTCACTCGGAAGTGAATTATATTTGACATTTAGTCGATTGGTTCTTCGCAGAACTCCTGTGATCTTGTGGCTCGCTACTCTGAGCTGGAAAACAAGCACACTCAACTCGAGCTGAGCTTGAAGCTGGTTCAGGAGAAGCTGACGAAGGCAAAGGAGGAGACCGAAGGTATGTTTGGTGAGACCCTGACGACTGCTTTTCCCCTTGCTTGTTTCAAAATCTGATCTTGCTGTAACTTGCAGGTAAGGTAAGGGAGGCCCAACAGAAGAAAGACCTCGAACTAGCTGAGAAGATCAAGCTTGCTGACGAGAAGTTAGCTTCAGTCACCAAGCTTGAACAAGAAAATACCAATCTGAAAGCTGCTCTTGGGATCGCCAACAAGGAGGTCAGTCGACTAAAAACTGATAAAGCTGCCCTGACCGACCAAGTCAGTAAGTTGACTGGGAAGAAAAATGATCTGGAGGCCTTCCTGAGTGGTCTTGCCAAGAAGCTGTTTCTTATGCTTGAAGGTAAACCTCTATGCTCGGCAAACATTTCCAATCGTGGTTTTTCCATTCGACCATCCCCTTGACTTAGTGATCATCCTTGCAGAATTTTGTCAAAACTTTGAAGAAGAAACTAGCCGGCTGGAGCCAAATCTCGACCCCGTCAATTCTCCGGTGAACGACGAAGTTGCCATGGATGTTTTCCGACTGGAGTCTCATGTTGCAGCTGTCGTGGACTATCTCGCAAGGCTGAAGGCTGCCACATCTCGCATCGACTCGACGCTCTGGCCAGAGGAGACACTTCAGAATGACCTTGAGTCGCTGATGGCCCGCTTGAACATGATCCCTGGTCGAGTGCAGGAGTGGAAGAAGTCTTCGGCTCGGTGTGGTGCAGATGTTGCTCTGTGTCTGGCCCGAGTCCACTGTAAAGATGCGCGAGAAGAGAAGCTGGCGGCCCTTCGGGTGGCCAACACCAAGAAACACGACTTCAGGTCCTTTATGGAAACTTTCCTTGCGGCTGCCACTCGGATCGCCGACGGAATTGACCTTGATGAATTTGTTGCACCTTCCAGCCCTCCACAGGAGGGGTAAACAACTTCTTCTGGCTCGACGCTTTAAATTTGCCTCGGTATGCCGAGTGGAATTGTAACCGATAAACCTTAACAGGCTTAACGCCTGAGCACTTTCGGTTCCTTTAGATATCGATTCAAACTTGAATTTGGTGCTTGAATACGATTGCCTTTGGCTCGAAATGTCTTTTGCAGGTTCGAAGCAAGGCTTCTTTACTGCAATCGATTTATTCTTTAGTCCACTTAGGCGAGCACTGGGCTGCGGCTAAGCCTTTGAGTGGAAGCCCGGCTTACCACTCGGTAGGATTTCTGTAACTTAGGCGAGCACTGGGCTGCAGCTAAGCCCCCGAGTGAGAGGTTTACTCTTCACTCGGTAGGATTTTGATAACTTAGGCTAGCACTGGGCTGCAGCTAAGCCTCCGAGTGAGAGGTTTGCTCTTCACTCGGTAGGATTTTTATAACTTAGGCGAGTGCTTGGACTGCAGCTAAGCCTCCGAGTGAGAGGGTTGCTCTTCACTCGGTAGGATTTTTACAACTTAGGCGAGCACAGGGCTGCAGCTAAGCCCCCG
>NC_041391.1:532552356-532556551 GCF_002162155.2 Triticum dicoccoides | reverse complement strand
TCGATATTATGCTCGACGTTGTAAAGACGGTACGCCCCGTTGTGGAGAACCTTGGTGACGATGAAGGGACCTTCCCAAGAAGGAGCAAGCTTGTGTGGTTTGTGCTGATCCACTCGGAGAACTAAATCTCCTTCCTGGAAGGCTCGACCTCTCACATTTCTGGCGTGGAAACGACGCAAATCTTGTTGGTAGATGGTCGAACGGATCAGAGCCATCTCCCTTTCTTCCTCTAAAAGGTCGACTGCGTCCTGCCGCGCTTGTTCAGCCTCTGCTTCGTTGTAGATTTCAACTCGAGGAGCATTGTGGAGAAGATCACTTGGCAAGACTGCTTCAGCTCCGTAGACCAAGAAGAATGGAGTTCTTCCGGTCGACCGATTAGGTGTGGTCCGCAGCCCCCAAAGCACTGAGGGAAGTTCGTCGACCCAAGCTCCAGCCGCGTGTCTGAGATCACGCATCAGTCGGGGCTTCAATCCCTTAAGAATCAGTCCATTAGCTCGCTCCGCTTGTCCATTCGACTGCGGATGGGCGACTGAAGCGTAGTCGACCCGTGTGCCTTGGGAGTTGCAGAAATCTCTGAATTCCTCCGAGTCAAAGTTCGACCCATTATCCGTAATGATGCTGTGTGGGACTCCATATCTGAATATTAGTTCCCTGATGAAGCTAACAGCAGTACCGGTGTCAAGGTTCTTGATTGGTTTAGCCTCGATCCACTTGGTGAACTTGTCGACTGCCACCAGTACATGCGTGAAGCCACTTCGTCCTGTTCTCAAAGGACCGACCATGTCCAGTCCCCATAATGCGAAAGGCCAGACGAGTGGGATGGTCTTCAGAGCCGACGCAGGCTTGTGCGACATATTCGAGTAGAACTGACATCCCTCGCACTTATCCACTATCTCTTTTGCCATCTCATTCGCCTTTGGCCAGTAAAATCCGGCTCGGTATGCTTTGGCCACGATGGTCCGAGAGGACGCATGATGACCACATGTCCCCGAGTGGATATCATTGAGGATGAGTCGACCTTCTTCTGGTGTTATGCACTTCTGACCAACTCCAGTCGCGCTTTCTCTATATAATTGTCCTTTGATTACGGTAAAGGCCTTAGATCGACGGACGATCTGTCGAGCCTCTTCCTCATCCTCCGGAAGCTCTTTTCTCAGGATATACGCGACATACGGAACTGTCCAGTCGGGAATGACCACCAAGACCTCCATGATCAAGTCGACCACCGCTGGGACCTCAATCTCAGTCGGATCTGTGGCACTCTTGGGCTGTGGAGTTTCTTCGGTGAAAGGATCTTCTTTGACTGACGGAGTGTGTATATGCTCCAAGAACACACCACTCGGAATGGCTTCTCTCTTGGAACCTATCTTTGCTAGATCATCAGCTGCTTGATTTTTCAGTCGGGGTATATGATGGAGCTCCAACCCCTCGAACTTCTTTTCCAGCTTCCTCACTGCACTGCAGTATCCAGTCATGGCTGGGCTTCTCACGTCCCACTCTTTCATCACCTGGTTGACCACTAAATCCGAGTCGCCATAGACCATCAGGCGACGGACGCTGAGTGAAATGGCCATGCGCAACCCATATAAGAGGGCCTCATATTCTGCCTCATTGTTGGAGGAATCAAAGTGAATCTGGAGCACATATCTGAGCTTATCTCCTCTGGGGGAAACCAGGACAACCCCAGCACCGGAACCATTCAACATCTTAGAGCCATCAAAGAACATGGTCCAATGCTCCGAGTGAACTTCAGTCGGCTGCTATTGTTCAATCCACTCGGCGAGGAAATCTGCTATTGCCTGGGACTTAATGGCTTTCTTTGCCTCAAACTTGATATCAAGGGGAAGAAGTTCAATCGCCCATTTGGCCACTCGACCAGTTGCATCTCTGTTGTGCAAAATCTCTGATAGTGGAGCGTCGCTGACGACTGTGATGGAATGATCAGAAAAATAATGAGCAACCTTCTTTGTGGTCATGTATATTCCATACACAAGCTTCTGATAATGAGGATATCTCTGCTTGGACGGAGTCAAGACTTCAGACAAATAATACACTGGGCGCTGAACTTTGAGAGCTTTTCCTTCTTCTTCCCGCTCGACCGTAAGCACAGTACTGGCGACTTGTCCTGTGGCTGCGATATAGAGCAACAGAGGCTCTTTGCTGATTGGAGCAGCAAGCACCGGCTGGGTGGAGAGCAGAGCTTTTAGCTCGGCAAACGCTGCATCAGCTTCTGGAGTCCACTCGAACTTGTCTGTCTTCTTCATCGGTCGGTAAAGAGGCAATGCCTTTTCACCGAGTCGTGAGATGAATCGACTTAATGCGGCCAAGCATCCAGTAAGCTTCTGGATATCGTGCACTCGCACAGGGCGTTTCATTCGGAGAATAGTGCCAATCTTCTCTGGGTTAGCGTCGATTCCCCGTTCGGAAACGAGAAAACCGAGTAACTTGCCACCAGGAACTCCAAATGTGCACTTTGATGGATTGAGCTTGATATCATATCTTCTGAGGTTGGCAAATGTTTCGGCGAGATCAGCGAGCAGGTCGGAACCTTTTCGTGACTTGACAACGATATCATCCATATATGCTTCCACATTCCGACTGATTTGAGTGAGTAGACACTTCTGAATCATTCGCATAAATGTGGCTCCGGCATTCTTGAGGCCGAATGGCATGGTGATATAGCAGAAGCACCCGAATGGAGTGATGAAAGCTGTTTTTACCTCGTCGGGTCCGTACAGACGGATCTGGTGGTACCCGGAGTAGGCATCTAAAAAAGACAGCCTCTCGCATCCCGCGGTCGAGTCAACAATTTGATCTATGCGAGGGAGAGGAAAATGATCTTTCGGGCAGGCCCGGTTGATGTGCTTGAAATCAATGCACATTCGGAGCGACTTGTCCTTCTTAGGGACCATGACGACATTAGCAAGCCACTCGGAGTGGTATATCTCTCGGATAAATCCTGCCGCCAACAGTCGAGCCACTTCCTCACCAATGGCTTTTCTCTTCTGGACGGCGGACCGCCGAAGATGCTCTTTGACTGGTTTTGCAGACGAGTCGACTCTTAGGCGATGCTCAGCCAGTCCCCTGGGAACACCTGGCATGTCAGCGGGCTTCCATGCAAAAATGTCCCAGTTCTCACGGAGGAACTGGATGAGCGCTTCTTCCTATTTTGGGTCGAGTGTTATGGAGATGCGGGTCGGAGCTGCATCGGGGTCGGTCGGGTGAATGTGAACAGGCTTCGTCTCACCGGACGACTGGAATGCAGACTCTGTGGCGGGTTTCTTTGATCGCAGCAAGTCACTCGGATCTGCGTTTTGCTTGTATTCCTCGAACTCGACCGCTGTCACCTGGGAATCGGCAATCTTTGAGCCCTTCTGAAAGCACTCTTCTGCCTTTTTCCGATCACCGGTGACAGTGATCACTCCTTTGGGGCCGGGCATCTTCAGTTTGAGGTACACGTAACATGGTCGAGCCATGAACCATGCATAAGCTGGTCTCCCCAAAATGGCATGATATGCACTCTGAAAATCCACGACCTCAAACGTCAACTTTTCTTTGCGAAAATGTTTCGAATCACCAAACACCACGTCCAAAGCTATTTGGCCGAGTGACTCGGCTTTCTTCCCTGGTATAACTCCATGAAAGCTCATGTTACTAGTGCTCAGTCGGGACATCGGAATGCCCATTCCTTTCAGTGTGTCTGCATACAACAAATTCAGCTCGCTTCCACCGTCCATCAGCACTTTTGTCAGTCGAGTGCCTTCAACAACTGGATCGACCACCAAAGCTTGCCTCCCAGGGGTGGCAATATGAGTCGGGTGATCAGATTGGTCGAATGTGATGGGTATTTGAGACCATTTCAGATAATTTGCTTTTGCTGGGGCAACCATGTTCACCTCTCGGTTAATGACTTTCAGTCGACTCCTGCTTTCCACATCTGCAAAGATCATCAGAGTGGAGTTGATATGCGGATATCCTTCCTCACTGTCCTCCTTGTCTTCAGCCTTGTCCGACTCCTTCTCCTTGTCCTTAGACTGTTTTCCCTGAAACTGCTGGATCAGGAGTCGACATTGGCGAGTGGTGTGCTTCGGGTAGATGATATTCCCCTCTTCGTCTTTCTTCGTGTGGATGTGACATGGCATATCCATTACGTCGTTCCCTTCTTTATCCTTTACCTTCTTGGGGTTCCAGGATC
>NC_041391.1:532529508-532551564 GCF_002162155.2 Triticum dicoccoides | reverse complement strand
TAAGCCTCCGAGTGAGAGGGTTGCTCTTCACTCGGTAGGATTTTTGTAACTTAGGCGAGTGCTTGGACTGCAGCTAAGCCCCAGAGTGAGAGGCTTGCTCTTCACTCGGTAGGATTTTTTACAACTTAGGGGAGCACAGGGCTGCAGCTAAGCCTCCGAGTGAGAGGGTTGCTCTTCACTCGGTAGGATTTTTGTAACTTAGGCGAGTGCTTGGACTGCAGCTAAGCCCCCGAGTGAGAGGCTTGCTCTTCACTCGGTAGGATTTTTTACAACTTAGGCGAGCACAGGGCTGCAGCTAAGCCTCCGAGTGGAAGTCTGGCTTACCGCTCAGTAGGATTTTGATAACTTAGGCGAAACGGATTCACAGCTAAGCCTCCGAGTGGGAGTCTGGCTCACCACTCGGTAGGATTTTTACAAACTTAGGCGAAACGGATTCGTGGCTAAGTCACCCACTGAGGGGGAATTTTATTGGACAAAAATAAAAAGTGACAGAAATTATGGAGGAACTATGACACTATTATTTTGAGGTCCATGAACTACAGAAGTACTTTACTGCAACTCATCCGAGTGATAAAACTTAAGTATAAAATGGGCGGAGTAGTTCCGCATTCCAAGCTCGGGGCTCGTCGATATTATGCTCGACGTTGTAAAGACGGTACGCCCCGTTGTGGAGAACCTTGGTGACGATGAAGGGACCTTCCCAAGAAGGAGCAAGCTTGTGTGGTTTGTGCTGATCCACTCGGAGAACTAAATCTCCTTCCTGGAAGGCTCGACCTCTCACATTTCTGGCGTGGAAACGACGCAAATCTTGTTGGTAGATGGTCGAACGGATCAGAGCCATCTCCCTTTCTTCCTCTAAAAGGTCGACTGCGTCCTGCCGCGCTTGTTCAGCCTCTGCTTCGTTGTAGATTTCAACTCGAGGAGCATTGTGGAGAAGATCACTTGGCAAGACTGCTTCAGCTCCGTAGACCAAGAAGAATGGAGTTCTTCCGGTCGACCGATTAGGTGTGGTCCGCAGCCCCCAAAGCACTGAGGGAAGTTCGTCGACCCAAGCTCCAGCCGCGTGTTTGAGATCACGCATCAGTCGGGGCTTCAATCCCTTAAGAATCAGTCCATTAGCTCGCTCCGCTTGTCCATTCGACTGCGGATGGGCGACTGAAGCGTAGTCGACCCGTGTGCCTTGGGAGTTGCAGAAATCTCTGAATTCCTCCGAGTCAAAGTTCGACCCATTATCCGTAATGATGCTGTGTGGGACTCCATATCTGAATATTAGTTCCCTGATGAAGCTAACAGCAGTACCGGTGTCAAGGTTCTTGATTGGTTTAGCCTCGATCCACTTGGTGAACTTGTCGACTGCCACCAGTACATGCGTGAAGCCACTTCGTCCTGTTCTCAAAGGACCGACCATGTCCAGTCCCCATACTGCGAAAGGCCAGACGAGTGGGATGGTCTTCAGAGCCGACGCAGGCTTGTGCGACATATTCGAGTAGAACTGACATCCCTCGCACTTATCCACTATCTCTTTTGCCATCTCATTCGCCTTTGGCCAGTAAAATCCGGCTCGGTATGCTTTGGCCACGATGGTCCGAGAGGACGCATGATGACCACAGGTCCCCGAGTGGATATCATTGAGGATGAGTCGACCTTCTTCTGGTGTTATGCACTTCTGACCAACTCCAGTCGCGCTTTCTCTGTATAATTGTCCTTTGATTACGGTAAAGGCCTTAGATCGACGAACGATCTGTCGAGCCTCTTCCTCATCCTCCGGAAGCTCTTTTCTCAGGATATACGCGACATACGGAATTGTCCAGTCGGGAATGACCACCAAGACCTCCATGATCAAGTCGACCACCGCTGGGACCTCAATCTCAGTCGGATCTGTGGCACTCTTGGGCTGTGGAGTTTCTTCGGTGAAAGGATCTTCTTTGACTGACGGAGCGTGTATATGCTCCAAGAACACACCACTCGGAATGGCTTCTCTCTTGGAACCTATCTTTGCTAGATCATCAGCTGCTTGATTTTTCAGTCGGGGTATATGATGGAGCTCCAACCCCTCGAACTTCTTTTCCAGCTTCCTCACTGCACTGCAGTATCTAGTCATGGCTGGGCTTCTCACGTCCCACTCTTTCATCACCTGGTTGACCACTAAATCCGAGTCGCCATAGACCATCAGGCGACGGACGCCGAGTGAAATGGCCATGCGCAACCCATATAAGAGGGCCTCATATTCTGCCTCATTGTTGGAGGAATCAAAGTGAATCTGGAGCACATATCTGAGCTTATCTCCTCTGGGGGAAACTAGGACAACCCCAGCACCGGAACCATTCAACATCTTAGAGCCATCAAAGAACATGGTCCAATGCTCCGAGTGAACTTCAGTCGGCTGCTGTTGTTCAATCCACTCAGCGAGGAAATCTGCTATTGCCTGGGACTTAATGGCTTTCTTTGCCTCAAACTTGATATCAAGGGGAAGAAGTTCAATCGCCCATTTGGCCACTCGACCAGTTGCATCTCTGTTGTGCAAAATCTCTGATAGTGGAGCGTCGCTGACGACTGTGATGGAATGATCAGAAAAATAATGAGCAACCTTCTTTGTGGTCATGTATATTCCATACACAAGCTTCTGATAATGAGGATATCTCTGCTTGGATGGAGTCAAGACTTCAGACAAATAATACACTGGGCGCTGAACTTTGAGAGCTTTTCCTTCTTCTTCCCGCTCGACCATAAGCACAGTACTGACAACTTGTCCTGTGGCTGCGATATAGAGCAGCAGAGGCTCTTTGCTGATTGGAGCAGCAAGCACCGGCTGGGTGGAGAGCAGAGCTTTTAGCTCGGCAAACGCTGCATCAGCTTCTGGAGTCCACTCGAACTTGTCTGTCTTCTTCATCAGTCGGTAAAGAGGCAATGCCTTTTCACCGAGTCGTGAGATGAATCGACTTAATGCGGCCAAGCATCCAGTAAGCTTCTGGACATCGTGCACTCGCACAGGGCGTTTCATTCGGAGAATAGTGCCAATCTTCTCTGGGTTAGCGTCGATTCCCCGTTCGGAAACGAGAAAACCGAGTAACTTGCCACCAGGAACTCCAAATGTGCACTTTGATGGATTAAGCTTGATATCATATCTTCTGAGGTTGGCAAATGTTTCGGCGAGATCAGCGAGCAGGTCGGAACCTTTTCGTGACTTGACAACGATATCATCCATATACGCTTCCACATTCCGACTGATTTGAGTGAGTAGACACTTCTGAATCATTCGCATAAATGTGGCTCCGGCATTCTTGAGGCCGAATGGCATGGTGATATAGCAAAAGCACCCGAATGGAGTGATGAAAGCTGTTTTTACCTCGTCGGGTCCGTACAGACGGATCTGGTGGTACCCAGAGTAGGCATCTAAAAAAGACAGCCTCTCGCATCCCGCGGTCGAGTCAACAATTTGATCTATGCGAGGGAGAGGAAAATGATCTTTCGGGCAGGCCCGGTTGATGTGCTTGAAATCAATGCACATTCGGAGCGACTTGTCCTTCTTAGGAACCATGACGACATTAGCGAGCCACTCGGAGTGGTATATCTCTCGGATAAATCCTGCCGCCAACAGTCGAGCCACTTCCTCACCAATGGCTTTTCTCTTCTGGACGGCGGACCGCCGAAGATGCTCTTTGACTGGTTTTGCAGACGAGTCGACTCTTAGGCGATGCTCAGCCAGTCCCCTGGGAACACCTGGCATGTCAGCGGGCTTCCATGCAAAAATGTCCCAGTTCTCACGGAGGAACTGGATGAGCGCTTCTTCCTATTTTGGGTCGAGTGTTGTGGAGATGCGGGTCGGAGCTGCATCGGGGTCGGTCGGGTGAATGTGAACAGGCTTCGTCTCACCGGAAGACTGGAATGCAGACTCTGTGGCGGGTTTCTTTGATCGCAGCAAGTCACTCGGATCTGCGTTTTGCTTGTATTCCTCGAACTCGACCGCTGTCACCTGGGAATCGGCAATCTTTGAGCCCTTCTGAAAGCACTCTTCTGCCTTTTTCCGATCACCGGTGACAGTGATCACTCCTTTGGGGCCGGGCATCTTCAATTTGAGGTACACGTAACATGGTCGAGCCATGAACCGTGCGTAAGCTGGTCTCCCCAAAATGGCATGATATGCACTCTGAAAATCCACGACCTCAAACGTCAACTTTTCTTTGCGAAAATGTTTCGAATCACCAAACACCACGTCCAAAGCTATTTGGCCGAGTGACTCGGCTTTCTTCCCTGGTATAACTCCATGAAAGCTCATGTTACTAGTGCTCAGTCGGGACATCGGAATGCCCATTCCTTTCAGTGTGTCTGCATACAATAAATTCAGCCCGCTTCCACCGTCCATCAGCACTTTTGTCAGTCGAGTGCCTTCAACAACTGGATCGACCACCAAAGCTTGCCTCCCAGGGGTGGCAATATGAGTCGGGTGATCAGATTGGTCGAATGTGATGGGTATTTGAGACCATTTCAGATAATTTGCTTTTGCTGGGGCAACCATGTTCACCTCTCGGTTAATGACTTTCAGTCGACTCCTGCTTTCCACATCTGCAAAGATCATCAGAGTGGAGTTGATATGCGGATATCCTTCCTCACTGTCCTCCTTGTCTTCAGCCTTGTCCGACTCCTTCTCCTTGTCCTTAGACTGTTTTCCCTGAAACTGCTGGATCAGGAGTCGACATTGGCGAGTGGTGTGCTTCGGGTAGATGATATTCCCCTCTTCGTCTTTCTTCGTGTGGATGTGACATGGCATATCCATTACGTCGTTCCCTTCTTTATCCTTTACCTTCTTGGGGTTCCAGGATCCTTTTGGTTTCCCCTTAAACTTTCCCTGAGTCATGGCCAGAGCCTCTCCAGGAGCTGCCGACTGGTGTTTCCTTTTTCCGACTGACTCGGCTTGTGCTTGCCGCTTCGGAGTCGGTCTTATTCTTCGCCGTTGGCGTACTTGGTAGCAATCTCCATCATCCGACTCAAGGTCATGTCGCCGGTTCGACCAAACTTCAAACTCAGTTCTCTGTTCTTGACGCCATCTTTGAAGGCGCAGACTGCCTGATGATCAGACACATTCTCCACAGTGTGGTGCAAAGTGATCCATCTCTGAATATACTCTCTGAGAGTCTCATTGGTCTTCTGCACGCAGACTTGCAACTCTGTCAGTCCAGCTGGTCGCTTGCAAGTTCCTTCAAACGTTCTGATGAACACTCGGGACAAATCTTCCCAAGTGTAAATGCTGCTAGGCGGTAATTGAGTTAACCATGCCCTGGCAGAACCTTCCAGCATGAGGGGTAAATGCTTCATGGCCACCTCGTCGTTCCCACCACCAATCTGAACTGCCACTCGGTAGTCCTCAAGCCAAGTTTCAGGCTTAGACTCACCAGTGAACTTGCTGACTCCTGTTGCCAACCTGAAATTGGGAGGGAAACTGCGGCTCTGATAGCTCTGCTGAAACATTCAGGACCAGAAACATGCACTCGACTGCTTGTGGGTGCATCTCTGTCGAGTCCGCCTCGATGGGCTCGGTTCCGGTCGACCAAACCTTGCACGATAATGGATCGCGCGTCGAAGCCTGGTTCTCTGGGGTCGACTGGAACCCTTCGCCCTGTACTGTACTGACGCCTGTCATCTTGCTGTCAAGAAGCGTAAGACCCACCCCTCGGAGGGGAATTGGGCACTCGACGCCTATCATCTCGGTCAAGTCGGTCGCCATATTGATCTCGCCGATTCTCGCGCCCTTCACGCCGCGGAGGCGATCTGGGGCTGTGAGCCGACTGAACCGTATTCGCAGTGACGGATCGACTGTGAATTCTGTTGTGCGACTGAGACACGGCTGAATTCTGATCTCCTGCTGCTCGGAGCAGATCCCTGATCTGCAGCAAACCTCTGCCAGCTTCCGACTGCGAAGGCTGGATGGACTCTGCTATACGGGTCGCAGCTGCTAAATTCTGGATTGGGGTTCGATATACCTGAGTCGGCGGGAAGAGTTGACGTCGACTGGTGTCGGGAACTCGTTGCCGCGCGCGCTCGTCGAGTGCTCGCTGAAGGTTCTCCAGTCGAGTGCGTTCGGCCAAATTGGCCAGACGCGCCTCCTCCAAGGCACGAGCCTCGGGGGTTTCTCCTGCGATGGGAGTACGCAGAGCATCCACGTTCCTGCGGCGAAGTTCCTCTCTTTGCAGAGAGTCGAGTGGCTCGGGCTGGTACTCTTCGTGGCCTCGTGCGGGGTCGCCTCCGTCACCTGCTCCACCATCACGGGCGAAGCCAGGGGGACTGCGGGGCCCGTCGACCATCAAGATTTCCGCCGCTGGATCACTGCTACCGCACTCGGATGCAGTCTCTACGGAGCCAGTCGACAGATCGAAGAAGCCGTAGAGAGATTCGTCGGGCTCAATTGCCGCAACTTGGGTGGTGGCCGATTGGCGAGCCACCGCGTGCCTCACCCATCGCTGAAGCCTCGACCGGCCCGAGCGCTTGCGCTGGCAGGAGACCGGGAGGGTGGACGATGGAGGAGTCGCCCGATACGGGGTCGACGGTTGCCGCAGCAGAACGCCGCGGACACATGCGCGAAAATGCGTCGCACCGCGGACGGGGAGCGCATCAACGTCGAGTGGAGCCTCCTGGAGCCAGGCGGAGTCGTCGGCGATGAAGGTGAGAGTGCCGAGACAGATCTCTCGACCTTCGACCAAAACTCCAGCAGACACCATGATGAAAGTACTCGGAAGAATCACAACTTCTCCACAAAATCGCTAAAACACCTGACCCACGGTGGGCGCCAACTGTCGTGGTTCTAAGCCTGACAGTAGAGTGGGGGGTAGGTATGGAGAGGCAAGGTCCTAGCTATGGAGAGGTTGTAAACACAAGGGATGTACGAGTTCAGGCCCTTCTCGGAAGAAGTAATAGCCCTACGTCTCGGAGCCCGGAGGCGGTCGAGTGGATTATGAGTATATGAGTTACAAGGTGCCGAACCCTTCTGCCTGTGGAGGGGGGTGGCTTATATAGAGTGCGCCAGGACCCCAGCCAGCCCACGTAATGAAGGGTTTAAGGTGTATTTAGTCCGGGGCGTTACTGGTAACGTCCCACATAAAGTGTCTTAACTATCATAAAGTATACTTAACTACAGGCCGTTGCAGTGCAGAGTGCCTTTTGACCTCCTGGTAGTCGAGTGAGTCTTCGTGGTCGAGTCCTTCAAGTCAGTCGAGTGAGTCCCTCGTTGGTCGACTGGAAGGCGACCTCTTCTAAGGGTGTCCTTGGGTAAGGTACCTAGATCAGGTCCATGACCCTACCCTAGGTACATGACCCCATCACCATGCAAACCAACCTGCTCACTTCCGCATGCATGCAGGGGATATTAATGTCCTTGGTTGCTAACCCCATCAATTTTGCCTCGATTAGTGTTAGTGGCCCTTTGCAAATTGTAATTTTGATATACTGGCCTTGTGTACAAAAAAATGGAGGTAGTAACTATATTTGACTTCCTTCCCCATTGCGGTGACATCGACGATATCTTTTTTTTGTGGTTTGGCGAAGTGCGTTCGACGGAGAACACCATTGAGGGAGACCACGGTAAGTCATTCACAAGTGCTGCCTGCAAGCCGAGACAACCGCCTTATTTGCATCCAGGAAGCCCGTTGAACCAAAGGACTAGTACTACTAGGAGTACTAGTGCGGTGAGATGGTTTCTCGAAGAAGACGATGGAGAAGCAGAGTCAACGAAGAGTCAAATGATGGTTGCTTCGTCCGTGCTTTTGTGATTTGACGCCTCACTGCTTTGTGATTTGTGATAGAAGGGACAGGGGAGTAGACTCTGTGCTCTATACTGTACTACATGCATCCAAGCATGGGAGAAAGAGGAGAGACATTGCATTTTTTATTCCTTCAATCAATCAATCAGGGAGCTTTGGTCCCATCTTTTTGGCTTTGGCAACACCGTCCAAAATGGTTCCCATGATGCCAAAAGCTATTTTCACATTTGGCTACACATTGTGGATGCCCTTAACCATACCACTTGGGTTTGCTCCTGTGTGCTATCTATACAAATCTCAATTATATTGATCTAAAAAAATTATAGAATCAAGATTAGTAAAAAGGAGGTGATTTTGCCGTGCCGATGGCGGGGGAGGTTTCTTATATTCGGAGGACGTTGTCCTGGCGGTTTGCTAACATGCGGTCCCACATGTCAGTGTTTTACCAAGCCGATCCGCATCCCACATGAGGCAGAACAACGGCAGAAGGAACACATGGTTAAGTTGAAGAAGATGAGGGAGAAGCGGATTCAGCAACGAGTGAAATGATGGTTGCTTCGTCCCTCCGACTTCTTTTTTTTAGCATTATTACTTCGTCCCTCCAACTTAACTGGGGGAAAGGTGTAGCTTTGTGATTTAAAGCCCCAATGCTCATTACTATGCCGGCAGCATGACTGGGGTGCTTCACCCCGGCTGCTCTGCACTGTATTCCGGTATGGCACGTGGACCTGATAGCTTGATGTCCCACATGTAGGCGAAAGGGACTAGAAGATTTATGAAGGAGAGCGCTCCACTCTTATGACGGAGGAGTAGACGACACGACGGCCTAGTGAACTGTCACTTTTACTGTATAGTACTAAAGTTTTGCTATTTGGCACGATCCATCGATACAAACCCGATTAAATAGGAAAGGGCGGGATTTTTCCCGCGCGGTAGATGATACTGGCCATACATTTCAAAGGCAATTTTAATATATGTAAACTGAATAATTATAAGTAACAATATGATATCTAGTAAAACTAAAAACACATATGATTTATTGTGTTAGAGTGTAGTAATAGTGCTGTAACATGCGAGAACGTGTAGAGATGTAGTTTTAGAGGGCCTACAAAGAGAAAAGCGTAATACGGTCACCGAACTTCAGAATAAGCTGATTATGGTCACTATATACGTTTTGCGACGATTATACGGTCACTTGCTCATGGTTCAGCATCAAATTGCACTCTGTAGATTGGTCAAATAGTCTGCGTGGCGCCATGTTGACTAGTTAAATTGACCACATTCCTTGTGGGTTCCACCTGTCAGTTCGCATAGTGAAAAGGTCAGATAAACACAAATTTACGCAGGCGCAACAAGGCTCCAACCCATGCGCGGGAATCACCTGGTTGTGTATGTGTCTGTCAGGGCCTGATGTGTGCGCATGCACGTGTATGTTGAGCACTTGAGCGTGAGAGTGTGTGTTGGTCGTGTGGTGTAATGGTGTGTGCATGCATGCATGCGTGTGTGCGTGTGAGTGTTGCGTGCGTGTTTGGCTGCGTGTGTACGTTTGAGTGTTGCGTGCGTGTGTGGGTGCATGTGTTTGTGTGAGTGTTGCGTGGATGCAGTTCGTGTGCATGCGTGCGTGTGTGCATAATCACCACACCAGCTCATGTGTGTTAAAACCGACGACTCAACATACCAATACAAGGCCACCTTGTCCGCTGTGCCCGCGGTCATGACTTCGAACCACCGTCCAAATATTTTTTTGTCGTTTGTTTTCATTCTTACTAGCAAGATGCCCGTGCGTTGCACGTAACATCAAGATGCATTTGTATGACTTGTTTATCTTGTGAGAGAAAAGGATGAACGAGGGAAGGCCTTATTTGCAAATGTGGAGAGGTGCGTGGGTACCTTTTTGCAAAATTGCCATAGTTTCTTTCCTATGCGTCAAATATAAATCGGACGGCCTATATTGCAGGATGGCAGGCACACCATCATCACCAACTCTGTTTTTTATAAGAGTGTATTTTATGTATTTTATAAGAGTGTAGATGTAGAGTAGATACAAGTCGACAGGTGGGAACGATGGTAGTGAGATAATTTGATGCAACACTAGAGGTGCCACGTGAAGCGTTTAACTGGTCAACTAGTCATGTCATGAGCAAATACAGACTTGTACGGTGAGCTCGTGACTGTATAATAACCACTAAACGTAAATGGTGACCGTAATGAGTGGATTCTGAAGTCCAATGTACGTATCATGCTTTTGCTTCAAATACAATGATCGTCATTGCATATATCGCGAGAGAAAGATGAAACATGCGTGAATTTTCTGGGGGCTTACTTTTAGAGGACCTAGAGATAGTTTTGTGTGCATACGTGAAAGGGGCGTACAGGGGGGTATGCGATGGAGAGAGAGATGCTCTTCGTTTCTCTTTATTATGACTAACTTTGTATATAGTATAAAAATATACAAATTCACAGTGCGGAATAAATATCATTGTGGGCACCATGCAATGCAAATTAGCGTTCGTACTCCTCCATATAACTTTGTAATGTTGTATATATGTAGAAACTCTAAAATAATTTTTTGGCCACACTTTATTCAAAAGGAATGTTGTATGCGAAATAAACATGAAGAGAGGGCTTTTTAGATCAATGGGGTACATGATGTAACATGTGTGAATGTGTAGTTGATGCATTTGGTGGGGCCTAGTGTAACGCCCCGGATACAACTTTCCATATTCGTAACTCTGACTCTTGCCTTTTCCGGAGATGCTATATGATATTTCCTTCGTGGTTGGGTTTTTGTCGTTTGTTTTGCATTTTGTTCTTGTTATGCATCTCATCTCATAGCATCATGTGCATTGCATCCATATGTTTTCATAAAACTTGCATTCGTTCTGGTTCCGCCGGTTCTCTCTGTTGTCCGTTCTGAGCCCGACCACACTCGCACGCGCCCGCAGCACCTCCGAAATATTATTTTATAAGTGGCATAAAAATGTTCTCGGAATGGCATGCAACTTGTCATGCGGTCTTATTATAGTGTAGACAGGCCACTTGCCAAGTTTCGTCGCATTCGGAGTCCATTGGATAGCCCAACCGTTAAACCTACAACCGCAATATAGCCGGTCTATCGTCGGACGTTTTCGGTCTCCGGAAACTGCTGCCGGGCCGCACCTCTCTTTCTCTCCTCTTCTCACAGCCCACCTAGCCATCCAAACCTTCCCCTCCGACCGGAACCGTCGGATCGCGATCCGAGGGTCCCGAAACCCCTCCTAACCCCCAAACCCTAACAAATTTGCTATTTAAACCCCCTCCCCTTGCCATTTTTGGGCTAAACCTATCCCTAGCTTCCTCCCCTAACCTCCCAGCCACCGGCGCCTCATTTTCCGTGCCCGGCCACCTCCTACCCGCCACTTGGCGCTGCCCCCGCCGCTAGCCGCCACCCAGCCGTCGCGCCTGGCCACTCTAGGCGCGCCACCTGGCTTCCCTTCGTCCCCCAGCAGCCTCCCGCCGCCGCAGGCCCGTCCCAGGCCCGCCCGGGCCCTGATCTGGGCCCCGGGGGCCGCAGCCAGCCCGAGCGCCCCGCTCGCTCCTCCCGGTGCCTCTGTCCGACTCCGTCGTCGGCGTGTCACCGCCGGGTCGCCGGAGCCTCGCCGTGATGCCCCCAGGCCAGACCGCGCCACCCGCCTCCTTCTCCTCATTTCTTCCCTCCTCTCCTCCTTCACAGCTCCTTTCTCTCCTTGCTGCAGGAACCCCGCCACCGCCGTGTTGCTCGGCCTCGCCGCCGGCCATGTGGGGCGCGTCGACCTCATCTAGGACCAGATCCGGCGCCCCCACGCCCGAATCCATCCATTCCCGCCGATCTCCCCCGAATCCGGCGAGCTTCCCAGCCGCCGCCATCCATGGCCTCCTCGCCGGTGCCCTGCTCCATCTCCAGCTCGGGACCACGCGCCCGAGCGCGTCGGCCGCG
This sequence comes from Triticum dicoccoides, assembly GCF_002162155.2. NCBI lineage: Eukaryota > Viridiplantae > Streptophyta > Magnoliopsida > Poales > Poaceae > Triticum > Triticum dicoccoides. The sequence continues at coordinate 532,539,858 of NC_041391.1, read as the reverse complement.
TGGGCCACGTGGGCCCAGTGCCCCGGTCGAGCGCCCCGGCCTGCCCAGCTCCTTCGCCTCCTGGGCCAGATCCAGGCCGGCCCCTTCCCGCTTGGGCGTCCTCCTCTCCAGCCGGGCCTTGGCCCAGGGTGAGAAACCTCCAGCGCCCCTCTCCTGTACCCTGTCGGGCCCAGCCAGATTCAGCCCGCGTAGGTTTTTTTCCTGCGCTGCGAATTTGTCTATTTATCCAGTATTTACAGTTTTGCAGAAAAACCCTTGAACCTCATGCATGTAATAACTAATTAACCGTGCATCGGATTAAAATAATTTATATATGTAAAATGCTCAGAAAATTGTGTAGACTAATAATATGCCACTTTCATCTATGTTAAAAATGTTTAACATGCTGTTTGTGTTAATTTGCTTAAATGTCATGCTAAAATGCTTTATTTCATAACTAAATAACCGTAGCTCGGATTTTAATAAACTTTATATGTATTTGGGGTGGAAAAATGCCTAGTTTAACATGGTCCACTTTATATTCCTCTTTAACAACAATAAAATTGTGTTAAGGGCAGAACAGTACCGAATCTAAAATATGGACATGGGGATTTTCCGGAATTGTGGTTTGATTGTTCCGGCCTCATTTAAATTTGCCTAGATAGGTAGTTTTCATATGTTTCACCTCTTGCCATGTTTAACAACATTTAATATTGTTGGGTACAAAACCGAGAGAGAACTAAATAATCGATGTGGTGTTCCGTCAATATGCAACTTGTTGCATATTGAGCTCCACTTAATTTGTAGTGTTGTTTGTTGCACTTTGCTATGCCATGCCTCATTAAACCGGACATGCATCATGCTTGGTTGTGCATCATGCCATGTTTATGCTCGTGCATTTACCATGTTGTTTGCTTCTTTCCGGTATTGCTTCTTCTTGATAGTTCCGGTAACGTTGCGATTGTGAGGATTCGTTCGACTGCTCCCGTTCATCTTCTTCATGGACTCGTTCTTCTTCCTAGCGGGATTTCAGGCAAGATGACCGCTACCCTGGATCTCACTACTATCATTGCTATGCTAGTTGCTTCGTTCTATCGCTATGCTGTGCTACCTATTACCTGTTTATCAAGCCATCCCAAATTGCCATGTCAGCCTCTAACCTTTGACACCTTTCCTATGTAAACCGTTGCTTGGCTATGTTAACGCTTTTGCTCAGCCCTCTTATAGCGTTGCTAGTTGCAGGTGAAGTTGAAGATTGCTCCATGGTGGACAGGATTATGTTGGGATATCACAATATCTCTTATATTATTAATGCATCTATATACTTGGTAAAGGGTGGAAGACTTGGCCTTATGCCTGGTGTTTTGTTCCACTCTTGCCGCCCTAGTTTCCGTCATACCGGTGTTATGTTCCCGGATTTTGCGTTCCTTACGCGGTTGGGTGATTTATGGGACCCCCTTGACAGTTTGCTTTGAATAAAACTCCTCCAGCAAGGCCCAACCTTGGTTTTACCATTTGCCACACCTAGCCTTTTTTCCCTTGGGTTTCCGGAGCCCGAGGGTCATCTTTATTTACCCCCCCGGGCCAGTGCTCGTCGTGAGTGTTGGTCCAACCTGTCAGCCGCCGGTGGCCACCAGGGGCAACTTTGGGCTAGCCTACCGGAAGTTTGGGCAATCCGTTGTGCCCTGAGAACGAGATATGTGCAGCTCCTATCAGGATTTGTCGGCACATTCGGGCGGCTTTGCTGGTCTAGTTTTACCATTGTCGAAATGTCTTGTAAACCGGGATTCCGAGTCTGACCGGGTCTTCCTGGGAGAAGGTCTATTCCTTCGTTGATCGCGAGAGCTTGTCGTGGGCTAAGTTGGGACACCCCTGCAGGGTATAATCTTTCGAAAGCCGTGCCTGTGGTTATAGGCAGATGGGAATTTGTTAATGTCCGGTTGTAGATAACTTGACACCAGATCCGAATTAAAACGCATCAACCGCGTGTGTAGCCGTGATGGTCTCTTCTCGGCGGAGTCCGGGAAGTGAACATGATTTCTGGGTTATGTTTGACGTAAGTAGGAGTTCAGGATCACTTCTTGATCATTGCTAGCTTCACGACCGCTCTGCTTGCTCTCTTCTCGCTCTTGTTTGCGTATGTTAGCCACCATATATGCTTAGTCAGTGCTGCAGCCTCACCATTTTACCCCTTCCTTTCCCTTTAAGCTTTGCTAGTCTTGATACCCATGGTAATGGGATTGCTGAGTCCTCGTGTCTCACAGATTACTACAACAACAGTTGCAGGTACAGATTATGCGATGATCATGACGCGAGAGCGATGCTTGCTTGCGTTGAGTTCTTCTTCCGCTTCTTCGATCAGGGGATAGGTTCCAAGTCGGCAGCCTGGGCTAGCAGGGTGGATGTCGTTTGAGCTTCTGTTTGTGTTTCATCCGTAGTCGGATGTTGATCTTATGTATTGTGATGTTGTATTCGAGTGGCATTGTGTGCCTTATGTATGTATCCCCATCTATTATGTAATGTTGATGTAATGATATCCACCTTGCAAAAGCGTTTCAATATGTGGGTCTATCCTTGGTGGGACCTTCGAGTTCCTTTTGGATAGGGTCGCATATTGGGCGTGACAAGTTGGTATCAGAGCCTCGAACCACCATAGGAGCCCCCTTGATTGTTTTGGCCGTTGTTGAGTCTAGAAGAAAACTATTTTGAGTCTTAGGATTATATAAATATCGGAGAGAAGGATTCTTTTTACTCCTCAGCCCCTTCGTCACTCTGGTGAGGTCTCCTGACGTAGATGTTTTGACTTTCCTCTTCTCAAATTTCACTAAATTTTTTTTAGGATCATGCGGGTATCTTGGAATCGTTCCGATGGTTTTGTGACGAGAACATTGTTCCTGGTGCCTCCTGTCTATTTATGTGGCTTTGACCCGGGGAGTCAAGCTCTGAGGTGTTGTCGTCACAATTTTATCGTTGCAGTTCTGGAATACCTGAGTTTTGCCGACATCGAAAATCTCTTTTATGCAGTTGTTGGTGAGATAACCCCGATAACCCAGTACTGGGGCGAGCTCGAGAGTATTGCCATAACTCGTATAACGGATGCTTTTCGAAGGTTGAGGTACACGATTTCCGAAGGTTTCTTGGTTATGTGTTGACGGATGGATACAGCTGGATGTAGGTATTGTTAGTTTGGGTGAGATATATTGCTTCCCCTATATCCCCAACACCAGATTGCATAACCAGAAAGTTTCGGGAGTTTTATAGGTGGGAATTCAAGTAGCTCCTAGAATATCTTTTCGACAGATGCATGATATGAGATTGGGGTTTGACGTCTAGTGGTCCGCCTTTCCACGGTCTTTTTACAGTGGTCTCGTTGTGTCTTAAAGAACCCTTGGCTATGCTGGTTCGGGGACACTTCGTATGTCATGTGCACTGCCTTGTACATGATGGTGCTGTACACTCGAGCCCGTGTGCGCCCCACCACAAAAACTTCGGACGGAATCTCTATCATATGTTTGTTCTGGCTAATTCTGCAAGCCAAATCCTTTGTTTTGTTTTATTTGTTGTATTCGAGTTGCTTCGAAGTCAAATGTTGAATCCATACCTTTCCTAAACGGTGTTCTCATATTGCTATGTGAATACTAATCCTTCTTGATCATCGAGGTCGTCATGTTAATTCTTTTCCAACCGGTGCGCTTCTCTTCGAGATGATCCCATCATTCTCCCCATCCGCAAGATCAATTCTAAGTTTTCTCAATGGTGTTTGTTCCGTTTTCCTCAAGTTGCCTTTGTTTTCCCGCCCTCCCACCCTTTTTCTGCAAGGACTCATATATGTTAATCAAGTATCCATTTATTCATGTGAAGTCTCTTCACTCTTTTCAATCAATGTTCTGATCCGGTGATCCCTTGTGAAGATGCTCACGAGCTTCAAGTTCATCATCCTTCGTTCTTTTTCTTCTCCGGTGAATTTAATTTCAAGCTTTCAGTGTTGATCATATTCCTTTCCTCGTGTCAAATGCTTTCTCATGCCGTTGCACCTCTTAATATTTCACTTCTCGCTATTCATTTGTTCTGGAGTGCTGAAGATATCTCGGAAGACTTGTGTTTCCATTCTCAATCAGTTCAAGATATTTTGAGGTTGTTATCTCATTCAAGCCATTTAATTCAACCGGTGCAACCTCTCTTTAAAATTATTTCAACGGTGTTCCTTTTCAGTGGGCCCTAACCCACAGGTCTTTTCCCAGGATCTTACCTGACTCTTCTAATTCTCCCGGAGTTATTCTCAAATTCTTTTCAAATGTGACGTAAGAATGGATTTCATCAGTCACATGCCTTTTCCAAGATTGATTTCAAATCATTTCATTGTTGGCTCAACCTCTTCGCTTGTCATCATACCGGAGTATCTCAGTAATTTTGCTGGTGTTCCTCGTCGTCATTTTCAACATTTGAAGACCGAAGAAGGATTTCTCTTAAATCTTGGTACATTCTCTTCAAGATTCATGGTTCTAGCTTGATGCCATCCTCTCATAATTGTTTTCGATCGGTGAGAATTTTTTTCATCCATCTGGAGCAAGTCAAGAGTCTTTTCAGATTGATTCTCCGTAGCCCATCATCTCAGAATTATTCATTCAAGCTTTCAGCTCTCGTTCTCCAAATCATACCGGTGCATCGTTCAAGTATTATCTAATCAGCTCGAGATCTCTGCGTTCACTTGTATCTAAATTCCCTCAAGTATCTTCAATCATTCTCTAATTCTTACTGGTGATTCACCCCTTTACTTCGTTCGTTTTCAATTCGTACGGTGGTTCGTTCAAGATTTCTCTTCCTTCGTCATCGTATCAATTCATTCATTCATTCGTTCTTTTCAATTCCACCGGTGGTTCCATCAATACCTTCTCAAGCTTGCGTTATATCTCTCTTTAATCATTTTCAGCGGGAATAAGTAGTATGCCAAATCCATTGCTTGCCATCAATTTAATTTGATGAAGGATAAGCATACAATAAATCTTATTCTTATTTCCTCGAGGTGATTCAATTCTTTTCTTCCAGAGATTGTTCATGATGAATAAATTCTTGATTACAAGTGATTCATCTTTCTTTTCGGAGTTCCAAGCTCTCCCAATTATCTCGTCGCGAAGCTCCATCTAAAACATTGCAAGGCTTCACCTTGTGTTTCCAACTTCTTTTTCTTTTCATCATCCTTTTATTACCGGAGTTCTTCTTGGAAGATCTACATGATGGTTCATCAAGGATTTCTTTCATTCTCATTTTGTTCTTCAAGATTTCTCTCGGAGTTAAGATCCGCCAAGCTATACTCTAAAATAAACATGGTGCTCAACACATGTTTATTTTGAGGAGTTCAAGTATTCTTCATCTTGCATTTTGAGGTGCAATTCTCCTACCTTATCTTTGAGGTGGTGTTATGTCATTCTTGACAATTCGAGTTCGTGTTTGATGACTCACATATTGTCAAGAATGAGGTATTTTAAACCCATCATTTTCTTCCTTGGAGTTATCTTGTGTCAGATTTCACCTAAAGCCTTCTATTGGGGATGTTGCTATTTGTGGTGCTTATCAATGATCCAAGTTTTTCTCCTATCCTCTCCGCGAAAGGAGTTGTCATCTCCATGTTGACCTCAATCCAATCTATTGTTTCCGTTAGTGGCACAATTTCACCTCTTAGTCTTGGGATGTTTTCCATAAGCCCACTACAAGCTTATTATTTTCGTTGTTGGTTTTCCAACAACTCCGTTACAACCTTCTTGGAAGGGTGCTTTCCAAGCTCATTTGTGGCAGAAATTGTCATTTTCTTCTCCGTCCCTTTATCCCAATAATCTAACTTCTATTCTTTCTTCCGGAGGCATTGTGATGTTGCTCTTTTCACTCATCATCTCGAATTGTGAGGATTGTGCTCTTTTCTTTCTTATCCATTTAACCGGCGTGTCGTGTTTTCATTCAAGTTCTTTCATCTTATCAAGTTTTGCCTCTCTTTTCAACCCGAGGGCTGTCTGAAATCCTTCTTACCCATTATGCCATTCTTTCGATAGTTTCGGAGGCAGTGTGTTGTTGATTTCATCAAGTATCATCCCATCTTCTCAAGTTCATGTTCAATTTCTTCCATTTACAGTCGGAGTGCTGTTAAAATTATATCATTCTTATTCATTCTTATCTCGTTTCAACCAGAGTGGTTCCAATTCCTTCTTGTCCATTGTACTCGTCATTCATAGCTTTGCAACCTCCAAGGTTCACTTGGTGTTCCTTGTTTCTATTTTCTACCGCAGTGCTCTCAATTGTCTTAAACTCCGTTGTGTTCTTTCTTTCAAGTTTTTCAACCTCTCAAGGATCGTGGTTTCACTCGTTTGTTGAAGAAGCAACTTAGTTTACCTCCTGTCTTCCTCTTCCATTTCCCTCCGGTGCCATCCTAGATCTCGGGACGGGATCCTCTCGTAGTGGTGGAGTGTTGTAACGCCCCGGATACAACTTTCCATATTCGTAACTCCGACTCTTGCCTTTTCCGGAGATGCTATATGATATTTCCTTCGTGGTTGGGTTTTTGTCGTTTGTTTTGCATTTTGTTCTTGTTATGCATCTCATCTCATAGCATCATGTGCATCACATCCATATGTTTTCATAAAACTTGCATTCGTTCCGGTTCCGCCGGTTCTCTCCGTTGTCCGTTCTGAGCCCGACCACACTCGCACGCGCCCGCAGCACCTCCGAAATATTATTTTATAAGTGGCATAAAAATGTTCTTGGAATGTGATGCAACTTGTCATGCGGTCTTATTATAGTGTAGACAGGCCGCCTGCCAAGTTTCGTCGCATTCGGAGTCCATTGGATAGCCCAACCGTTAAACCTACAACCGCAATATAGCCGGTCTATCGTCGGACGTTTTCGGTCTCCGGAAACTGCTGCCGGGCCGCACCTCTCTTTCTCTCCTCTTCTCACAGCCCACCTAGCCATCCAAACCTTCCCCTCCAACCGGAACCGTCGGATCGCGATCCAAGGGTCCCGAAACCCCTCCTAACCCCCAAACCCTAACAAATCTGCTATTTAAACCCCCTCCCCTTGCCATTTTTGGGCTAAACCTATCCCTAGCTTCCTCCCCTAACCTCCCAGCCGCCGGCGCTTCATTTTCCGTGTCCGGCCACCTCCTGCCCGCCACTTGGCGCTGCCCCTGCCGCCAGCCGCCACCCAGCCGTCGCCCCTGGCCACTCTAGGCGCGCCACCTGGCTTCCCTTCGTCCCCCAACAGCCTCCCGCCGCCGCAGGCCCGTCCCAGGCCCGCCCGGGCCCCGATCTGGGCCCCGGGGGCCGCAGCCAGCCCGAGCGCCCCGCTCGCTCCTCCCGGTGCCTCTGTCCGACTCTGTCGTCGGCGTGTCGCCGCCGGGTCGCCGGAGCCTCGCCGTGATGCCCCCAGGCCAGACCGTGCCGCCCGCCTCCTTCTCCTCCTTTCTTCCCTCCCCTCCTCCTTCACAGCTCCTTTCTCTCCTTGCTGCAGGAACCCCGCCGCCGCCGTGTTGCTCAGCCTCGCCGCCGGCCATGTGGGGCGCGTCGACCTCACCTGGGACCAGATCCGGCGCCCCCACGCCCGGATCCATCCATTCCCGCCGATCTCCCCCGAATCCGGCGAGCTTCCCTGCCGCCGCCGTCCATGGCCTCCTCGTCGGCGCCCTGCTCCGTCTCTTGCTCGGGACCGCGCGCCCGAGCGCGTCGGCCGCGTGGGCCACGTGGGCCCAGCGCCCCGGTCCAGCGCGCCGGCCTGCCCAGCTCCTTCGCCTCCTGGGCCAGATCCAGGCCGGCCCCTTCCTGCTTGGGCGTCCTCCTCTCCAGCCGGGCCTTGGCCCAGGGTGAGCAACCTACAGCGCCCCTCTCCTGTACCCTGTCGGGCCCAGCCAGATTCGGCCCGCGTAGGTTTTTTTCCTGCGCTGCGAATTTGTCTATTTATCCAGTATTTACAGTTTTGCAGAAAAACCCTTGAACCTCATGCATGTAATAACTAATTAACCGTGCATCGGATTAAAATAATTTATATATGTAAAATGCTCAGAAAATTGTGTAGACTAATAATATGCCACTTTCATCGATGTTAAAAATGTTTAACATGCTGTTTGTGCTAATTTGCTTAAATGTCATGCTAAAATGCTTTATTTCATAACTAAATAACCGTAGCTCGGATTTTAATAAACTTTATATGTATTTGGGGTGGAAAAATGCCTACTTTAACATGGTCCACTTTATATTCCTGTTTAACAACAATAAAATTGTGTTAAGGGCAGAACAGTACCGAATCTAAAATATGGACATGGGGATTTTCCGGAATTGTGGTTTGATTGTTCCGGCCAAATTTAAACTTGCCTAGATAGGTAGTTTTCATATGTTTCACCTCTTGCCATGTTTAACAACATTTAATATTGTTGGGTACAAAACCGAGAGAGAACTAAATAATCGATGTGGTGTTCCGTCAATATGCAACTTGTTGCATATTGAGCTCCACTTAATTTGTAGTGTTGTTTGTTGCACTTTGCTATGCCATGCCTCATTAAACCGGACATGCATCATGCTTGGTTGTTCATCATGCCATGTTTATGCTCGTGCATTTACCATGTTGTTTGCTTCTTTCCGGTATTGCTTCTTCTTGATAGTTCCGGTCACGTTGCGATTGTGAGGATTCGTTCGACTGCTCCCGTTCGTCTTCTTCATGGACTCGTTCTTCTTCCTAGCAGGATTTCAGGCAAGATGACTGCTACCCTGGATCTCACTATTATCATTGCTATGCTAGTTGCTTCGTTCTATCACTATGCTGCGCTACCTATTACCTGTTTATCAAGCCATCCCAAATTGCCATGTCAGCCTCTAACCTTTGACACCTTTCCTATGCAAACCGTTGCTTGGCTATGTTACCGCTTTTGCTCATCCCTCTTATAGCGTTGCTAGTTGCAGGTGAAGTTGAAGATTGCTCCATGGTGGACAGGATTATGTTGGGATATCACAATATCTCTTATATTATTAATGCATCTATATACTTGGTAAAGGGTGGAAGACTCGGCCTTATGCCTGGTGTTTTGTTCCACTCTTGCCGCCCTAGTTTCCGTCATACGGGTGTTATGTTCCCGGATTTTACGTTCCTTACGCGGTTGGGTGATTTATGGGCCCCCCTTGACAGTTCGCTTTGAATAAAACTCCTCCAGCAAGGCCCAACCTTGGTTTTACCATTTGCCTCACCTAGCCTTTTTTTCCCTTCGGTTTCCAGAGCCCGAGGGTCATCTTTATTTACCCCCCCCCGGGCCAGTGCTCATCGTGAGTGTTGGTCCAACCTGTCGGCCGCCGGTGGCCACCAGGGGCAACTCTGGGCTGGCCTACCGGAAGTTTGGACAATCCGTTGTGCCCTGAGAACGAGATATGTGCAGCTCCTATCAGGATTTGTCGGCACATTCGGGCGGCTTTGCTGGTCTTGTTTTACCATTGTCGAAATGTCTTGTAAACCGGGTCTTCCTGGGAGAAGGTCTATTCCTTCGTTGATCGCGAGAGCTTGTCATGGGCTAAGTTGGGACACCCCTGCAGGGTATAATCTTTCGAAAGCCGTGCCTGGGGTTATTGGCAGATGGGAATTTGTTAATGTCCGGTTGTAGATAACTTGACACCAGATCCGAATTAAAACGCATCAACCGCGTGTGTAGCCGTGATGGTCTCTTCTCGGCGGAGTCCGGGAAGTGAACACGGTTTCTGGGTTATGTTTGACGTAAGTAGGAGTTCAGGATCACTTCTTGATCATTGCTAGCTTCACAACCGTTCTGCTTGCAATCTTCTCGCTCTTGTGTGCGTATGTTAGCCACCATATATGCTTAGTCGCTGCTGCAGCCTCACCATTTTACCCCTTCCTTTCCCTTTAAGCTTTGCTAGTCTTGATACCCATGGTAATGGGATTGCTGAGTCCTCGTGGCTCACAGATTACTACAACAACAGTTGCAGGTACAGATTATGCGATGATCATGACGCAAGAGCGATGCTTGCTTGCGTTGAGTTCTTCTTCTGCTTCTTCTTCGATCAGGGGATAGGTTCCAGGTCGGCAGCCTGGGCTAGCAGGGTGGATGTCGTTTGAGCTTCTGTTTGTGTTTCATCCGTAGTCGGATGTTGATCTTATGTATTGTGATGTTGTATTCGAGTGGCATTGTGTGCCTTATGTATGTATCCCCATCTATTATGTAATGTTGATGTAATGATATCCACCTTGCAAAAGCGTTTCAATATGTGGGTCTATCCTTGGTGGGACCTTCGAGTTCCTTTTGGATAGGGTCGCATATTGGGCGTGACACCTAGAGAGGTATGTGTGTGTATTACGTATTCGAGAGAGGCATGGATAGAGGGGCCGACG
>NC_041391.1:532508643-532529006 GCF_002162155.2 Triticum dicoccoides | reverse complement strand
GGGGTGGGGGGGTGGGGGGGGGAGAGATAGCATGAAAAATGAGAGTGGTCTAGAGAGAGAGATGAATATGACGTCACGACAAGAGATTCCATTCCCTTGAGTGTGTAAATGCAAGGAGGGAGGGAATAGAGGCACCAGGAGAAATTTTCTGTGTGTGTGGTGTTTGTGTTGGTATGTATGGGTGTGAGAAGATAATGAGACATGGGGGCAGAGGGTGTGTCACTGCGTGAGGTCCGGTGGGTCGAGGTGAGGCCCTTCATTCGGTTCCGTCCCGCGCCACATTGGTCTGCCCGTGACGCATTTAGGAAGACTCATGGATGACCAGTCGTACAAGACAAAGATAGCAGAATTGTGAAGGACTCTGTGTCCACCGACAAAGTCGGCTAGGATTTATAACCCTAGGTTCTCGTACTAAGGTAACCCCTTTATCTCTGATATTACTAATCATCCAACCTAACTTTAAGGGGCATCCTACAGAATGCTCTGCTAGAATCATACTCGTCGATTAGGAAGAGAGGTGTGAGACAATGCGTGAGAGACAAGCCTAAAGATAATGTGCGTACATGAGACACGTAGCCAGGTCCATATATATAGAAAGGGTGGATGCGTTTTTGCATGTGTATGTTTGCGAGAGGAAGATTGCTTGTGATAAAGGTTAGTGAAAACAGTTGTAAATGGTTACAAGAGGGAGGGAGGGTTATATCTAGAGCATATGTGTGAGAAAGACACCTCGGGAGAGAGTGTGTGAACATGTTTGAGAGAACACCGATGGAGAGTGAAACTACACATAAAAGACTGCTGTACACATTGCTGAAAGATATAAATTGTATCCAAATATTAGGACGGGATCATGATATTTGCAATTCGCGTAAGGAGCGGTCATTGATCCATCAGACATCGAGATTCTATCGAATTTGAGCATGTCTATGTTATTATTCGACATAATTGATCCACATAGTTAGTATTTTGAACTCCAGACAATGCATCGCTCTAGAAATAGAATATAGACGTGAGTATAGTTCATGTTTTGTGTGTAAAGCACATTATACATACGAAAGTTACACAATGAACATTATAAATAGCTACCTATGAACTAGCATACATTTGAATTCAACTTAAGGTGGTTAAAAAAAATCAAATTCAACATGAAGTCCATTCAATTATTTGAATTTGATATCATGGCATTTGTAAACCATACCTAAATTTTGGGGGCACCAATCTTTGCTATGATTTTGTACATAATAGGATATGTAGTCGTGTACAAAATAGATTCAAATTTAGCTCCTCCATTCCAAAATAATCGTAGTTATAGGATTTTCAAGTGTCAAAATTTCAAAAAGAAGCGGATAATTTAATGAGGTTTTCAAACATACACGGTCAAATATAATGTTGTCTATTTAGGTCAATCCTCATAGTTCAAGAGTACTCTAAACGTGAATGCTTGTGTTTCAAAATTTCGAACGAAGCGCAAAAAGAGCCTCTACTCGCCCGAAACCGCGTGAGACCTATGTTTGGTAGTACAAGGAAATTATTTTTCTAATAACTCCGACCCGTGAAACCTACCGGCCCGACGTCCAAAGGTCTAAACCGGGGTAGGTTTGTAGCTTCATCTAGACGCCACGTAACCGCCTTCGAAAAACATTCATACACATTGGCCGCCTAAGCACACATGCGCGCGGCCGAAATCGCTCCCGCCGACTATTTGGGACACCTGGGATTACCATCCTACCCTTGACCCGCAGTAGGTATGAAATTTAAGAGGGGGGCAAAGTTTGTACTTTACCCAAATTTCAAACAAGCGCGTCCCATCTTCTGTTCAAAAAAGCCAAAAACAAGTGCGTCCCAGACCGAAACATGGTTCCCCCCACCCGTCTGATTCCCCATTCGTACTCCGTGGGCGCCAAAACTACCTCTTCACCAGCCACGAAACCCCGGCGTCCTCCGTCCACCACCCATCCCACCCATCAACCGCCGCCCTCCTCCATCACGCCGGAGCCGATACCCCAACGTCGTCGTCCACCACAACCTCAACCGCAACGCCCTCCACGGCTAGTAGTTGAAGCCGAGGCCGAGCCATCCATGCCCAAGCCAATTCAACCATGCTGTCCTGCGCCTCACCGCTGCCGCTCCAACTTCGCCACCCTCCACCGCACCGGAGCTGTTCCCGCTACACCGTCCTTCGCCGCCTCGGATCTGCTTCCCGTCCGCCGACATACGGCCACGACAACACAATCAACAATTTGGCCATGGGTTCGTCCAAGCCTGAACCCTCCATAACATCGGCTTCCCCGGTAAAAAGAACAAGATCGGCGCGACATGTGGAGGTGACCACACCGGCAACCGAAAAAGGTACTCCTCTTCCCTTATTCATGCAAATCTTACGTCTCTGCTTGCATGGTATTCATCCCATAGAACACACTAGTTGACCGCTTCTTCTTGGTACTAGATGTTCCTAGTAACTCGCGATGCACAAGGTTTCTCCTCATATACTATTTCACCTTAGCTAGAGGTCCGTCGCCCCCCTGAATTTCAATTTCTGGCCAGTTGATTCCCAATTAACGGAAGCATTCCCCGGTGTAACAGGCGCTAGTATGCCTATTACACCGGGGAAGCAGCGCCTTGGTGTTTATCTTAGGTACGTCTGCGGCCTAGAGCTACTGGCACCCGATCTGGAGGTCGGCCGGGATTAAAGGGATGGCCAGGGGCACTGCCAAGCACGGCGGGTGGTGTGTGGTCGAGGGGAGGGCGGGGCTGCGGAGGCAGGGGTCTGGGCCGGTGGTCGCTGGCGGTTCAAGAAAGATCGTCAACAGTGACTGGCCGGAGGTAGACGAAGGCCATCTGCCTGTTCCTTATAGATCGGACGGTTCATTAAAAAAATCGACTGACCTATTTATTTTCAGTCAACTGTTATCTTAGATATGACCAGATGTGGTGGCATGCTGGAGGAGTACCTGCATTTCCTGTGCTCATATATTACAAAATCATACGGAGTAGAATCTAATTTTGTTTGCCATGCAATGTTGTAGAGCTATCATATGTCTCCTGTCATTTATTTTTCAGCCACCTGCTATCTGCTACTTTTACAGTGCACTAGTTCTGCACACACTTCACCCATACTCTCACTATTGTGTTCTTATGCAAGGGTATTTCAGAGTCTGCCGAAAGAGAAGCAGCAAAAAAAGAGAGAAGTCGCGCCAGCTTTCTTCACGGGTATGCACGACATGTTACAGCGCTATAAATGGTGCAATGTCAGCAGATGGAGACGGTAAACGTAGCTCTAGAGTTGATGACCTCGCTCGCAATGAACCACCATCCTAGGTGCTTGCTTTAAATTCGAGGTGTCATATGTGGTTGCATGTTCCATATGGTGTCTAGCTTGTATTCGAAAGGCCGAAGTCGGTCTAAGATAAGGAAAGATACTTTTTAACATGAACCACCATCCCGTGAGCACCAGAAGACAAATAGCTAGTCAGGGCACTGGCCGAGCCAGTGACAAGCCCAGCAAAGATAGGCATCACCTGGAAGCCAACTAAAAAGCTGCGATGGTGGCGAAGCAGCCCGCCTCCCACCAGGCTCTCAGGTCCTAGATGATCATGCTCACCACTCCAGCCGGATGTCTAGCTTGTATTGCTTCTAATTTGGTTAAATTGCATCTGCTTACCTTACACATTATACCTTTGAATATGACATGCCTTTCTGTTTCTGGTACATACTAATACATCTGTGTATTAACCATGTTCTTACATCAAACTAATGTTCTTGTGTATCCCTCATCAATCACTTATGATGAGGCAGGTAGGCAAGGGGACTACTCCTCATTTAAAGAATGCAGTATCAGCCTCCCGACATGATTCTCAAGAAACAGAAATGCTAGATGAAGACAGTGAACGTAGCTCTGTAGTTGATTACAGCATTTCCCCTACACTAGCATCGCAGGTGCTTGCTCTAACTTGGCAGCGTGATATGTGGTTGCATGTTGCATATGGTGTCTAGATTGTAATTCTTCCAATCTATTTAAACTGCATGTGCTAGTCTGCTTAGCTTATACATTATACCTGTTAATGTGACATGCCTTCCTGTATTTAGTACATAGTACATCTCTTTATTAAGCATGTCCTTACATAAAACTATTGTTTTTTTGTATCCCGCATCAATCAATATGACGAGACACCTTTAGTATATGCAGTGCGATATTCGTTGCATCTTTCATATGATTTATAGCATGCGCTGCTTCTAATTTGTTGAAATTCCATTTATGATGGAACACTTTTAACTTGGCAGAGTCATATTGGTTGCATCTTTCATGTGGTGTGTGTTGGAAATATGCCCTAGAGGCAATAATAAATTGGTTATTATTATATTTCCTTGTTCATGATAATCGTTTATTATCAATGCTATAATTGTATTGATAGGAAACTCAGATACATGTGTGGGTACATAGACAACACCATGTCCCTAGTAAGCCTCTAGTTGACTATCTCGTTGATCAATAGATGGTTACGGTTTCCTGACCATAGACATTGGATGTCGTTGATAACGGGATCACATCATTAGGAGAATGATGTGATGGGCAAGACCCAATCCTAAGCCTAGCACAAAGATCGTGTAGTTCGTATGCTAAAGCTTTTCTAATGTCAAGTATCATTTCCTTAGACCATGAGATTGTGCAACTCCCGGATATCATAGGAATTCTTTGGGTGTACCAAACGTCACAACGTAACTGGGTGGCTATAAAGGTACACTACGGGTATCTCCGAAAGTGTCTGTTGGGTTGGCACGAATCGAGACTGGGATTTGTCACTCCGTGTGATGGAGAGGTATCTCTGGGCCCACTCGGTAGGACATCATCATAATGTGCACAATGTGAACAAGGGGTTGATCACGGGATGATGTGTTACAGAAAGAGTAAAGAGACTTGCCAGTAACGAGATTGAACAAGGTATCAGGATACCGACGATCGAATCTCGGGCAAGTACTATACTGCTAGACAAAGGGAATTGAATACGGGATTGATCGAATCCTCGACATCGTGGTTCATCCGATGAGATCATCGTGGAACATGTGGGAGCCAACATGGGTATCCAGATCCCGCTGTTGGTTATTGGCCGGAGAGTTGTCTCGGTCATGTCTACGTGTCTCCCGAACCCGTAGGGTCTACACACTTAAGGTTCGATGACGCTAGGGTTATAAAGGAAGTTTGTATGTGGTTACTGAATGTTGTTCGGAGTCCGGATGAGATCCCGGAAGTCACGAGGAGTTCCGAAATGGTCCAGAGGTAAAGATTTATATATGGAAAGTTGTTGTTCGGGTTCGGGGAAAAGTTCGGTTTTTTCCGGTGTTGTACCGGGAAGCTTCCAGAAGGTTCCGGAGCATTCCGGAGGGGTCCAGAGGTCCGGAAAATGTTCCACCACGTCCAATACAGTAGCATGGGCTGTAAGGGGGCGCCCTAGCCTTAATGGTTCAGGGGCACCAGCCCCCCCCATGGCCCATGCGCATGGGAGAGGGGAAACCCTAAAGGGGAGGGCCTCCACTTGACTTGGGAGGCACTCCTCCCCCCCTTGGCCGCGGCCCCCAACCCTAGATGGGATCTAGGGGGGCCGGCCCCCTCTCTCCCCACCTATAAATAGTGGAGGGGTGGGAGGGCAGCCGCACCCAAAGTTCTGGCGCAGCCCTCCCCCTCTCCCAAGTGCTCCTCCTCTCTCGCGGTGCTTGGAGAAGCCCTGCAGGATTGCCACGCTCCTCCACCACCACCACGCCGTCGTCCTGCTGTTGGACGGAGTCTTCCCCAACCTCTCCCTCTCTCCTTGCTGGATCAAGGCATGGGAGACGTCACCGGGCTGCATGTGTGTTGAATGTGGAGGTGCCGTCCGTTCGGCACTAGGATCATCGGTGATTTGGATCACGACGAGTACGACTCCATCAACCCCGCTCACTTGAACGCTTCTGCTTAGCGATCTACAAGGGTATGTAGATGCACTCCCCTTTCCCTCGTTGCTAGATTACTCCATAGATTGATCTTGGTGTTGCATAGAATTTTTTTGAATTTCTGCTACGTTCCCCAACAGTGGCATCATGAGCTAGGTCTATGCGTAGTTCCTATGCACGAGTAGAACACAAACTTCTTGTGGGCGTAGATGTTGTCGATTTTCTTGCCAATACTAGTCTTATCTTGCTTCGGCGGCATCATGGGATGAAGCGGCCCGGACCGACCTTACACGTATGCTTACGTGAGACAGGTTCCACCGACTGACATGCACTAGTTGCATAAGGTGGCTAGCGGGTGTCTGCCTCTCCCAATTTAGTTGGAGCGGATTCGATGAAAAGGGTCCTTATTAAGGCTAAATAGCTGTTGACATATCACGTTGTGGTTTTTGCGTAGGTAACAAACGTTCTTGCAGAAACCCATAGCAGCCACGTAAAACATGCAAACAACAATTAGAGGACATCTAACTTGTTTTTGCAGGGTATGCTATGTGATGTCATATGGCCAAAAGAATGTGATGAATGATATGTGATGTATGAGATTGATCATGTTCTTGTAATAGGAATCACGACTTGCATATCGATGAGTATGACAACCGGCAGGAGCCATAGGAGTTGTCTTAATTTATTGTATGACATGCGTGTCATTGAACAACGCCATGTAATTACTTTACTTTATTGCTAAACCATTAGCCATAGTAGTAGAAGTACTAGTTGGCGAGACAACTTCATGGAGACACGATGATGGAGATCATGGTGTCATGCCGGTGACGATGATGATCATGGAGCCCCGAAGATGGAGATCAAAAGGAGCAAAATGATATTGGCCATATCATGTCACTTTTTGATTGCATGTGATGTTTATCATGTTTATGCATCTTATTTGCTTAGAACAACGGTAGTAAATAAGATGATCCCTCTCAATAATTTCAAGAAAGTGTTCTCCCTAACTGTGCATCGTTGCGAAAGTTCGTTGTTTCGAAGCACCACGTGATGATCGGGTGTGATAGATCCTAACGTTCGAATACAACAAGTGTAAGCCAGATTTACACACGCAATACACTTAGGTTGAGTTGACGAGCCTAGCATGTATAGACATGGCCTCGGAACACGGAAGACCGAAAGGTCGAGCATGAGTCGTATGGAAGATACGATCAACATGAAGATGTTCACCTATGTTGACTAGTCCATCTCACGTGATGATCGGACACGGCCTAGTTGACTCGGATCATGTAATCACTTAGATGACTAGAGGGATGTCTATCTGAGTGGGAGTTCATAAGATGAACTTAATTATCCTGAACATAGTCAAAAGATCTTTGCAAATTATGTCGTAAGCTCGCGCTTTAGTTCTACTGTTTAGATATGTTCCTAGAGAAAAAAAATTAGTTGAAAGTTGATAGTAGCGATTATGCAGACTAGGTCCGTATACTGAGGATTGTCCTTGTTGCTTCGTAGAAGGCTTATGTCCTTAATGCACCGCTCAGTGTGCTGAACCTCGAACGTCGTCTGTGGATGTTGAGAACATCTAACACACACGTTTTAATAACTATGTGAAGTAATGTTAAACAGTTTAGAGTTGAGGCACCGAAGATGATTTCGGAACGTCGCGAAACATATGAGGTGTTTCGAGGGCTGAAATTGGGATTTCAGTCTCGTGCCCACGTCAAGAGGCATAAGACCTCCGACGATTTTCTTAGCCTGCAAACTAAGGGAGAAAAGCTCAATCGTTGAGCTTGTGCTGAGATTCTCTGAGTACAACAATCACTTGAATGAGTGGGAGTTGATCTTCCAGATGAGATAGTGATGTTTCTCCAAAGTCATTGCCACCAAGCTGCTAGAGCTTCGTGATGAACTATAACATATCAGGGATAGATGTGATGATCCATGAAATATTCGCGATGTTTGACACCGCGAAAGTAGAAATCAAGAAGGAGCATCAATTGTTGATGGTTAGTGAAACCACTAGTTTCAAGAAGGGCAAGGGAAAGGTTGAACCCAAACCCGAGACTAAGTGCTTCTGTAATAAGGGGAACATCCACTAGAGCAGAATTACCCTAGATACTTGTTAGATGAGAAGGCTGGCAAGGTCGATAGAAGTATATTGGATATACATTATGTTAATGTGTACTTTACTAGTACTCCTAGTAGCACCAGGGTATTAGATACCAGTTCGGTTGCTAAGTGTTAGTAACCCGAAATAAAAGCTACGGAATAAACGAAGACTAGTTAAAGGTGAGCTGACGATATGTGTTGGAAGTGTTTCCAAGCTTGATATGATCAAGCATTGCACGCTACTTTGCCATCGAGATTGGTGTTAAACCTAAATAATTGTTATTTGGTGTTTGCGTTGAGCATAGACATGATTGGATTATGTCTATCGCAATACGGTTATTCATTTAAGGAGAATAATGGTTACTCTGTTTATTTAAATAATACCTTCAATGGTCTTGCACCTAAAATGAATGGTTTATGGAATCTCGATCGTAGTGATACACATGTTCATGCCAAAAGATATAAGATAGTAATGATAGTACCACCTACTTGTGGCACTGCCATGTAAGTCATATTGGTATAAAACGCATGAAGAAGCTCCATGTTGATGGATCTTTGGACTTACTCGTTTTTGAAAAGTTTGAGACATGCGAACCATGTCTATTGGTGTATATGCATGAAGAAACTCCATGCAAATGGACCATTTTGGACTCACTTGATTTTGAATCACTTGAGACATGCAAATCATACCACATGGGCAAGATGACTGAAAGCCTCTGTAAAATGGAACAAGAAAGCAACTTGTTGGAAGTAATACATTTTGATGTGTGCAGTCCAATGAGTACTAAGGCACGCAATGGATATCGTTATGTTCTTACTTCACGGATGATTTGAGTAGATACTGGGTATATTTACTTGATGAAACACAAGTCTGAAATATTGAATGGTTCAAATGATTTCAGAGTGAAGTTGAAGATCATCATGGCAAGAGGATAAAATGTCTATGATATGATCATAGAGATGAGTATCTGAGTTACGAGCTTTGGCACGCAATTAAGACATTGTGGAAATTGTTTCACAATTAATACCGCCTGGAGCACCATAGTGTGATGGTGTGTCCGAACATCATAGTTGCACCCTATTGGATATGGTGCGTACCATGATATCTCTTATTGAATTACCACTATCGTTCATGGGTCAGGCATTAGAGACAACCACACTCACTTTAATAGGGCACCACGTAACTCCGTTGAGACGACACCGTATGAACTATGGTTTGGAGAAACCTAAGCTGTCGTTCCTTAAAAGTTTGGGGATGCGACGCTTATGTGAAAAGGTTTCAGGTTGATAAGCTCGAACCCAAAGCGGATAAAATGCATCTTCATAGGACACCCAAAACAGTTGGGTATACCTCCTAATTCAGATCCGAAAGCAATAGGGATTGTTTCTGGAATCGGGTCCTTTCTCGAGGAAAAGTTTGTCTCGAGAATTGAGTGGGAGGATGGTGGAGGCTTGATGAGGTTATTGAACCATCACTTCAACAAGTGTGTAGCAGGGCATAGGAAGTTGTTCATGTGGCGCCTACACCAATTGAAGTAGAAGCTTATGATAGTGATCATGAAGTTTTGGATCAAGTCACAACCGTACCTCGTAGGGTGACAAGGACGCGTACCACTTCAGAGTGGTACAGTAATCCTGTCTTGAAGGTCATGTTGCTAGACAACAATGAACCTATGAGCTATGGAGAAGCGATGGTGGGCCCATATTCCGACAAATGGTTAGAAGCCATGAAATCCGAGATAGGATCCATGTATCAGAACAAAGCATGGACTTTGGTGGACTTGCCCGATGATCGGCAAGCCATTGAGATAAATGGATCTTTAAGAAGAAGACGGACGTGGACGGTAATGTCACTGTCTATGAAGCTCGACTTGTGGCGAAGAGTTTTTCACAAGTTCAAGGAGTTGACTATGATGAGATTTTTCTCATCCGTAGCGATGCTTAAGTCCGTCGGAATCATGTTAGCAATAGCTGCATTTATGAAATCTGGCAGATGGATGTCAAAACGAGTTTCCTTACCAGTTTTCGTAAGGAAAGGTTGTATGTGATACAATAAGAAAGGTTTTGTCGATCCTAAGGATGCTAAAAGGTATGCTGGCTCCAGCGATCCTTCCATGGACTGGAGTAAGCATCTCGGAGTTGGAATATGCACTTTGATAAGATGATCAAAGTTCTTGGGTTTATACAAAAGTTTATGAGAAACTTGTATTTCCAAAGAAGTGAGTGGGAGCACTATAGAATTTCTGATGAGTATATGTTGTTGACATATTGTTGATCAGAAATGATGTAGAGTTTCTAGAAAGCATATAGGGTTGTTTGAAAAGTGTTTATCAATAGAAAGCCTAGATTAAGCTGCTTGAACATTGAGCATCAAGATCTATAAGATAGATCAAAATGCTTAATAATACTTTCAAATGAGCATATACCTTAAGGTGACCTTGAAGGTGTTCAAGATGGATCAGTCAAAGAAGGAGTTCTTGCCTGAGTTGTAAGGTGGGAAGTTAAGACTTAAAGCTCAACCACGGCAGAAAAGAGAGAAAGGACGAAGGTTGTCCCCTATGCTTTGGACGTAGGATCTACAGTATGCTATGCTGTGTACCGCACCTGATGTGTGCCTTGGTACATACCTGGCAAGAGGGTACAAAGGTGATCAAGGAGTGGATCACCAGATAGCGGTCAAAATTATCCTTAGAGGAATAAGGATATGTTTCTCGGTTATGGAGGTGATAAAGAGTTTGACGTAAAGAGTTGTTTCGATGCAAGCTTTAACACCTATCCGAATGACTCTGAGTAGCAAACTGGATACATATAGTGGAGCGACCATTTGGAATAGCTCCAAGTGTTGCATGGAAGCAGCATTTACAATATGACCTAGAGATTTGCAAAGTACATACGGATCTGAATGTTGCAGACACGTTGACTAAAACCTCTCTCACAAGCAAAACATGATCAAACCCCAGAACTCATTGAGTCTTAATCACATGATGATGTGAACTAGTTTAGTGACACTAGTAAACTCTTTGGATGTTGGTCACATGGCGATGTGACCTGTGAGTGTTAATCACATGGCGATGTGAACTAGATTATTGACTCTAGTGCAAGTGGGAGACTGTTGGAAATATGCCCTAGAGGCAATAATAAATTGGTTATTATTATATTTCCTTGTTCATGATAATCGTTTATTATCCATGCTATAATTGTATTGATAGGAAACTAAGATACATGTGTGGGTACATAGACAACACCATGTCCCTAGTAAGCCTCTAGTTGACTAGCTCATTGATCAATAGATGGTTACGGTTTCCTGACCATGGACATTGGATGTCGTTGATAACGGGATCACATCATTAGGAGAATGATGTGATGGACAAGACCCAATCCTAAGCCTAGCACAAAGATCGTGTAGTTCGTATGCTAAAGCTTTTCTAATGACAAGTATCATTTCCCTAGACCATGAGATTGTGCAACTCCCGGATACCGTAGGAATGCTTTGGTTCTACCAAACGTCACAACGTAACTAGGTGGCTATAAAGGTACACTACGGGTATCTCCGAAAGTGTCCGTTGGGTTGGCACGAATCGAGACTGGGATTTGTCACTCCGTGTGATGGAGAGGTATCTCTGGGCCCACTCGGTAGGACATCATCATAATGTGCACAATGTGACCAAGGGGTTGATCACGGGATGATGTGTTACAGAAAGAGTAAAGAGACTTGCCAGTAACGAGATTGAACAAGGTATCAGGATACCGACGATCGAATCTCGGGCAAGTACTATACCGCTAGACAAAGGGAATTGAATACGGGATTGATCGAATCCTCGACATCGTGGTTCATCCGATGAGATCATCGTGGAACATGTGGGAGCCAACATGGGTATCCAGATCCCGCTGTTGGTTATTGGCCGGAGAGTTGTCTCGGTCATGTCTACGTGTCTCCCGAACCCGTAGGGTCTACACACTTAAGGTTCGATGACGCTAGGGTTATAAAGGAAGTTTGTATGTGGTTACCGAATGTTGTTTGGAGTCCCGGATGAGATCCCGGATGTCATGAGGAGTTCCGGAATGGTCCGGAGGTAAAGATTTATATATGGAAAGTTGTTGTTCGGGTTCCTGGAAAAGTTCATTTTTTCCGGTATTGTACCGGGAAGCTTCCGGAAGGTTCCGGAGGATTCCGAAGGGGTCCGGAGGTCCGGAAAATGTCCCACCACGTCCAATACAGCAGCATGGGCTGTAAGGGGGTGCCCTAGCCATCATGGGCCAGGGGCACCAGCCCCCCCAAGGCCCATGCGCATGGGAGAGGGGAAACACTAAAGGGGAGGGCCTCCACTTGACTTGGGAGGCACACCTCCCCCCCTTGGCCACCGCCCCCAACCCTAGATGGGATCTAGGGGGCCCGGCCCCCCACTCTCCCCACCTATAAATAGTGGAGGGGTGGGAGGGCAGCCGCACCCAAAGTTCTGGCACAGCCCTCCCCCTCTCCCAAGTGCTCCTCCTCTCTCGCGGTGCTTGGCGAAGCCCTGCAGGATTGCCACGCTCCTCCACCACCACCACACCGTCGTGCTGCTGCTGGATGGAGTCTTCCCCAACCTCTCCCTCTCTCCTTGCTGGATCAAGGCATGAGAGACGTCACCGGGCTGCATGTGTGTTTAACACGGAGGTGCCGTTCGTTCGGCACTAGGATCATCGGTGATTTGGATCACGATGAGTACGACTCCATCAACCCCGTTCACTTGAACGCTTCCGCTTAGCGATCTACAAGGGTATGTAGATGCACTCCCCTTTCCCTCATTGTTAGATTACTCCATAGATTGATCTTGGTGTTGCGTAGAATTTTTTTGAATTACTGCTACGTTCCCCAACAGTGTCTAGCTTGCATTGCTTCTTATTTGCTGGAATGGTTTCTGCTTAGTTTACACAAACAGTTGTGAACATGCCATGCAGTCCTGTTTTTCGTACATATTCCATCCTCCTATCATGTGTCTGCCTAACATCAAAGTAGTGATTGTCGTATCATGCATGAATGAGTTCTGAAGAGACAATTTTATTGCTTTTTCTTGTCGGTTTTACTTGAAAATTCAAAATCAATAAAGCGGAAGGAAGTTAGCAAGGCAGCAGATAAAGGTGCTCTTTCCAAACAGAGGGCCTCTACAGTTTCTACTCCTCCACACCCCCAAGATGATTTCCAAGACAACACATGCATAGACACCAACAAAGCTGTGTTTATGATGAGCACATCTCCCCTAGTGCAGCATCACCGATGCTCCCTCTAACTTGGCAATGTTATGTGTGGTTGCATGTTATGTGTGATGTCTAGCTTGTATTGCTTCTATTTTGTTGAATTACATCTGCTTACTTTACACATTATACTTGAATAAGACACGTGTTCCTATTTCTAGAACATACAATATCTGTCTATCACACCATGTTCTTACATCAAATTGCTACTGTTGTGTAACCTGCAACAATCACTTATCATAAGACACGTTTGACTTTGGAGTGTGATATAGGTTACATCTCACATTCTTTTCTAGCTTGTACTACTAATTTGTTCAAATGACACTTATGATGAGACAGTTTTAACTTGGTAGAGTGATATTCGTTGCATCTTTCATATGGTGTCTAGCTTTCATTGCTTCTAATTTGTTGAAATGCCTTCTCCTTAGTTTACACATCATAAGTTGTGAATATGCAATGCTATGAATATGCAATGGCACTAATGACGAGAGACCTCTAACATGGTAGTGTGATGTTGTTTGCATCTTGCATATGATTTTTTTCTTGTACTGCTTCACATTTGTTTAAACGCCATTTATGATGAGACACTATTAACTTGGCAGAGCGATATTTGTAGCATCTTTCATATGGTGTCTACCTTTCATTGCATTGCTTCTAATTTGGTGAAATGTCTTCTTCTTAGTTTACACATCATAGTTCTGGTTATCTCTTCCGTCCTGTTTTTCATACATATTACATCCTCCTATCATGTGGTTGTCTAACATCAAAGTTCAGTTCGTATGCATCACGCATCAGTTTGTTCTGAAGAACTAAATTGTTATTCGTTTTTCTTGTCGGCTTGACTTAACATGGCACAGAGAAAGAGGAAGAAAGACAGAATGGCAGGGAATGAGAAGCGGATGAATCCTATAGATTCTGCTGGTATTGATGGTGCAATAGAAGGTCAAAGTCCAGCGGAAAATTCTACAAACATGGCATCCCATGCTACACGAGCTGCAAAAAAGCCAAACAGAAACAAATAGCTGCCACCAAACAAGTAGAGACAACCCTAGTTCTTGCAACACCTACCATAGTACTACCAGCTGCACGACTTACTCTTGCGTCAACTAAGCTAGCAGCACGTTCCAAAGCTCCCTTGCCACCTGACACTACTTCCCAAGCACTCTTGACACAAGATGAGTTGGCAATATCAAATGAACCTTGTGAGCTTCAACAGCAAGAAGGTAGTTGTTGGAGTCAAGTTACAGTTGCATGCTTCTTTATATGTAGTCTCACAGTTTGATCTACACTAACACTTCCTATGTTTGTTGTTGGACTAGCACCTAGGCGCAAGAGGAAACAAACATCAGGGATATTACTCGATAGGTTAACTAAATCTAGAGGAGGAAGAATGGAGATCCATTTTGAGGCAGGTTTAAAAAGGCCACGTGATGCTACAGAGTCAGCCAAGTTAGTATCAGAGGCAGCGGTTGCCGTTAGGTGTCATGTATGTATCCTCCCAACATGGATTCAGTACATGAATGACAAAGACGAAACCCAGTTCAACACCTTCCTCGACCATTTATCTGTAAGTATGGTTATGTATGGAAACTAGTAATATCGTCTTGCTCTGTCCCATACTTTCTAGGTTGCTGATAATGAGACTCCCATAATTTTCAACAGATGAGGTTCAAGTTGGATAGCCAAGGTGATGCAACCAGACAAGCTTGCACCCATGTTTTCAAGTCTGCTCTGCGACAGTATTGGTATAACTTGAGGAAAACTCACTTTGAAGGCAAGGCTAACAATGAACTTTTCCAAACATCTCCAGTGGAAAATATATCGGATGAAGACTGGAGGGGCCTTGTTAAACACTAGTCTAATCCAAAGTATCAGGTACATTATATATATGTGATCAGATCACATGTTGAAGTCCTATTTATGCATGTGCCACACAAATCTATCTTCTTGTAGATGAACTATTCAAAGAACAAGGCCAACCGTACGAAAGTGTAATTCGAACAGATGATAGGATCGCGTAGCTATATTGCACACTGCGAGGTGATACGTCTCCAACGTATCTATAATTTATGAAGTATTCATGCTATTATGTTATCCATCTATGATGTTTTATATGCATTTATATGCCATTTTATATGATTTTTGGGACTAACCTATTAACCTAGAGCCCAGTGCCAGTTTCTGTTTTCTCCTTGTTTTTGAGTTTTATAGAAAAAGGAATACCAAACGGAGTCCAATTGACGTGCCAATTTTTGATGATTTTTTATGGACCAAAAGAAGACCACGGAGCATCGGAGTTGGGCCAGAAGACTCACGGGCTGCCCGCAAGGGTGGGGGGCGAGCCCACCCCCCTAGGGCGTGCCCCCCTATCTCGTGGACAGCCCGGAGACCCCCCGACGTGAAACCTACGCCAAAAATTCCTATAAATACAGAAACCTTCAAGAAATAACCTGGATCGGAAGTTCCGCCACCGCAAGCCTCTATAGCCATGAGAAATCAATCTAGGCCCTCTCCGGCACTCTGTCGGAGGGGCCATCATCACCGGAGGCCATGGAGGAGGATCTAGGAGGGGCCCTCATCACCATGAAGGCCAAGGACCAGAGGGGGAAAGCCATGGAGGAGGAAGCACAAGGGTGAGAACCTCTCCTCCTCTCTCTTGGTGGCACCGGAGTGCCATCGGGAGGGGAATCATCGCCGCGGTGATCATCTTCATCAACATCACCATCATCATCACCATCCTCATCTCTTTTACGCGGTCCACTCTCCCGCACCCCGCTGTAATCCCTACTTGAACATGGTGTTTTATGCCGCATATTATGATTCAATGATGTGTTGCCATCCTATGATGTTTTGAGTAGACATCTTTTGTCCTTGGGTTGATTGATGGTCTAGATTGGTATGAGTTGTATGTTTTATCTTGGTGCTGTCCTATGGTGCCCTCCGTGTCACGCAAGCGTGAGGGGTTCCCGCTGTAGGGTGTTGCAATACGTTCATGATTCGCTTATAGTGGGTTGGTGAGTGACTGAAACACAAACCCGAGTAAGGGGTTTGTTGCGTATGGGAATAAAGAGGACTTGATGCTTTAATGCTATGGTTGTGTTTTACCTTAATGATCTTTAGTAGTTGTGTACGCTTGCTAGAGTTCTAATCATAAGTGCATATGATCCAAGTAGAGAAAGTATGTTAGCTTATGCCTCGCCCTCATATGAAATTGCAATGACGACTACCGGTCTTGTTAATAATCCTTAATGGTCTTGTTAATATACCGCACACCGATCCTCCATTATTCCACACTCGCTATTTATAATATTTAGTAATATATTCTAACTTTATGATAATAGCACCTACTTTCATATTTTAGCTCTCCGATATCATGCAAAGTTATCCTCTTTATACCCACAACACAGTTTTATTTCTTGTTTCTAGTTGGAAGCAAACGCTCGGTGCACGTAGAGTCGTATCAGTGGCAGATAGGGCTTGAGAGAATATCGATCTTACCTTTAGCTCCTTGTGGGTTCGACACTCCATACTTATCACTTCCACCTTTGGGAATTGCTACGATGATTCCCTGCACTTGGGGATTATCAAGCTCTTTTCTGGCGTCGTTGCCGGGGAGCAATAGCGTGGGGTTGATATTCTCGTGTGTGCTTGTTTGCTTTCTTTACTAAGTAGATTTTGTTTTTCCTTGTTGTTTCTGTTTAGTTGTGGGTGAAACATACTAATTTTTTTAAAAAGAATGAAAATACCAAAAAATATTTACTTGCCTCTCGTGCCTAAAAAGTTTTTCAAAAAGAGAAATGATTGGAAAGTTATGCATTGAAGAAGTGAGAGTCGACCTTGAGCACTTGTGTTCACGCTCACGGAAACAATGTAGATTTTTTCGTGAAAGTTTCTCTTTAAATAATTATCCCCTTGTATATATCCATTGTATTATACAAATAATGTGCCAAGCTTTGGTTTTAGTATGATAAGATTGCTTGCTTACTATGTGCAGAACAAAAACAGAAACTTTGGCTTTAGTGCATGAATTTAGCTTTTTTACTGGAAATTCAAATGTGTCTGAAACTTTTTGTACATTACTTATGTACAAAATTTTCAAATTATCAAATTTATTTCATAATTTTTGGAGTTACATAAGTTTACTAAACTTCCATATTACTACAGACTGTCCTGTTCTTGACAGATTCTGTCTTTCGTGTGTTGTTTGCTTATTTTGATGCATCTATGGCTAGTATGTAAGGGTATGAACCATAGAGAAGTTGGAATACAGTAGGTTTAACACCAATATAGATAAATAATAAGTTAATTATAGTACCTTAAAGTGGTAGTTTGCTTTATTACACTAACGGATCTCACAAAATTTTTGTTTAAGTTTTTGTGAATATGAAGTGTTTGAAGAACGAGGAGTTACCGATGTGAGAAGAATAAAGAGAGACAAGAGTTCAAGCTTGGGGATGCCCAATGCACCCCAAGTAACAATTTTAAAGGATACTCAAGCATATAAGCTTGGGGATGCCCCGGTTGGCATCCCATCTTTCTTCTTCAACAGATATCGGTATACCTCAGTTTTTGTTTTGTTCACACGATTTATGTCCTTTGTGTTTTTTATTTTCTTTAAGAATCATGCTAGTATAGATAGATATTCATTTATTTATATAATACTTCATGTGCTTCACTTATATCTTTTAAGTATGATATTATAGAATTGCTCTTTGTGCTTCACTTAAATCGTTTGCGTGTGGTTTTATAGAATGCTTCGTGTGCATCACTTATATATTTTGAGCTTGGACATTGGTTAGTCTATATTAATTGTAGAATGCTCCATGAACTTCACTTATATATTTTGTAGTATGAATCATACTATAAATTAAAGTGGCTTTGGAAGAGTGTCAACTTTAGGAATTAGTGATCCCACTATCTTGGGGGGTGTTGAATCTTAGTGTGATATTTATGGAAGTGGATTTGGAAGAGTGTCAACTTTAGTTAGTATTCCACTATTTCGGAAAAGGTTTCAATTTAGTATGAGTTGTTATCCATGATGCTACTGAAAACTATTATGAGGGAGGAATATATGTTTGTAGGAGTTGCCATAATATCAAGTTTCCTCTCTATGTGCTTAAAGTTTTGAAGTTAAACTTGTTTTGCCTTCCTATGCTAGTTGATTCTTGTTCCTATAAGGTGTGTGCTCACAAAATCCCTAGGCATAGGAAGTGGGTTAGATTTAAATGTGCTAGTCATATTCTTCATGATGCTCTTTTTGTGTTTCAACTCTTATCTTTTATGTGAGCATCATTGAAATCATCATGCCTAGCTAAAAGGCATTAAAGAAAAGCGCTTGTTGGGAGACAAACCAATATTTACTCTTACTTTTTTTGTGTGTCTACATGATTAAGCTACTGTAGTAATCATTCTTTATAGCTTTTGTTTGCATAAAGTGCCAAGTAAGACCTTTGGGAAGACTTGGGTGAGAGTTAATGTGATCTTGCTGTAAAAAACAGAAACTTTGCGCTCACGAGATTAGCTGTCGTTTTTTACAGAAGAGTGATTTTGAGTGGATTCGTTTTGCAGAAGATTAATAGACAAATTACTCACGTCCACCAATTTATTTCATAATTTTTGGAGTAGCAGAAATATGGTTATTGTTCAGATCATTACAGACTGTTCTGTTTCTGACAGATTCTGTTTTCATCGCATAGTTTGCTTGTTTTCTAGTTTCTATGGCTTATATTTCGCAATATAAATTGTAGAAATGATATGGTACAGTAGGAATTGTGTGAAAAAAATTATGAACCTTGTCTTTTACAGCACCAAAGTGAATGGTTTACTCTTTATCATACTAACCTATCTCACGAAGTTCCATTAAGTTTTGTGTGGTTGAAGTTTTCAAGTTTTGGGTGAGATGTCGATAGGAGGAGAATAAGGAGTGGGAAGACCCTAAGCTTGGGGATTCCCAAGGCACCCCAAGGTAATATTCAAGGAAGACTCAAGCGCCTAAGCTTGGGGATGCCCCGGAAGGCATCCCCTCTTTCGTCTTCAAAACTATCGGTATACCTTACTCGGAGCTATATTTTTATTCGTCACATGATATGTGTTTTGCTTGGAGCGTATTTTCAATTTTACTTGCTGTTTGAATAAAATCATTGGATCTGAAATATTGAATAAAAAAGGAACCCTCCCATGGGTAGTTAATTATTTGACTACTCAGTGTCCTTCACTCATATCTTTTAGAGTAGTTTGTCATTTACTCATGTGCTTCATGTATATCCTATGAGTAAATGGGGGAATGAATTGAATGTCATTAATCTGAATTTATATATGTTTCATCTGCTTATAACATGGATAGTAATGACTTCACATATAAAGAGTATGAGGCATAAAAGTTGTTGAGAGTTGACAAACATAGTTTTGGTCATCGTTGCAATTAATAGGAAGTAATAAGGAAAGAGAGGTTCACATACAAATATATTATCTTGGACATCTTTTATGATTGTGAAGCACTCATTAAGTATGACATGCTAAAAAAGTTGATCTTGGACAAGGAAGACAACCTAATGGTTTATGTTTTCTCACATCTCAGTTAAACTATATTTTCATTGACCTTCCAAACATGTTAAGCTTCCCTTTCCCTCTCATGCTAGCCAAATTCCTTGCACCAAGTAGAGATACTACTTGTGCTTCCAAATATCCTTAAACCCAGTTTTGCCATGAGAGTCCACCATCCTACCTATGGATTGAGTAAGATCCTTCAAGTAAGTTCTCATGTTGCAGGCAATAAAAATTGCTATCTAAATATGTATGACTTATTAGTGCAGAGAAAATAAGCTTTATACGATCTTGTTGTGGAAGTAATGAAAGCGATGGACTGCATAATAAAGGTCCACATACAAGGGAAAATATAAAGTGACTTTCTTTTGCATTAAGACTTTGTGCATCCAACCCTAAATGCACATGACAACCTCTGCTTCCCTCTGCGAAGGGCCTATATTTTACTTTATGTTTTTACTTTACGCTTGAGTGAAGGTGATCTTCACCTTTCCCCTTTTTATTTTATCCTTTGGCAAGCCCATCGTGTTTGAAAGATCATGATATAT
>NC_041391.1:532488565-532508069 GCF_002162155.2 Triticum dicoccoides | reverse complement strand
GGATGTAAGTTAGCAGGAGCTATTATTGTTGACATCACCTAAAGGTGAATACGTTGGGAGGCGAAATTATAAGCCCCTATCTTTCTCAGTGTCCGATTAAAACTCCATAACCACAAGTATTGCGTGAGTGTTAGTAATTGTAGAAGAATATATGATAGTTGAGTATGTGGACTTGCTGAAAAGCTCTATTCTTGACTCTTTCCGATATTATGATAAATTGCAATTGCTTCAATGACTGAGACTATAGTTTGTAAGTTCTCAATGAAGTTTCTGAACCATACTTGACATTGTGAATAGATTGTTACTTGATCATGAAAAGTTTTATGAGATAAGCTACTATTATGACACATAATGATGCTAGAAAAGGTGACTGAAATTATCATTGATCAAACTTGTGCACCTACTCGAGGACGAGCAGGAATTAAGCTTGGGGATGCTGATACGTCTCCAACGTATCTATAATTTATGAAGTATTCATGCTATTATATTATCCATCTATGATGTTCTATATGCCATTTTATATGATTTTTGGGACTAACCTATTAACCTAGAGCCCAGTGTCAGTTTCTGTTTTCTCCTTGTTTTTGAGTTTTACAGAAACGGAATACCAAACGGAGTCCAATTGACGTGCCAATTTTTGATGATTTTTTATGGACCAAAAGAAGACCACGGAGCATCGGAGTTGGGCCAGAAGAGTCCCGGGCTGCCCACGAGGGTGGGGGGCGTGCCCACCCCCCTAGGGCGCGCCCTCCTATCTCGTGGACAGCCTGGACACCCCCCTGACGTGAAACCTACGCCAAAAATTCCTATAAATACAGAAACCTTCGGGAAATAACCTGGATCGGAAGTTCTGCCACCGCAAGCCTCTATAGCCACGAGAAATCAATCTAGGCTCTCTTCGGCACCCTGCTGGAGGGGGCCATCATCACCGGAGGCCATGGAGGAGGATCTCGGAGGGGCCCTCATCGCCATGAAGCCCAAGGACCAGAGGGGGGAAGCCATGGAGGAGGAAGCACATGGGGAGAACCTCTCCTCCTCTCTCTTGGTGGCACCGGAGTGCCATCGGGAGGGGAATCATCGCCGCGGTGATCGTCTTCATCAACATCACCGAAATCATCACCATCCTCATCTCTTTTACGCGGTCCACTCTCCCGCACCCCGCTGTAATCCCTACTTGAACATGGTGCTTTATGCCGCATATTATGATTCAATGATGTGTTGCCATCCTATGATGTTTTGAGTAGATATCTTTTGTCCTTGGGTTGATTGATGGTCTAGATTGATACGAGTTGTATGTTTTATCTTGGTGCAGTCCTATGGTGCCCTCCGTGTCGCGCAAGCGTGAGGGGTTCCCGCTGTAGGGTGTTGCAATACGTTCATGATTCGCTTATAGTGGGTTGGTGAGTGACTGAAACACAAACCCGAGTAAGGGGGTTGTTGCGTATGGGAATAAAGAGGACTTGATGCTTTAATGCTATGGTTGGGTTTTACTTTAATGATCTTTAGTAGTTGCGGACGCTTGCCAGAGTTCCAATCATAAGTGCATATGATCCAAGTAGAGAAAGTATGTTAGCTTATGCCTCTCCCTCATATGAAATTGCAATGACGACTACCGGTCTTGTTAATAATTGCCTAGGACAATTCCGCACACCGATCCACCATTATTCCACACTCGCTATTTATAATATTTAGTAATATATTCTAACTTTATGATAATAGCACCTACTTTCATATTTTAGCTCTCCGATATCAGGCAAAGTTATCCTCTTTATACCCACAACACAGTTTTATTTCTTGTTTCTAGTTGGAAGCAAACGTTCGGTGCATGTAGAGTCGTATCAGTGGCAGATAGGGCTTGAGAGAATATTGATCTTACCTTTAGCTCCTTGTGGGTTCGACACTCCATACTTATCACTTCCACCTTTGGGAATTGCTACGATGATTCCCTGCACTTGGGGATTATCATGAGGCTCTTGTAATTAGCTAATGTTTCACTCTTTTCGCTGTATCATATTAACAGATCTATATTGACTTGTTCGAAATGCAGAGGAAAGCCCGCAAGGACCAAAAAGTACCTGAACCAAATGTTGTGGAAATCTTCAAGGACTATCACACTAGCAAGAAGAAGGGCATGACTACACCAGTCAAAGCCGCTGTTGTAAGCCCTTAATCCTCATGCCTTTTAACTACTACTTACTCTGACTTGTGCCTTGAACTGCATGGCTTGCAGCCAATGTCTGTTACTCTTTTCAATTTTATATACAATTGTCTTAGCATATCATTGCACCTTACAAGGTTTAAAAGAGAGGAGTGATGTTCCTTTGATCTTGACCCGTAATCTAGTTCCGTGCTAGACTTGCCCACACAACATTACAATTGCCTGTTTGTCTGTTCTCAGTTGTTTTGTGATATGAATGATGTCATACTATGCTTACCGTATTATAAACTTCGTCTCTTTATCCTTAGCCCTCAATACAATGTGAAGAAATAGACAATACATTAGCGATGGTACATGGTCATATGTTTGGAACCTGGTTTTATTATGTACAATGTGAAGAAATAGACAATACAACTAATATTTTACATGGGTTCACCAGAATAAGTTCTGTATATAGACCAAAGCTATTTTGTTTGGTTTTGCTGCCTCCTTAATATCTTCTGTTCTGGTACTACTAATGTAAAACCTCAACTTTTCAGCGAGCTATGGAAAAAATGGTGGAACCGCCACCTTCTGAAGGTGGCGAGGCAACTATAACCACAATGTCAGCTCTTGCTGCAGTGGGTCAGTACCTGTCCACTAACAGTGCCAAAAGCATGTTCCTGCGTAATACTGAGTTGGTTGTTAAGGCAATATCGTCCAAACTGCCTCATGATCAAGATATGCAAGCTCAAAGCAGTGTTGTATCTGCGCTCCAGACACAAGTCCATTCCCTAACAGAGACCCTTTGTGAAACAGGGAGAGACATTGTTCGATGTCCTCAAGATATGCATGGTTTTGAAACCAGAGTATCAGACATTTGCTAAGTTGTTCAGGAGCCTAGGGGAAATGAAGGCGAGGGTTATGGTGCTCCATCGGACAATACAACATGAAAACGTAACAGTCAGGTCAAATGAACTGAGCTTCTGAACTTCTGGTGGTGCATTTATCTGCTAGACTGTTAAGTTTTATGCCAACCTTACTTTTGTTATAAAGTTGTAATTTGTTTTGGTGCAATACAATTTATTCTTAACGTGCAGCCACCGGCTAAAGAAAACAGCAAGCCATTTTTGTATAGTGTAGGGTGTTCCCTATATTTGCATTGGTGGTGATCTTTGATGCCGAGTGGATGTAATCTGTGCAATTGCCTTAATAGCCTAGCGTTAGTTTCGGCCTTATTTATTTCCTAGTCTTCTTTTTCCCTGGTTTGCTAGTGGCCGCAACTACCACAGGCCATATACGGGCCGTAGGATCCATGGGTCTCCTACGGGCCGTCGATAAATGGGCCTCCAACAGGGCCATAGAATCGGTGGGCCTCGGGCCGTCGGAGAAATGGGTCTACATGGGCTGAAAATGGGCGTAATTGGTATCGGCCCAGCACGGTAACGGGCCGTCAACAGGACGTAGGACAACAAAGGCTTAATTCTGTCACACGCATAACGGGTCATTAATGGGCCAGAATATAGGACGGGCTGGAAACGGCGCAACGGGTTAACAAGCCAGAAACGGGCCTGACGGATTTCGGGTTCCGGTAGACCCTTGAGGTTCGAACTCTGGGGTGCGCACGAAGATCTTTCCCCTACCAACTCACGTTTCGAAGCATCGCAAGGAATCTAAGCTAGAAATAAGAACACACAAGGGACACGAGGTTTATACTGGTTCAGGCCACAATTGTGGTGTAATACCCTACTCCAGTGTGTGGTGTGGTGGATTGCCTCAGGGGCTGATGATGAACAATACAAGGGGGAACAACCTCGCGAGGGGCTGTTCTTGAGCTGGTGCGATGAACTGCTTGGGTGAGTTCAATCACTTCTCTCTCTCTCTCTCTCTCTCTCTCTCTCTCTCTCTCTCTCTCTCTCTCTGATGGATCCGTCCCTCTGCACTGTGGCGGCTAGCTCTATTTATAGAGGGAGGCCCTGGGCCTCTTCCCAAATAATGAGCGGGAAGGGCGCCAACAATTGGCCATTTTGAAGGGGAACATCTAGTACACTTATCCTGACTAAAGTTGGTCTTCGACTGCTAATGGCTCTGGCGGTGACGCTGTCCTGGGCTCCACGTTGACTTCCATCCTGCCGCTCTGCTGGTCTTGGTCTTGTTGCACCGAAACGGTAACCTTTGCATGATGCCTTGGCCTGTGCTTGCCCCCTTTGCACCGAAGGGGAAACAAGGACACTACACAGGCCGGCGCCCGCCTGGCGCTCGCCTGGTCTCGATCGTCATGGCTTGCGTCACGGGCTCCTCGTGAGGTGCCCTTGTCTTGATCTCTCCACCTCCTCGCGAGCCTGCCTGATGAGGCTGCTCCTGAGGAAGCTTCCTGTCATTTGCCCCGCGAGGCTTGGCCCCTCGCGAGGGTCTTGAGCTTGAGCTGATGAAGCTGGGCTACACTGGACCCCCACTAGAGCCATGCCGCAGGCTGCAAGTAGGCAAGTCTGTGGACCCTCATTCCCAGAACACCGACAGTAGCCCCCGGGCCCAAGGCGTGCCCGGACTTGGCTTAGCAGAGAAGCGAAGGGACAAGTGTGAAGCACCACGGGCCCCAATAGCCTGCGGCCTTGAGCGCCGCGTGGCGATTGATTGGACGTGGGCGTCTCTGCTTCCCCATGACGCCTCGGCAACCGCACATCTGACAAAAGGGGTATCTGGTCCAGACTTACCTGCTTCGTTCTTGTTCGCCTTGCTCCAGATCCCCTTTCTCTCTCTTTTCCTTCTTGCTTCCGAAATCCTCCAGATCTGTCTCAATACCTTCCATCCAGCAAGCCATGGCGCCTCGCAAGACCCCGACCGAGGCCTGGTACTCACCGGCTCTGGATCCTCTGAATGTTTCAGAGAAGAATCTCGCCCTCACGCGCCTGATGACGGTGGCGCAGGGCAACGAGGGAGCGCCTGTGCTCAAGGCCGGCTCCGACCAGCCTGAAGGCAAGGGGAGCACCTTCTACCCGCTCTTTGTGAGCGCCATCATCGCAGGTCTGGTGCCTCCTTTTTTCGAGTTCTTCTTTGCTGTTCTTCACCAATACAACTTGCAAGCTCTGCACCTCCACCCCAACTCTGTTCTTCTCCTGGCAATTTTTGCCTACTATTGTGAGGCTCACATTGGGGTAAAGCCCTCAGTGGCCTTGCTGCGTCATTACTGTTCCCTCCAGGTTTCTCGTGCCCATATCACCGCATGCGCGAGCTTTATCGCATACTCCAACTCCAATGCCATCTCGAAGCCTGGGAAGAGGATCGAAGGCTTCCGGAGCAAGTGGGTCATGGTGGATGTCGGGCGCCTCCGCCCTCGACTGGTGCTGCCTACGGGGCAGCCCAAGGTCGTTGATGCGTGATCTCGCGCGGAGCTTGTCGACCCTCATGCGAGGGCGGTGCTAAAGAGGATGAACGCGGACATGAGGCCAGGCAACTTTGGGGCGGCAAAGCTGACCGGGGCCATGCTCCTGAGGGAGTTCCTGGAGCACCGGGTGGCTCCACTCTGGGAGCACTCGCTCCCATTGTGGAGGCTTGGGGAAGCGGACGCCGCCCTTCACCTAAGCTCCGAGGCCCTGGCCGACGAAGATCTGGTCACGGCTCTCCACTCCTTGGGGGAGACATGGTGAGCACGGAGGGCGCTCCCGTCCCCCTGTTCCTTCGC
This sequence comes from Triticum dicoccoides, assembly GCF_002162155.2. Lineage (NCBI taxonomy): Eukaryota > Viridiplantae > Streptophyta > Magnoliopsida > Poales > Poaceae > Triticum > Triticum dicoccoides. The sequence goes on along the minus strand of NC_041391.1, from coordinate 532,502,250 downwards.
GATGAATGGGAGCAGGTAGTGAACGCCATGCCCACCTTCAACGGTGAGGGGCTGGTGCCCGCAGAAGCTCCCGGGGATCTGGCGGCGCTGGCGATGGTGAACGTGTCCTCCGATGACTACAACGAGAGTGAGGAGGAAGAAGAGGAGGAGGAAGAAGAGTCTGACTCTGAGGCAACTGGCGAGGAGTCGGGGGAGTCCTTCCCTCGGCGCAGGTCCCGCGCCCTCCGCTCCGTGCCGGACGATGACGAGGCCGGCGCCAGGCAAGGAGGGAAGGATTCTCCCTTGGTCTCGAGGAAGGGTAGGTCGGGGCTGGTTCTCCCAGGGTCTGCTCTGGTCTCGGGGCGGTCTGAGGCCAACTCCGGCCCTCCCGATGCGCCTTATGCCTCCGGGCCTCCCAAAGCCGATCCCAACTGTAGGATCTCGGGCTTCAAGTTTGGCCGGAGGCTGCTTGAGTCCGCAAACGACGACCAGTAAGTGCTCGATCTGCGCTTTGCTTTGTTTCTGCCGCTGAGGCTTGACGTCTGCATTCTTTTGGCCAGGCCGACACCTGCAGCAAAAAGGTTGAAAGGGGCTTCTGCGGCCTGCTTGAGGCGAGTTCGTCTGCCAGGGCAGCACCCTCGTCTGTGGGGAAAGGAGGCAGCGAAGCTCGTGCCTCCCCTACCCAGTCGTCTTCGCGAGCCCAACAAGGACACTCCCGCGAGGAGTCGGCCCCTGCAGCCCCGCTGACTCTGGAGGTGCCTGCGCTTGACACTGTCACTGAGGTCTCCAAGGCCCACGGGGGCCTTCCTTCCAAGCCGTGATCACACTGCCGTCCTCTCCGCCTATTCCACCGGCTCCCGTCTCTTCTGATCCCTCTGCCGCCGTCCTGGACCGGGCCGCCAACGAACTGAGCCAGTTGCAGGAGGATCTTCGGAGCGCGGACCCTCGCCTGGTGGTCGGGCGCCTGGAGCTAGCTTCTGGCTGGGCCCGCTCTGCCGCCTCCGTCCGAGCGGCACTGAGCCAGGCCGCGTCGGCCTCCGATGGGGAGAAGCAAGCCGCCTGCCAGGCCAAGGCCGCTCGCAATGCTGCCCTGGGCGATGCTGCGGATGCCCAGGGCCGCTGCAAGATGCTGGAGGTCAAGCTGCAAGGCCTGCATGACGAGCTCGCCAAGGAGGTCCGCGGCCGCCAGGAGAAGGAGAAGGAGATGAAGGCTTGGGAGGCTGCCGTCAGGGACCGGGACACCGAGCTCGATGACCGTCGTGGCCGGTTGGAGACGCTGGAGTAGGCGCTGAAGGCGGAGAGGACCGAGCTAGACGCCAAGGCGAAGGTCCTGGCCGAGGATCGAGTGGCCTTCGTGAAGCTGGAGGAGAAGGCTCGCGCCGTGCTAAAGACACTTTATGAGGGCGGCTTAGAGAAGCCGTTGGCTGGTGCAGAGGATGGCCCCGCCGAGCTACTTCCCTTCCTGGTCCGTGCACTTGAAGATGCCGCAGACGGCCTCGGTCCCACGGCCGAGGCCGAGGCGCGTGCCCTGTCTTCTGCAGCGCTGACGCGTGTCCTCAGCCACGTCTACCTTCGCGACCCCAACATCGACCTCGACAGCCTACTGAACCCATGAGCGGCGACCTTGCCGCTGCTGCTGCTGAGGCCGTGAAAGGCCGAGCCGAGGCTTTGCTGGGGAAGTTCCGCGCCTTCAGCACCTTGCCCGGGCGCGATGCCGCCAGCTCCGCGGCCTTAGGAGGCGGAGCCGCCCATCATGACTCCACCACAGGCGTGGCGCCACTGGAAAGTGATCCCTTCGCGGCTTCTGTCCTATTTTAATTCCTGCAACATGCACCATGCCTCGTGGAGGCGTTTAAACTTGTGTTTGGCGTTGTGAAACAATCTATGGCTTGTAATATTTGCTTTTGAATTCCCTAGAATTTGCATTTTTCCCTCGTATTTGCTTGTGTTCTATGTCGGCGGCCCCGGCCCCGCGCATACCTCAGCCGCCATTAGCCCCGACCGGAAACCAAGACAGGACTAAGGAGTGGGGGGCTCCGTGGCAAGTTAGGCTCCTGAGTCGCGATGCTCAGGAGTCCCCCTTAACGCGCGAACATCAAGTAGGGAAGGGAGGCATAGGAGTGGATTCGTCGTTCTACGTCGGCAGGGCCCGGCCCCGCGAATACCTCATTCGCCGTTAGCCCTGACCGGAAACCAGGACGGGACTAAGGAGTGAGGGGCTACATGACCAGTTAGGCTCCTGAGTCGCGTCGCCCTTGACGTTCAAACGAGTTTTCATACCTTGGCTCCGCTCGGGGAGGGAAGCGTGACGACCAGGTCCGAGGGACCTGGCTGGGTGGCGTTCGTTCGGGCGTGGCCCGGGCATAGCCCCCGTGTCCAGCTCCCTTGCGTGGCACTCCCGAGGGGAGGCATTGCAACGGTGCCGGACACTGAGCTCTGGGCTCCCTGAGGTTGGTGCGTCCGTGGGCTGCCCTTAGTTGTTTATCACCAGCGCGGAGCATAGTGCTTCCGTATGTGTACGGGCATAGCTGCTCCTCGGCAGTGTCGTCAGCCAGCGCGGAGCATGGTGCTTCCACCTGTGCGTGGGAGGGGGGCTCCCCTCCGGGAGGAGCCCCCGGGGCGTGTACAGCCCCGCCTTGACACGTGGCCGGCACATTAGGGCTAAGAGAGGTGTATCTGGGCACCCTTGAGCCAGCACAGGACTCACGAGGCCCTACCTCGAGGCGGGTTGCGCCTGGCTCTGGGCCTTTATCAATGGTGTGTTCCGGCAAGGTGGTTAGAATGCAAATGCTCTACGTCCTCAGGTCCCGGCCCTCGAGCGAGCTCAGCCGCCACTGGTATGACAGGTCGCGATGCCGTGGGTCAAGGCCAGGGGGTGAGGGCTGGAGAGCCAGTAAGAGCCCACGAGTCGCGATGCTCAGGCACCCCCCTTTTAACATGCAAGCGCTTTTCATGAGAGTGGAGAGATCCGCGATAAGCAGTAGATGATAACCATGGGAATCAGGTTAAGCGCGGAGGAGCAAATCCATTTCATATAGATGCGGAAAAAGCAAACGCCACTGGGTCAGGCCCGAGCAGCTTGGGGATAATGCAGCCCGAGGGGCACCCCCAACAAGGTAAGCAAAGAACATGAGCAAAACGGATACACGCCGCAGGGACGGACCCACGCGACCTGGGAATGATGCAGCCCTGTGGGCACTCCCAGCTAAAAATCGAACTTTGAAAGATGTCACCTGATACCGTTGAACATGAAGGGATGCTGAAGTAGCGGACGACGCGTGGTGAGGGAGCCGACCCTCATGAGCTCCCAGGACCTGGAGCCTCGGGAGGCTCCGGGGGCACAGGTGGATCTTCAAGGGCCAACTCCATCTCCGCCAGGAACGTGCGATGCTTGACCTCCTGAGCCTCCAGAATGCTCCTCAGCAGGTGCTAATGAGCGGCGACCGTGTTCGGCAGGCCGAAAGGCATGCGAACGTAGCTGTGAGGTGGACCCTCGCAACGCCCCACGCGCGAAGGCCAGAGGCCCTCCTAAGACGCAGCTCGGTTGAGCCCTGGCACGCTGACGCAGACGTGCAGCCCGCCATCCTCACCTAGATTGGGGGCTGGGGCGGGTAGGCGGCGGCTGCCGCGCATGACTCTTGACTCCTGTAGCTCCTGAGTGTTTCTCGCGATGAACTCCTGGGGGTTTGGCCCTCCTTGCCTCATACCTTCCCGAGGGAAACGCGCCTTGAAGCACGCCTCCAAGTGGTTCCTGGGTGCCTCCCTCGTGACCTTGGCAAAGTCGGTGGCTCTCCAAGAAAGAGCTCCCGAGCCCTGCCCGAGGAGGGCGCCGGTCGCGCCTTCCTATGCGACAGAGGGTGGCGCCCCCTGAACGGGCGTGAATCCTGACGCAACGCCTCCGGAGGTGCCTGCCTCATGAAGGTTTGGGCCAGGTGAAGCCTTCTTCTTCTTAGGGGCCGCCTCCAGAAGTTTTCCACTCCTGTGATCTGGGCCTTCGATTGCCGCAGCTTGGAAGGCATGCTCAAGAGAACACACTGCATCCCTTTCCTCATAGGGTACTATGATGACTCCACCGCTCCCTAGCATCTTGAGGACATTGTAGCCATGGTGAGTCACCGCCATGAACTTGGCCAGGGCTGGGTACCCTAGGATGGCATTGTATGGCAGGCGAATATGGGCAATGTCAAAGTCAATGAGCTCGGTGCGGTAGTGGTTGTGTTACCCAAAGGTGACTGGAAGGCGAACCTGCCCTATCGAAACAGTGGAACCATCAGTGACTCCTGAGAAAGGCTTGGTTGGCTGAAGCTGATCATATGGAACCTGGAGATTGTTGAATGTCTCAACGGACAAGACGTTGAGTCATACTCCGCCATCGATGAGGGTCCTGGTGACTTGCACATTGCTGATGACTGGGGAACAAAGCATTGGGAGGACTCTGGCCGTTGCTGCACACTTGAGCTGATCCGCTGAGCTGAACGTGATAGCGCACGCAGACCACCTGAGAGGCGCGTGGCCTCAAGCTTGGGGAGGACTGCATTCACCTCGCGAGCAAACTGCTTGAAGATGCGCTGTGAGGCTGGGGCCTGGGCGCCGCCCAGGATGCAAGCGATTGCGCGCAGCTCCTGGAAGCCCCCAGCCCCCTCGTCCTGATGCTGGTCTTCATTCCTCCTCGGCAGTGGTGGCAGAGGAGGGAGGCCTGCGCTGCCGTGCGGGCGATCCTCACGAGGCTGATCCCTCCAACCTCCCTCGCGAGGCTAGTCCTGCCAGCGGTCCATGGTCTTCCCATCGTCCTCCACCTCCTCCTCCTCCTTGGCTATAGCCCCAATCATTGCGCTCGGGGCATCGGCCGATACGCCCATCTTGAACGGCTCTGTGCTCTTGGCATTCGTTGGTGTTGTGGGTGTGGAGGTCATGGTACACGCAGTACCGGCTGCCCTTGGATGACTCAGGCTGATCCCTGCCTTGCTTGGTGTATGGCTCTGCTGCGAGCATAGCAGCTCCCTTGCACTTCACGTCCTTGACCTTGGGCTTCTTCACTTCTGGATCGGCAGCCGGAAGCTCGAGGAGGGAGAGGCACCCTTCCTCAGCCCTGGCGCACTTGGTCGCCAAGTTGAACAGCTCCAGGGATGTGCATAGGTCTTTATGGATTGCTAGCTCCTCTTTCATATTGATGTCACGCACGCCATGAGAAGGCCGAGATGATGGCTTCCTCAGTCACCCTGGGGATCTTGAAGCGAGCGTTGTTGAACCACTGGATGTACTTCTGCAGGGTCTCTCCTGGCTGTTGCTTGATGCGGCGTGGGTCACTCATGGCCGGGGGCCAGTTGCGAGTGCCTTGGAAGTTGGCGATGAAGCGAGTGCACATCTCTTCCCAGGAGGAGATCGTGCCAGGAGCCAGGTTCAAGAGCCAGGTGCGGGCACCTTCCTTGAGCGCCATGGGAAACCAATTCGCCATGACCTTTTTGTCCCCGTTGGCGGCTTCGATGCCCAGCTCGTAGAGCTGTAGGAACTCCGCGGGGTCTGCAGTGCCGTCGTAGCAAGGGGGCGGGTCAGGCTTGAACTTGCCTGGCCATGCGACGCTGCGTAGCTCGGGGGTGAAGACGCGGCAGCCTACGGTGGCCACCGGAGCGCTTTGCTAGTGCTGGGCTTGCTCCTGGATATTTCCACGTGCCGCCGCTTGGAGCAGCGCGGGGTTTTGATGTGGTGGCGCAGGGATGCGGTCATATGGCGCACCGGTGCTGGGAGCACGCGGGCACCTTCTTGGGTGCGAGGGATTTCTTGGCAGCTCCTTTCTTGTCGCGCAGGCGCCGGACACGGTGGGTCTCGTCCTGGGGCCGCACGCCTTGGATCCAAGGCGCCTTCTTGGGGAGGAGGTGGTGGAGGCACCTCTTGATCCACGCCTCCTGCGCAGGATGGAGGGCGAGGCAGCGAGAGAGATGGCATAGGAGAGCCCCCTGCGGCACTGACGAGCTCGGTGATGCGGGCGAGCCAGTCCTCGTAGAGGTCGTCGACGGGACGGTAGTGCAGAGCTCACACGCCAGAAGTAGCGTGGCGTGCGTGTCCGTGGGGGCGTGACGGGCGTGGGACGACGAACCGGCTGGAGTCAGCGACGGGGTGGCGGTGTGGCCTTCCCGCCGCACCGAAGGATGCAGGGACAAGGCCTGCTGCTCGTTCCCCGCCGGGCCGGTGGCGGCGTTGGCGGCAAGCGACGGGGAACGACGGGGGCGACCGCCGGCGGGCGCCGTCAGGGCGACGCGGGTCAGCCCGACGGTCGGCGCGAGCCCGGCGAGCGTCAGCCATGGATAGGACAAAAGATCACACGCGACCAGCGGAAGAAAGATTCCTGCGCACCCTAATACCTCTTGAGCACTGCGTCGAATTTCCCCGAAGAGGAGAGTATGATGCAGCAAAGTAGCGTAAGTATTTCCTTCAGTTTTTGAGAACCAAGGTATCAATCCAGTAGGAGACCACGCACAAGTCCCTCGTACCTACACAAAACGATAGCAACTCGCAACCAACGCTTAGGGGTTGTCAATCCCTTCACGGTCACTTACGAGAGTGAGATCTGATAGAGATAATATTTTTGGTATTTTTGATAGATAGATGCAAAGTAAAAAGTAAAAGGCAAAGTAAAAACAATGCAAGTAAATAAAGTGATATAGATTGATATGATGAGAATAGACCCGGGGGCCATAGGTTTCACTAGTGGCTTCTCTCGAGAGCATAAGTATTCTACTGTGGGTGAACAAATTACTATTGAGCAATTGACAGAATTGAGCATAGTTATGTGTATATCTAGGCAATGATCATGTATATAGGCATCACGTCCAAAACAAGTAGATTAAAACGATTCTACATCTACTACTATTACTCCACTCATCGACCGCTATCCAGCATGCATCTAGAGTATTAAGTAAAAACAGAGTAACACCGTAAGCAAGATGACATGATGTAGATGGATAAATTCATGCAATATGATAAAAAAAACCATCTTGTTATCCTCGATGGCAACAATACAATACGTGCCTTGCAACCCTTTCTGTCACTGGGTAAGGACACCGCAAGATTGAACCCAAAGCTAAGCACTTCTCCCATTGCCAGAACTACTGTCACACCCTAATTTTCATGGCACAACACTTAAGATGATAAATCATGATAAAATGTGGTTTGACAAAAACTTTTGCATTATTTGACTTTTTATTTTGAGTTGATTTTCTCTTTGTGTTTTTCAAGTGCTCTTTAAAGTCAACACAACTCCACCTTCTATACTTCATCTCCTTGCCCCAAGCTTCTGCCCAATGATCATGCCATGTGTATAGAGCAACATAGTATTTTCTTACAAAAATAATTTGGCCAAATAGTATTTTCAAAAGTTAGTTTCTCAAAAAACCCAGAGTTGAGGTTTGCACTACAAGTACTTGACTTGGGGTGTGAAAAATCATTAAAAAGGTATATTTGAATCCTATTAGATGTAGGACTCCCATAAACCACAAAAATATAATTTTAGAAGTTATTTTCCTATTTTATTTAAAAGCTTTTTCTTAAGGCCAGAAATGGTCTTTAATAGGGAAAAATTATTTTATTGTTTCAAAAATATTTGACAAAAACCTAGGGAAACTCAGTGGACATATATTGTCCATATATAAGAGTTTCAACACATGGTCATGTTCAAAATATTGGTCAAATCCCTCAAAAACCCTTTCTGGATATTTCAAGCTTTTGAAATATTTACATAGGAAATACTCTCCAAAAATTCCGAGAAAATTCTAGCATGTCACATATGACATGCTAGACAATCTTGACAAGTATCATGTCATGGAGAATAGTATAACCCCATTAAATCCCCTCAAAACCATTTCTGTCCATTTTGAAGTTTGAGCAACTTTACATTGCCAAACATGTGCAAATGCTCTCAAATCTTGTGAACATGCTCAAATGGTCTAATCATTCATATAGACCAAATGGCACAAGTTGGAGAAAATGTTATATTGATCAAAGTGCCCCAAACCCCTCTCTGACCAGAATCTAGTTTGAACAACTTTGTACTACCAACTTTCTCTCCTTGACCCCAACTTTGGTGACCATATTCACATGACCAAATGAGGCCACTACACCAAGTGATGCATAAAGGAGAAGTGATTTGCTCAACCATATCTACATAAGTTCATTTTTGCTAATTTCTAGGGTTTACAAAAGTTGCATTGGCAACTTTTCCTAAATGGACTCAACCTTGGTGGAACCTATTATTATCTCATGCCATTTGACCCTGTCAAGCATCATGACAAGATGAGTTCATATTCTTGCCCAAATCAGCAACAAACAACTTCTGCCATTTTACTAGAACCCCTGTTTTGACCACTTCCACTCTTCTCCATGGCCTCAACTTTTTACCACAGCCCTTCCTAGTCCCCTTGCACCTCCAGTAGCAATGGAAAATCCATAGATCAATTATTGAAGGGGTAAAACCCCACTTTCTCTCTCTGGAAAGCCCATTTCCCTCTCTCCCTCAACCTCTCTCCTCTCCTACCAGCTGTCCAGGGCATCCAAGGCCCTCTCCCCTTTGTTTACTCCTCCCTAAACAACCTAGACACAAGTGGCCGCGCCCTACAAGCCAAAGGCATGCCCTGGCATGGAATTGGCGTGCTCCAGAGCGCGCTACAGTGCACACCCGCACTGTAGCCGCCCCCTTCCAACCGCCTCCGGCCACCTCGGGCCTCCCCAGCGTGCCCGACGATGCGCCTCGATGTCTATGACACGCCACGCCTCTGTACCCCTCCTTCTTCTCCCTCCTCTCACCCCAGCTTGCACGCGCGCCGGCCGACCGAGAGTTCCAATGAGCAAACTCACATGCGTGATACTCTGGCCCTTCCCCACTGCCTCTCTTCTCTCCCCTCACCCTAGACCAACCCCACGAGCACCCCAGACACGCACACGCGAGCCCCCGTTACCTCTGGCAATGGCAACAACCTCGCCGGCGCACCCGTCCACGGTGCACCTCGCCCCCTTCTATTTAAGGCCACCCCCGAGCCCCCTCTCTACTCCTTTGGCCCTCACTCCCTCCCGTGCACCCCCTGGACCATCCCACTCCCCTCCTCACACTGTCCATCCGCCAGTATGGCCGGAGCCTTGCCGTCGGCCCCCTCCTAAATTCGCACCCAACACTCCTACTCCTCCCCTCTAGACCACACCAGAGCACCTCCACCATCACCGCGGACCCCTCCCGTGCTTCTCCCTCTCCTCCCCGTGGCTGTTCCCGCGAGTTCCATCACCACCGCTGGCCTCGCCCGCCGCGGCCGATGATGCTCTCACGTCTAGGCACCCCTGCGGACGTGTCGCACCTCGGAGGATGTGGCACGCTCTCCTGAGCATGCTGGTAAGCCGGGCGTCGCCGGAGGTGTCCGGTACCGCCGGGGAGAACACCGGCGCCCGCTCGGCCTCGCCTCCCCTGCCTTGCTCTGTTCGAGCCGGAGGTAGGAGACGGCCTGAGCACCAGGCCCCGCTCGTCAGCGACCCGGCGGGCAGGCCTCGCCCATTTATGTGGAGACGGCTTCGGCCGGATCCGCTTTCCTCACACATTGGCGCACTTCGGGAACCTGCCCCCGACGTCGCCTCCTCCGCCCGTCCAGCCGAGCCACTGGGCCGGCCCACTGCTAAACTGCGACCAGTGCGCTGGATAAGGGTAAAACCCTTTCCCTTTCCTTTTTCTTTTTCTGTAAATTTGTAAAATACACAAATAAATCAAATGAACTCTGAATTTGATGATCCAAATTTCCAGAGACTCCATAAATCAAGTTCTATTTAATAGGCCATAGTGGACATTTTTGTTATCCTTGGTTTTCACTAAACCTTTTAAAAAGGACATTTATCCACATAAGTCCACTTCAAAAATCCATATTATATTCATTTCAACTCCAAATCCAGTGAAACCAATTTCTAAATGTTTCTAAAATCATGCCTAAATTAATGGGTACTTTTACTCATTTTATAAAATGGCATTCTGTGGACAACTTGTGGATCTCAAATCCATTGATTCCATCATATTGAAATGTTCAAAAATATCCACTGATCCAATTCCAATAAAACCACTTTGGTAATTTTACATATGACCAAAGGCATCCTAGAAAAATCCAACTCACATTTTTAGAGCACTTTTATTTTTGCCTTGTTGTGTTGCTTATCGCGATTGATTCCGACGTTAGTTGACAAAGTAGACGGAGTATGTGGAGAAGTACCAGAAGACTTGAAGACTCTGATGAACCAGGCAAGCAGCCCTTGGACCATGTCTAAGAAACCCTTTTTATGCATGTCATATGGCACTTTTATTGCTTGCATCGAAGTCATGATAAAATGGTGACCACTTGAGGTGGTTTGCCTCCGTTGCTTTTCTCGTTGACACTTGCATGATGCATGACCCTACCTTTCTATGAGTGTTATGCCGGTGAGAATAGATAGGATGCTAAAGCAGTTTCTATGCAAAAGGGGATGGGTATATGCACGGTGATGGAAGCAAGATTGTTTTCAAAAACTTTTCGAAACCCCCATCGGGTTCCACTTATGCCCGAGGGAGATAATGAGTTGGGTAACCACTTGATGACGAAATGGTGTACCGAGGCAAGTGTGTGTGTTGTTTTCAAAATGGATTGGTTTAAGTTGCGACCATTATTCCAACCTTACATGGCCAACCACTCTGCCCTTATATGGGAAAGGGAATTATTGATTACCTAGGCCGATACTAGCTTGGAGCCCGCATCACTAGTGACGGGGGAGAGTTGGTGCTCTCTCTTGGGACGGGGTCGTGCCAGGTAGGGTGACCATGACTGTTTTTACAGGGCACCGGATACACCGTTGCATCCCCTCTCGGATGTTACGATCTCGAGTGAGTCTCGTATGATGTACATCGTGAGGATATGGAACAACGAGTGGACTCCTTGTTAGTGTCGTCTAGGGAAAGGTAGTGATCGGGTGCTTACCCTGGGTACTTGAGGTATCACGGGTCGTGGATGACACGGAAGTTCCCCGGATCTTGTGGGTAAAGTGTGCAACCTCTGCAGAGGGTCAAACTATTCGAATAGCCCTATCCACGGTCAAGGACAGTTGGGTAACCGCTCTTGGGCTACGTCCACATGTTTACAAACCAGTGTGTGTGTTTGGATAAGTGGGAAGATCTACTTGGGTCAAGTCAAAGGACTTGACATGATTGAGTTGGGTTGATGCCCACTCTATTTATGTTGATATCTGTAACCTGTCCTCATGGTTACTTGAGTTCTCCTGATGCATGTCTTACAAGTTGTTGAACATGTCATTGCACTCAAAACTAGCTTTCTGCAAAAATTTACCTATATCATGCATTGTTGTATCTTGGACCAAAACATGGGTTGCTTGCAAGTACATTCAAAGTACTCATTGGCTTGCCACTGGTTATTTTATTGGCCAAGCTTGAAAGAACGGGATATGATGAAGAATACTTCAGCAACGAACATGCGAACTAGGACGTTTTCCCAGTCAGAATGCCTGTAGGGTTAAGGCAGATGGCATGGGTCCAAGTTATCGACGAAGATTTCCGCTGCAAAGTTATACTCAAGACTTGACCATAATGGTCATAATTTATGTAAGACGGTATGTATGGATGTAAGACTCTTGTTATTCAGCTTCTGTGTGTTCAGTGAGCATTGATCTCTGGGATCACTGTACACGTGCAATCGGTGATCACGACTTATGAGTTGGGGTCCCCACAGAGCTGGTATCAGAGCCATCCTGACTGTAGGAAGCCTTAGTTTGCATGGCCGTTAGTTAGGGTAAAATATTTCCAAAACTACTACTAGTTTTCAAAACTATCTATACTTCTGTTCCCTTCTCAGTTTTTCAAAAACTAAGGTATACTTTCCTTATTGATCTCTTCCCCTTCAAAACCTTTGGTCGCTAGAACCCTTATGCCCCTAAAACACTGGATTCCTTGTAATCCTTGAGGATAATCCAGAAGGAGGATGCATTGCCAAACATTCACCCACATCTCCCAAACACAAGATTGGCGACACCACAACAAGACGATACCAATAGAAGATACATCCTCGAGGAATGAGGACATGAAGACCCAGGAGATGGTGACACCCTTGACACTGCCCCAAGATGAAGCAACCCTAGCCTACGATGATCAGGGCATAGGATATGCAAGATCATGACATACATCGCTAATAGAGTAACCCTGTCACTACCGTTGCTGTATCGGCAACCACCGGTGGATGAGAACCTAGCCATTTGGTCCGCCTCACTATAGTGAGCAGGAAAACGGTTCTCTTTGTCCCCCGCTCTTGGTATCGATGTTGTCATCAACGTAACTGATAGGTTGGACCTCTATTATTCCTTGTTAATGTCATTGCATAAATGATTGCTTACCCGAAACCCTTGACGCCTTAAAAGGCAAAAGGGATCGTCATGATTAAGAAGACAACAGAAGACCGAGTCAATGCCAGCTACGAGGAGCCACCTTCACCCCATAACTTCAACAGGCGATAAGTTGTTGAAGACTCTTCAGGCTCAACCCAGATCGTTTCATCGAACAACCACAAGAGACGTAGCAACACCTGAGGAAAACTCAGAAGACTGCACGAGGCACAAGGCACGCCTACTGAGTCCGAGAACCCCTAGGGTAGGATGAGTCGTGTACCCCCTATGCGCAGTCGAGTCCGTATGATGGTTCAAATAGAACCGTGATTGTGTGTTGCTTGTTTTTATTTGTTTGTGTTTTAAGATAGGTCGCAACTTTTGCCCTAGGCAAATGCGACTATATCACCTTCCTTACCTTGTTTCTTTTGTTTGGCCCTTTCGGCATGTAACACCCCGGTGTAATGATGCTACAGTAACCCCTGGGGTTAAGTTAATCTTTTTGCTAAACATGTCCCTGATCATAATTGTCTCCTTTCTCTTTTAAATTCCAGTTGAATTCAAATTCAAATTTTGTCTGAAATTCAAAATGCTCAGACATGAAAACAAAAATGTTCATCATGTGCAGAATAATCCACAACTAATTTTGGTGGTGAACCAACATTTTTGCAAAAAGTTTTGAGTGGCCGAAGCTACTTCAAACAGTGGTCTAAGAAATAAATTAAATGCCTTTTTAATTTATGAAAATGGCAAACTATTTCTAAAGCCTCACAATCTTTTTTTACAGTGCCTAATAATTCTTTGAGGTTGTTTTGGCCAGTGGTATAATTTTGCAAAGTCAATTGTGGCAAAAAGAAAATGCAAAAGCTGCTGGAAAAGAAAAACAAAAAAAAACAAAGAAAAGGAAAAGCCCCCCCCTCTCAACTGGGCCGACTGGCCAGCTGGCCACCGTGCCCCCCCATGGGCCTCGGCCCACCTCAACCAGCCGGCCCAGCTCCCCGCATCGCTCTCCCCTCCCTCCTGTTCCCCCGGTGCGCACCGCTACAGGGGCGCGTCGCCGCCCGACCACCTCGCCGGCAACGCCGCGGGTGGATAAGGGCCCCTCCCCTCGACGCCTCGACCTCCTCCCCACCTACCTCCACCCACTCCCCTGCTCGCCCTCTTCGCTCTCTCCCTCACTCTCCAGATCCCCTCCCCACCTCAACCGAGCGCCGCCGTCGCCATGGCTGTGCCGTAGCCGCGGCCACCGCCTACCCCGCGCCTCGCCAGAAGGTCCAGGAGGCTCGCCGTCGACGCCTCCTTCGACTACCTCACCGGAACGAGGC
>NC_041391.1:532450856-532487851 GCF_002162155.2 Triticum dicoccoides | reverse complement strand
CCCCCCTCCAGCTCCCGGTGAGCCACCACGTCGCTCCCCTCGCTCCCCCGCACGGATCCATCACCGTAGCCTCCGCGCCATTTTTGCCCGAACGGAGCTCCGCCACCGTGGCTGCTGCTATCGCCACAGGCGTTGTCGAGCTCGGCTGAGCTCGCAGTCGTGCCCGCCGTAACCGTAGGATTCGAATGTGCCACTCGCTCCCCTCCCGTTGCTCCTTAGCCACGTCCTCGACATCGCCTGTTTTCCGGCCGCCGCCTTTGCTCGTCGCCACCGTCTCCACGGGCCACTTCAGGTCGTGCCACCGCCACCAAACGATGCGGAGTTGAACGACCGTTCCAATGCACCCAACCACGCGCAAAACGAGCCACCACAACGCGTTTCCGAGCTCGCCGGAGCTCACCGCTGCGTTACGGGCTCGCCGGAGTAACTCCGGCGGCCGGCGCTGATGTGGCGCCTATGTGGCAACCCCCCTGGGTCACTGGCAGCTGGGCCCGGCGGTCCCAGTTGACCAGGTCAACGACTGACTGGGCAGCTCCAGTCACTGACTGGTGGGCCCCAGTTGACTGGTCAACTGGTCAGCCGACCGCTGACGTTATGCTTACGTCATGCTGACGTCATTTATCCTTTCTGTTAATTTAAATAAATCCAGAAAACGGTTTAATCTTTAAAAATTCATAGAAAATAAACCGTAACTCGGATGAAAATGTTTTCTATATGAAAGTTGCTCAGAAAAATCCAACGAATCCGAATACGCGGTCTGTTCATCTGTCACATGCCCCTAGCATGCTGAACATGGAACTTTCCCCCTCCGGTCATCTGTCTGACACAGGTCCGGAACCGGGAACACCTTCCCGGTTGTTTTCCCCCTTCACCTATAACGTCTAGGACCGCGTTAGAGCACGCTTAGCGCTACGTATCGTCATGTCATGCTTGGTGTTACCTCTGTTTCCTATGTATTTACTGTTTCTTCCCCCTCTTCTCTCCGGTAGGCCCCGAGGCCGCTGATGCCCCGGTGATCGACTACGTCGTTGACAACGTCCCCTCCTTGCCAGAGCAACCAGGCAAGCCCCCCCTTTGATCATCCCGATATCGCCCATTCCTTTCTCTCATGCTTGCATTAGATTTTGCTACTGTTACTGTATGCTCCTATTCTGATGCATAGCCTGCTTTTGTACCTTTTATTGTACCTTACCTGCTTATCCTAATCTGCTTAGTATAGGTTGGTTAGTGATCCATCAGTGACCCCCACCTTGTCCTTGTTGCCCCTGCTTCATCATTGAAGACCCGATCAACGGGATTGAAGACCAGGCCCCGGCACCGCACCTCACTTTCCCCTTAGTTGCTCGGCACTGCTGGGTTACTATCGAGTGCCGAGGGTGAGACCTCTACAACACTTCTGATGTTAACCTGTAGTGTAGCTATTCGGTCGTGGTCATCGAGGGTGATTTCCTCCTTAACCACTTCCGTTTCGGCTCTGTCGTGCAACCCCTCAAGTGTGAACCTCGAGGGTGATTCCTCTATGTTCACCTTGATGACTACATTGAGTGGAACCCACCGGGGGTGATTCCTTGGGTTTTCCTCTTGATGTTTGGACACACGGATACTTGGACTTTACAACTGTTACTTGGAAAGTGATGTGGAGACGGGTTGACCTGGATGGTGCCCGTGAGATAATTACGAGACGTGGCCGGGCATTCTTAGCCCTTGCCGCAAGTCCTCGAGACGGGGCAACGGGGTCACATCTTTCGTGAGTCTCTGCTTGTTACCGCGCGTTCCTAATCCACTACGATTTGGATATTTGATCCGAGGGGCCTCTGGCCTGATAGCACTAACCATCACGTGGGCATAGTATGGGCGTTCTGCGTCGTGTACATCAGCCGAAGCTTAATAGACGTCAGCGACGGAGCGGCGCGCGCCGGGTTGGACTGGTAAGCTCCTGCCTTTTTAGGGAGGTAGCTAGGTCTGCTCACCGGCCGCCCACGCAACGTGCAGGAGTTCCCGGGGCGATGGCCCATGACCCCTGGGGGCATAGGTTTAGTCCGGCGTGCTTGACCTCTCTATTAAGCCTAGGTCGGGTTGCGGCGTATTGTTTGGCCGAGGCCGGGCATGACCCTGGAAAGTGTGTCCGGCCGGAGTCAATCGAGCGTGGTGGGTAAGTTGGTGCACCCCTGCAGGGAAGAAAACATCTATCGATAGCCTGTCCTACGGTAACGGACACTTGGAGTTGTATCCCGATCGATACAACTAGAACTGGATACTTGTGATGAGAACTGGATGGTGATGAGGATTTGATTGTGATGATAACTGGATAGTATGGCTCTGGGATTGCTTTCTCGCAGGGAGTCGAGAAAGGATCTCTGGCCGAGGTTGATAACACTACTACCACTTTACTTATGCTACTCTACTCCCTCTTGTTTGCTGCAAGATGGTGGTTTCCCGAAGATGCTAGTCTTCGATAGGACTAGACCTTCTCTCTATTCTGGCATTTCTGCAGCCCAGTCCACATATACAGTCTTCCTTTGATAATGTTGCATATGTAGTGTAGATCCTTGCTTGCGAGTACTTTGGATGAGTACTCACGGTTGCTTTGCTCCCCCTTTTCCCCCTTCTTTCTTCTTTCTGGTTGTTGCAACCAGATGGTGGAGTCCAGGAGCTAGATGCCACCTTTGACGATTGCTGCTACCCCGAGGGTGCCTGCTACCACGTGACGGACGCCGAGGACCAGGAGTAGTTAGGAGACTCCCAGGCAGGAGGCCTTGCCTTTTCGATCGATGTTGCTTTTGTGCTAGCCTTCTTAAGGCAGACTTGTCTAACTCATGTCTGTGCTCAGATATTGTTGCTTCCGCTGACTCTTGTGTTTCGAGCTTATGTATTCGAGCCCTCGAGGCCCCTGGCTTGTAATATAAAGCTTGTATTATTTTATTTTGTGTCTAGAGTTGTGTTGTGATATCTTCCCGTGAGTCCTTGATCTTGATCGTACACATTTGCGTGTATGATTAGTGTACGATTGAATCGAGGGCGTTACAAGTTGGTATCAGAGCCGACTGCCTATAGGTAGCCCCCTTTCCAACTCCTTGGCCGAAGTTGAGTCTAGTCACTGAAAACTTTTACTAACATTGGCTGTGTGGCTTACGGGCCCACGTCGCTATTGGGTGGTATTAGCATCTTTTACTCCTCGTCTATACTCTGGGACTCTGAACTCTCTTCTACTCGGGTAAATGATTTTACTAACATTAGGATCCCGTGACCACATTCACCCCGAAGTTGGATGAAGCCATAGTTATTCCTTAGAATAGCTTTTTGAGTAGTGCACACCCTGTCGTGTTGACTACGGAGTGGAATCCATCGTACCTCCTTCATTATGCATGTTTTCATCATGACTGATCCTTATCTTTGCAAATGCTCAATGCTGAACTACCCCTGTTACATGTTAGCAGGATGGTTAGACCCGCTGGTCGTGGCTGTGGTGCCAACGACCCACCACCGCCTGAATTCTTTACTGGAATGAGGCAACAGTTTGAGTTAACTCGCCAGTTCATGGAAGGAATGATGGCTCAGTTTCCTCGTCCGAACATGAATCAACATCCAACCCGAGTAACTCTGCAGGACTTCATGCGCCTCAACCCATCTATCTACCGCAGCTCAACTCAACCCCTTGATGCTGATGACTGGCTCCGCGACATCACATATGAAATGGAGTCTGCTAGTGTTACCCCTGCCAACTATGTCACCTTCGCATCTTTCTTTCTGAAGGGTCCTGCTGCTCAATGGTGGGACAGCCACAGGCGTACCCTACCTGCTGGAACGGTCATTACTTGGCCGGATTTCCAAGCTGCCTTCCGTGCCCGTTTCATTCCTCAGGGGACCATGGACAGGAAGAAGCGAGAGTTCCGCAACCTCACCCAAGGCAACAAGGCTGTAGATGCTTATACACGGGAATTTCTGGACTTGTCACGTTATGCTGAAGAAGACATTGCAACTGATGCTCGTAAGCAAGAAAAGTTTCGTGATGGACTTCACCCAGATATCAAGCTAGCACTGCTCATTCATGACTTTGCCGACTTCGCCACCTTGGTGAACAAGGCTATTCAGGTTGAGACTGGTCTTCAGGAACACCAGGGATCCCTCAGGCGTAGCCGTGACGCTGGCCCATCTTCGGGCCCGTCAGCGCAGAAGCGTCGTATATGGATTCCCCACAGCATGTATCGTCCAACTGCACCTACACCAAGACAGTCCTATGCTGCACCTCGTCTGCCTCCTCCACCAGAGAGGCAGCCTCTTCGAGATGTACCATCCCAAGCTCCTGCTCCCGATCCCAATGATGGTTTGTGCTTCAGATGTGGCCGCCCCGGCCACCTTGCTAAAGAGTGCACTCAGAAAAAGAGCCAGCTGGCTCTACCTTCAACTGGCCGTAACAATCAGCCCCATAACAATAATGCCAGACCTTATGGTCATGGTCAGGCTAATCATGTTGATCTGAATGAAGCTCAAGACCAGCCTGCCACTGTGATGGGTACTCTCCTTGTTAATTTAGTACCGGCTTCTGTTTTATTCGATTCAGGAGCATCACATTCATTCATGTCAGAAAATTTTGCTTACGCACATGACATTCGTTGCGAGCCCATGAACACTCCGGTAGTGGTACGCACCCCTGCGGGTCAGTGTCGAACTACCATGATTGGTCGCGACGTTCCTGTTGAAATTGAAGGGTTGGAATTCCTTGTTTCTCCCATTATTCTGGAGTCTTCCAATATTGACCTCATTCTGGGAATGGAATGGTTGAAAGCGCATACTGCCTCTATCGTTTGCGCTACCAAGGTCGTTCACCTCCTACATCCTTCAGATGAGATTGTAACCTACCATGCTCAGCTTGTTCAAAACGCTGAAGCACGACTTTATGCTTTGAATGCGTTGAACGCGGCACCTCTTGAGGGAATTGAAAAGATTCCAGTCGTTCGCAACTTCCAAGACGTATTTCCAGAAGAACTTCCAGGAATACCCCCTGCCCGGGCTGTCGAGTTCGTCGTCGACTTGAAGCCAGGCACCGTTCCTATTGCAAAACGACCCTACAAGATGCCACCTCATGAACTCCTTGAGCTTAAGGAGGAAATCGACAAATCTCTTCACAAGGGTTTCATTCGTCCAAGTTCCTCTGCTTGGGGAGCACCTTCTCTCTTCGTCAAGAAGAAGGACGGTACGAACCGTTTGGTCCAAGACTATCGTCCTATCAACCAAGCTACAATTCAAAACAAATATCCCCTTCCTCGGATCAATGATCTGTATGATCAACTGGCTGGTTCATCAATATTCTCTAAACTCGACTTGAGGTTGGGTTACCACCAGATCCGTGTTCGTGAAGAGGATATTCCAAAGACCGCATTTGTGACTCGTTATGGTTCTTACGAGTACACCGTCATGTCATTCGGTTTAACCAATGCTCCAGCTACATTCTCTCGTCTGATGAACTATATATTCATGGATTACCTCGACAAGTTCGTCGTAGTCTATCTGGATGATATACTGGTATATTCGAAGAATAAAGAAGAACATGCTGAACATCTTCGTCTTGTTCTGGAGAAGCTTCAAGAGCATCAACTTTATGCCAAGTATTCCAAATGTGAATTCTGGTTACCCGAAGTCACCTACCTTGGTCATGTTATCTCCAAGGATGGTATTGCCGTCAACCCAGAGCGCGTTCAGGCTATTCTTGACTGGACCCCTCCAAAGACTGTCAAGCAAGTCAGAAGCTTTCTCGGACTGGCCAGCTATTGTCGCCGCTTTGTCGAGAACTTCTCCAAGATCGCCAAGCCACTGACTAATCTGCTTCACAAAGGCGTTAAGTTCGATTGGACAGACAAATGTCAGGAAAGTTTCCAGGCACTCAAGGATAAACTGACTTCTGCCCCAGTGCTTGCTCCCCCTGATTCTCGCAAGGACTTTGTCATCTATTGTGACGCTTCACGTCAAGGGTTAGGCTGTGTTCTAATGCAAGAGCGCAGGGTGATTGCCTATGCCTCCCGTCAAGTGCGTCCTCACGAAGAAAACTACCCGGTTCATGACCTTGAGCTTGCAGCGGTTATCTTTGCATTGAAGCTATGGCGACAATACCTTCTCGGTAATCGTTGTGAGATCTTCACTGATCATCAGAGTCTGAAGTACCTGTTTACTCAGCCAGATCTGAACCTCCGTCAGCAGCGATGGATGGAAGCTATTGCTGACTACAACTGCGGTATATCCTATACACCTGGCAAGGCTAATGTAATGGCCGATGCCCTAAGCCGAAAGTCTTATTGCAATAATCACCAGGTCTACAAAGCTCAACCCCGCCTTTATGAAGAGCTATGCAAGCTGAACCTTCAACTAATTCCACAGGGTTCTCTGAATAACCTTGTTTTGGAACCAACTCTTCTGAAAGCAATCAAGTCTGCTCAAGCCAAAGATGCTCATGTTGATCTGATGAAAAAGGATCTTGCCTTAGAGAAATCCAGAGATTTCTCACTTGGTGAAGATGGAACCTTATACTTCAGAGATCGCATTGTCGTACCCCGGTTCGAGCTTATGACAGAGAAGGTGATGAAAGAAGCGCATGACACCCCTCTCTCTATTCATCCGGGAAGTACCAAGATGTATCTTGACATCCGTCAGAAGTACTGGTGGTCTAAGATGAAGCAAGACATTGCTCGATATATCGAAGAATGTGACGTTTGCCGTCGCGTCAAAGCAGAACATCAAAAACCGGTTGGACTTCTACAACCGCTTCCGATTCCTGAATGGAAGTGGGATAAGATCCAAATGGACTTCGTCACTGGCCTTCCCAAGTCTCAGAAAGGTAACGATGCTATCTTTGTCGTCATCGACCAATTCTCGAAGGTTGCTCACTTTCTGCCAGTCAAGGAGACTATCACTGCTAGTCAATTGGCAACCTTGTATATCTCCCGAATTGTGTCACTCCACGGCATTCCGAAGGAGATCAGTTCAGACCGCGGCAGTATTTTCACTTCTAAGTTCTGGGATAGTTTCCAAGAGGCAATGGGAACTCATATTACCTGGAGCACTGCTTATCATCCCCAATCCCAAGGCCAAGTCGAGCGAGTCAATCAAATTCTTGAAGACATGCTTCGAGCTTGTGTTATTTCTTTCGGCAAGAAGTGGGAAGAATCTCTCCCTTATGCGGAGTTCTCTTATAACAACAGCTATCAAGCCAGCTTGAAGATGGCACCCTTTGAAGTGCTTTATGGACGTAAGTGTCGAACCCCTCTGAATTGGTCAGAAACTGGGGAACGAGCACTCATTGGTCCGGACATTATTCAACAAGCTGAAGAGCAGGTTCGCATTGTCCGGGATAATCTCAAGGCGGCCCAATCCCGCCAGAAGAGCAACTATGACCGGAAACACTGGGGTTCAACTTATCAACCTGGTGAACAAGCTTATCTGCGTGTCACTCCTTTGAGAGGCACTCATCGGTTCGGAGTCAAGGGAAAGTTAGCTCCTCGCTACATTGGTCCCTTCCGTATTCTCGCCCGTCGTGGACTGGTGGCTTATCAACTGGAGTTGCCACCTCAGTTCTCTCACGTTCATGACGTCTTCCATGTGTCGCAACTTCGTCGATGCTTCAAGGATCCGGAACATGAAGTGGATCCGGAATTGATTGAAATTCAAGATGATCTCACATACAAGGAGCATCCGATCTGCATTCTTGAAGAAGCTGAACGTCGAACCCGCCAGAAGGTTACTAAGTTCCTCAAGGTGCAATGGTCGAATCATACTAAAGAGGAAGCCACTTGGGAACGCGAAGATAACCTCCGGGCTGAATACCCCGATCTCTTCCCTTCTACCTCTTAATTCTCGGGACGAGAATTTCTTTTTAGAGGAGGAGAGTTGTAACACCCCGGTGTAATGATGCTACAGTAACCCCTGGGGTTAAGTTAATCTTTTTGCTAAACATGTGCCTGATCATTATTGTCTCATGTTCTTTCACATTCCAGTTGAATTCAAATTCAAAGTTTGTCTGAAATTCAAAATGCTCAGACATGAAAACAAAAATGTTCATCATGTGCAGAATAATCCACAACTAATTTTGGTGGTGAACCAACATTTTTGCAAAAAGGTTTGAGTGGCCTAAGCTACTTCAAACAGTGGCCTAAGAAATAAATTAAATGCCTTTTTAATTTATGAAAATGGCAAGCTATTTCTAAAGCCTCACAATCTTTTTTGGCAGTGCCTAATAATTCTTTGAGATTGTTTTGGCCAGTGGCATAATTTTGCAAAGTCAATTGTGGCAAAAAGAAAATGCAAAAGCTGCTGGAAAAGAAAAAAAAAAGAAAAGGAAAAGCCCCCCCCTCAACTGGGCCGACTGGCCAGCTGGCCACCGTGCCCCCCTATGGGCCTCGGCCCACCTCAACCAGCCGGCCCAGCTCCCCGCATCGCTCTCCCCTCCCTCCTGTTCCCCCGGTGCGCACCACTACAGGGGCGCGTCGCCGCCCGACCACCTCGCCGGCAACGCCGCGGGTGGATAAGGGCCCCTCCCCTCGACGCCTCGACCTCCTCCTCACCTACCTCCACCCACGCCTCGAACCCCCCTCGCCCTCTCCGCCTCTCCCTCTCCCACTCCTTCGTTCTGGAGAGGAGTCCGACGCGGTCGCCGCCGTGCCTCGCCCGTCCTCGCGGCCATCGAGCGCCGTTCGCCTCGCCATCGTGCCCATCATCTCTGCCGTCGTCGTCTACCCCGTCCCCGTCCGTGAGCGCGAGCCGGGAGCCACTGCGGGGTGCGGATCGAGCCGCCCCCTTTCGCCTCTGTCGCCGGCGAACTCCGTCGTCTCCGGCAACTGCTGCTGCTACTAATCTTACACCGGGCCACCTTGTGCCTCCCCGGTGAGCTCTCCTACCTTCTCCCTCTCCTTGCCTACTTGGCGCGCCCCCTAGCTGCTTCCCCACGTGCGCCCGAACGCAGCGCCGCGGAGCTCGTCGCCGGCGAGACTCCGGTGACCTTTTGGTCACGGGCTCAAGCCCGTTGGACTCGCCGCACCACGGGGATCCTCCCCAGCCCTTCCTTTCGTTCCGTAGCACGCTGCTTCGCCTTCGCCATCACACGCCCGAAGGTCGTCGCCGCCTTTTCCGTCGCCGGCGATGCTCCGGTCGTCCCCGACGCCAGTCATCGTCACCATCGTGTGCGCGGTGCCGGGCCGCGCCCTTAGGTCCAAGCCGTAGGTCCGGAGGCCCCCTGTAGCGCGGCTCCGGCCAACTCCGGCGAGACGCCGCCGTCGCCTTGGTCGCCGGAGCCCTCCCCGGCGCAGCCACCAACATGGATGCGTGGGCCCCATCACCTGAGTCGCTGACGCTGGGCCCCACGGGACCCTGTCGACTGGTTTGACCAGTCAACATGCTGACTGGGCTTCTCTGTGACACTGACGTGCGGGCCCCACCACGTAATTAGATTAACTAAACCGGTTTTATAAATAAAACTAATTAGTTAACCTAACCAGTCACTGACTGCTGGGGCCCACGCCCCCTAACTAACCCTGTTAGCTTAGTTAAGCCTCTGTTAGACAGAGAGGCTGACAGGTGGGTCCCACCTGTCAGTTTGACTGGTCAGCAGAGCTGACGCAATGCTGACGTCACTACTGGCGCAATAAACCTTTTCTGCTTTTAAAATAATTCAGAAATTGGTTTAAACTTTGAAAATCCGTAACTTTTAAACCGTAACTCCGATGAAAATGTTTTCTATATGAAAGTTGCTCAGAAAAATCCAACGAATCCGAATACGCGGTCCGTTCATCTGTCACATGCCCCTAGCATGCTGAACATGGAACTTTCCCCCTCCGGTCATTTGTCTGACACAGGTCCGGAACCGGGAACACCTTCCCGGTTGATTTCCCCCTTCACCTATAACGTCTAGGACCGCGTTAGAGCACGCTTAGCGCTACGTATCGTCATGTCATGCTTAGTGTTACCTCTGTTTGCTATGTATTTACTGTTTCTTCCCCCTCTTCTCTCCGGTAGACCCCGAGGCCGCTGATGCCCCGGTGATCGACTACGTCGTCGACAACGACCCCTCCTTGCCAGATCAACCAGGCAAGCCCCCCCTTTGATCACCCCGATATCGCCCATTCCATTCTCTCATGCTTGCATTAGATTTTGCTATTGTTATTGTTTGCTCCTATTCTGATGCATAGCCTCCTTTTGTAACCTGCTTATTGTTACCTTACCGGCTTATCCTAATCTGCTTAGTATAGGTTGGTTAGTGATCCATCAGTGACCCCCACCTTGTCCTTGTTGCCCCTGCTTCATCATTGAAGACCCGATCAACGGGATTGAAGACCAGGCCCCGGCACCGCACATCACTTTCCCCTTAGTTGCTCGACACTGCTGGGTTACTATCAAGTGCCGAGGGTGAGACCTCTACAGCACTTCTGATGTTAACCTGTAGTGTAGCTATTCGGTCGTGGTCATCGAGGGTGATTTCCTCCTTAACCACTTCCGATACGGCTCTGTCGTGCAACCCCTCAAGTGTGAACCTCGAGGGTGATTCCTCTACGTTCACCTTGATGATTACATTGAGTGGAACCCACCGAGGGTGATTCCTTGGGTTTTCCTCTTGATGTTTGGACACACGGATACTTGGACTTTACAACTGTTACTTGGAAAGTGATGTGGAGACGGGTTGACCTGGAAGGTGCCCGTGAGATAATTACGAGGCGTGGCCGGGCATTCTTAGCCCTTGCCACAAGTCCTCGAGACGGGGCAACGGGGTCACATCTTTCGTGAGTCTCTGCTTGTTACCGCGCGTTCCTAATCCACTACGATTTGGATATTTGATCCGAGGGGCCTCTGGCCTGATAGCACTAACCATCACGTGGGCATAGTATGGGCGTTCTGCGTCGTGTACATCAGCCGAAGCTTAATAGACGTCAGCGACGGAGCGGCGCGCGCCGGGTTGGACTGGTAAGCTCCTGCCTTTTTAGGGAGGTAGCTAGGTCTGCTCACCGGCCGCCCACGCAACGTGCAGGAGTTCCCGGGGCGATGGCCCATGACCCCTGGGGGCATAGGTTTAGTCCGGCGTGCTTGACCTCTCTATTAAGCCTAGGTCGGGTTGCGGCGTATTGTTTGGCCGAGGCCGGGCATGACCCTGGAAAGTGTGTCCGGCCGGAGTCAATCGAGCGTGGTGGGTAAGTTGGTGCACCCCTGCAGGGAAGAAAACATCTATCGATAGCCTGTCCTATGGTAACGGACACTTGGAGTTGTATCCCGGTCGATACAACTAGAACTGGATACTTGTGATGAGAACTGGATGGTGATGAGGATTTGATTGTGATGATAACTGGATAGTATGGCTCTGGGATTGCTTTCTCGCAGGGAGTCGAGAAAGGATCTCTGGCCGAGGTTGATAACACTACTACCACTTTACTTATGCTACTCTACTCCCTCTTGTTTGCTGCAAGATGGTGGTTTCCCGAAGATGCTAGTCTTCGATAGGACTAGACCTTCTCTCTATTCTGGCATTTCTGCAGCCCAGTCCACATATACAGTCTTCCTTTGATAATGTTGCATATGTAGTGTAGATCCTTGCTTGCGAGTACTTTGGATGAGTACTCACGGTTGCTTTGCTCCCCCTTTTCCCCCTTCTTTCTTCTTTCTGGTTGTTGCAACCAGATGGTGGAGTCCAGGAGCCAGATGCCACCTTTGACGATTGCTGCTACCCCGAGGGTGCCTGCTACCACGTGACGGACGCCGAGGACCAGGAGTAGTTAGGAGACTCCCAGGCAGGAGGCCTTGCCTTTTCGATCGATGTTGCTTTTGTGCTAGCCTTCTTAAGGCAGACTTGTCTAACTCATGTCTGTGCTCAGATATTGTTGCTTCCGCTGACTCTTGTGTTTCGAGCTTATGTATTCGAGCCCTCGAGGCCCCTGGCTTGTAATATAAAGCTTGTATTATTTTATTTTGTGTCTAGAGTTGTGTTGTGATATCTTCCCGTGAGTCCTTGATCTTGATCGTACACATTTGCGTGTATGATTAGTGTACGATTGAATCGAGGGCGTTACACGGCACTTGTTTGTTTGCACTTGCACTATAGAACCCCCTTTAGGCATCCCCCTCCTCTATGATCCCTCTCATCTCTCTCATCAACTGAAGGCTAGCAAGACAAGATGCACCAAGAATTCCACCTCGGCAGCCAACTAGCAATGAAGACTATTTGCTACAACCTCCACGACCGAGTGCTACCCCGTAGAGTTATGTTTAACCCTCCAGACTAGAAACCCATTCCTAGACCCTTTGAGACTTCATAAGATACCCCATCTCGAATCCTTCACCATGTGATTAACCCGCGGTATTGCAAGAGAACCTGTTAATCCCCGTAACCTTGCTTATCACTGGGTTCAATACAGAACTAGTGGACATAGTAAACTAGCACATTACGATCCTAATATAGCATGAGAACTGACAATGCCATAGGGAAGACCAATTTGAGGATGTACGAACAGAGGACAAATGAGTTGATGAGTTTATATCAGTAACCTTGAGGAGTTATCTGAGACTCTTGGGTGGATTGCAAGGCTTTCATATTGGAAGGAGAACTTGGTGGGATCAGTCAATAGAATAGCATGACTCTCTTTGCCCCTGAGTAAATTGGATTTAGTAGGACAATTATAATCGCAAGCTGAAATTCTTGGAAGTATAAGGATTTGACTTAGCCAGGGGATATTGATAAGAGATAGTTGATATTACGATAATGATTTGGGAAAAAGTGTGGAAATTCTCGTTGGACACAAGATTTGGATTTAAATAGGTGATCCTAGTTGAGTATATATGTTGAGTTAGTCTACATGGTTCGGAGTAAATTGGAATTAGACCGATAATCTTGGTCGTGATACCATGTTTCTCGGTAGACAATAAACTAGGAGATTGGATTAATTGTCGGAGTTGATATAAACTTGACCTTGGAGGTTACTTGACCATGATAATGGAAATTGGTGGACTGACTATAGTAGAGATTGCCTTTTCAAGTATTTGGGGATTATAAGGACTTTAGAAGATCATGTGGAACACCATAAACATTGGATTTGTAGAATTAATGGATTGTGTAGTGATTGATGGAAGTTAATGGGCTGCTGGAGTTGATTCATAGGAAGGAAACAAGATCTTGGAGTGGCTTACGACGTGTTTCCTTAGGATAGAGGTGCTTTATCTTAGACCTGGGAAGAATAGGCTGAGCACTTGGATTGTCCCGTTCAAGCTTAGCAGCTTATATGTTCTACACATGGATTTTTAGGGGTAGACATACATATGGGTTTGGGGATTGTAGACATATATGATTTTGTTAGACCTCCTCTCGAGAGTCATGAGGATATGAATCACATGAGTGATGATTGGAGTTGACCTATACGAGATGATTCTTTTGGTAATATGAGGTGAAGACTAGGTAGAAGTATTGGCATCTCAGAAACTGTGCTCAAGGATGGGATGATAAACATTCACTCGCACACTAGAATCCTTGAAACCCTTACGCCCTACCAAGCCACAACATGGTCGGATCCTGACCTTGGGCTTTGGCTCTAGATCGATAAGACCTTGTCCCACACTGAACCGTTAGCACCACCAATGCCCCAGCCTACCTTATGTACCCCATGAACAGAAACTTCATGGAGTACTTGGTCATGTTGGTTGTCACTTTTACTTGGTGACCTACTCGTCTAACTGAAGATGGAAGAAGAATCGTTCAACTGGTTAGGAAACATTTGAAGACCGCCATGCCAAGGAGGAAGAACTATATCAACCACCGTCGTCAAGAAGTAAACCTCTGCGTTGAAGACCAGGTGTATCTGCAAGCCACTCTTCTCTAAGGAACCAATCATTTCCATGACAAGGAGACCCACACCAAGATTCATCGGCCCCCTTCTAGATCACTCCAAGATTTAACAACCCCCTCTGAGATCACTACGAGACGAAGAGAAGACAGTTACCAGCTGGAGTTGCCACCTGAGTTACCTGATGTGCACAATGCTTTCCATGCATCACAACCCCAGAAGTGTTTCCAACTTCCTAACTTGCCCGATCTCTACGAGGGCATTGACCATCGAGCCATCGACCCCTAGCCCAATATAACCTACCGCGAGCTACCCATTAGCAACCTGGATCAAGAAGAGCATCATACACGAAGCCACACCATCAAGTACTTCAAGCTCAATGGAGCACTACACGGAAGCAGAAGCAACATGAGGACTTGAAGACTACCCCGGATCCAGTCTTCATATTCCTTTCCACTCCTAGTTTGGGAATCTCGGGGACGAGATTCTTGTAAGGGGGTAGGTCTGTCACACCCTGATTTTCATGGCACAACACTTAAGATGATAAATCATGATAAAATGTGGTTTGACAAAAACTTTTGCATTATTTGACTTTTTATTTTGAGTTGGTTTTCTCTCTGTGTTTTTAAAGTGCTCTTTAAAGTCAACACAACTCCACCTTCTATACTTCATCTCCTTGGCCCAAGCTTCTGCCCAATGATCATGCCATGTGTATAGAGCAACATAGTATTTTCTTACAAAAATAATTTGGCCAAATAGTATTTTCAAAAGTTAGTTTTTCAAAAAACCCAGAGTTGAGGTTTGCACTACAAGTACTTGACTTGGGGTGTGAAAAATCATTAAAAAGGTATATTTGAATCCTATTAGATGTAGGACTCCCATAAACCACAAAAATATAATTTTAGAAGTTATTTTCCTATTTTATTTAAAAGCTTTTTCTTAAGGCCAGAAATGGTCTTTAATAGGGAAAAATTATTTTATTGTTTCAAAAATATTTGACAAAAACCTAGGGAAACTCAGTGGACATATATTGTCCATATATAAGAGTTTCAACACATGGTCATGTCCAAAATATTGGTCAAATCCCTCAAAAACCCTTTCTGGATATTTCAAGCTTTTGAAATATTTACATAGGAAATATTCTCCAAAAATTCCGAGAAAATTCTAGCATGTCACATATGACATGCTAGACAATCTTGACAAGAATCATGTCATGGAGAATAGTATAACCCCATTAAATCCCCTCAAAACCATTTCTGTCCATTTTGAAGTTTGAGCAACTTTACATTGCCAAACATGTGCAAATGCTCTCAAATCTTGTGAACATGCTCAAATGGTCTAATCATTCATATAGACCAAATGGCACAAGTTGGAGAAAATGTTATATTGATCAAAGTGCCCCAAACCCCTCTCTGACCAGAATCTAGTTTGAACAACTTTGTACTACCAACTTTCTCTCCTTGACCCCAACTTTGGTGAGCATATTCACATGACCAAATGAGACCACTACACCAAGTGGTGCATCAAGGAGAAGTGATTTGCTCAACCAGATCTACACAAGTTCATTTTTGCTAATTTCTAGGGTTTACAAAAGTTGCATTGGCAACTTTTCCCAAATGGACTCAACCTTGGTGGAACCTATTATTATCTCATGCCATTTGACCCTGTCAAGCATCATGACAAGATGAGTTCATATTCTTGCCCAAACCAGCAACAAACACCTTCTGCCATTTTACTAGAACCCCTGTTTTGACCACTTCCACTCTTCTCCATGGCCTCAACTTTTTACCACAGCCCTTCCTAGTCCCCTTGCACCTCCAGTAGCAATGGAAAATCCATAGCTCAATTATTGGAGGGGTAAACCCCACTTTCTCTCTCTGGACAGCCCATTTCCCTCTCTCCCTCAACCTCTCTCCTCTCCTACTGGTTGTCCAGGGCATCCAAGGCCCTCTCCCCTTTGTTTACTCCTCCCTAAACAACCTAGACACAAGTGGCCACGCCCTACAAGCCCAAGGCATGCCCTGGCATGCAATCTGCGTGCTCCAGAGCGCGCTACAGTGCACACCCGCACTGTAGCCGCCCCCTTCCAACCGCCTCCGGCCACCTCGGGCCTCCCCAGCGCGCCCGATGATGCGCCTCGATGTCTGCGACACGCCATGCCTCTATCCCCCTCCTTCTTCTCCATCCTCTCGCCCCAGCTTGCACGCACGCTGGCCGCTCGAGAGCTCCAATGAGCAAACTCACATGCGCGATGCTCTGGCCCTTCCCTGCTATCTCTCTTCTCTCCTCTCGCCCTAGACCAACCCCACGAGCACCCCAGACATGCACACGCGAGCCCCCGTTACCGCTGGCAACAGCAACAACCTCGCCGGCGCACCCGTCCATGGTGCACCTCGCCCCCTTCTATTTAAGGCCACCCCCGAGCCCCCACTCTACTCCTTTGGCCCTCACTCCCTCCCGTGCACCCCCTGGACCAACCCTCTCCCCTCCTCGCGCTCTCCATCCACCACCATGTCCGGAGCCTTGCCATCAGCCCCCTCCTAAATTCGCACCCAACACTCCTACACCTCCCCTCTAGACCACACCAGAGCACCTCCACCATCACCGCAGACCCCTCCCGTGCTTCTCCCTCTCCTCCCCGTGGCTGTTCCCGCGAGTTCCATCACCACCGCTGGCCTCGCCCGCCGCAGCCGATGATGCTCTCGCGTCTAGCCACCCCTGTGGACGTGGCGCACCTCGGAGGATGCGGCACACTCTCCTGAGCACGCTGGTACGTCGGGCGTCACCAGAGGTGGCCGGTACCGCCGGGGAGAACGCCGCGCCCGCTCGGCCTCGCCTCCCCTGCCTTGCTCTGTTCGAGCGAGAGTTAGGAGACGGCCTGAGCACCAGGCCCCGCTCGTTAGCGACCCGGCGGGCGGGCCCCGCCCGTTTAAGTGGAGACGGGTTCGGCCGGATCCGCTTTCCTCGTGCGTTGGCGCACTTTGGGAACCCGCCTCCGACGTCGCCTCCTCCGCCCGTCCAGCCGAGCCACTGGGCCGGCCTACTGCTAAACTGCGACCAGTGCGCTGGATAAGGGTAAAACCCTTTCCCTTTCCTTTATCTTTTTCTGTAAATTTGTAAAATCCACAAATAAATCAAATGAACTCCGAATTTGATGATTCAAATTTCTAGAGACTCCATAAATCAAGTTCTATTTAATAGGCCACAGTGGACATTTTTGTTGTCCTTGATTTTCACTGAACCTTTTAAAAAGGACATTTATCCACATAAGTCCACTTCAAAAATCCATATTATATTCATTTCAACTCCAAATCCAGTGAAACCAATTTCTAAATGTTTCTAAAATCATGCATGAATTAATGGGTACTTTTACTCATTTTTATAAAATGGAATTCTATGGACAACTTGTTGATCTCGTTTCCATTGATTCCATCATATTGAAATGTTCAAAAATATCCACTGATCCAATTCCAATAAAACCACTTTGGTAATTTTTCATATGACCAAAGGCATCCTAGAAAAATCCAACTCACATTTTTAGAGCACTTTTATTTTTGCCTTGTTGTGTTGCTTATCACGATTGTTTTCGACGTTAGTTGACAAAGTAGACGGAGTATGTGGAGAAGTACCAGAAGACTTGAAGACTCTGATGAACCAGGCAAGCAGCCCTTGGACCATGTCTAAGAAACCCTTTTTATGCATGTCATATGGCACTTTTATTGCTTGCATCGAAGTCATGATAAAATGGTGACCACTTGAGGTGGTTTGCCTCCGTTGCTTTTCTCGTTGACACTTGCATGATGGATGACCCTACCTTTCTATGAGGGTTATGCCAGTGAGAATAAATAGGATGCTAAAGTAATTGCTACGCAAAAGGGGATGGGTATATGCATGGTGATGGAAGCAAGATTGTTTTCAAAAACTTTTTGAAACCCTCATCGGGTGCCACTTATGCCCGAGGGAGATAATGAGTTGGGTAACCACTTGATGACGAAGTGGTGTACCGAGGCAAGTGTGTGTGTTGTTTTCAAAACGGATTGGTTTAAGTTGCGACCGTTATTCCAACCTTACATGCGCAACCACTCTACCCTTATATGGGAAATGGCATTATTGATTACCTAGGCCGATACTAGCTTGGAGCCCGCATCACTAGTGACGGGGGAGAGTTGGTGCTCTCTCTCGGGACGGGGTCGTGCCAGGTAGGGCGGCCATGACTGTTTTTACAGGGCACCGGATACACCGTTGCATCCCCTCTCGGATGTTACGATCTCAAGTGAGTCTCGTATGATGTACATTGTGAGGATACGGAACAACGAGTGGACTCCTTGTTAGTGTCGTCTAGGTAAAGGTAGTGATTGGGTGCTTACCCCGGGTACTTGAGGTATCGCGGGTCGTGGATGACACGGAAGTTCCCCGAATCTTGTGGGTAAAGGGTGCAACCTCTGCAGAGTGTCAAACTATCCGAATAGCCCTGTCCACGGTCAAGGACAGTTGGGTAACCGCTCTTGGGCTACGTCCACATGTTTCCAAACCAGTGTGTGTGTTTGGATAAGTGGGAAGATCTACTTGGGTCAAGTCAAAGGACTTGACATGATTGAGTTGGGTTGATGCCCACTCTATTTATGTTGATATCTGTAACTTGTCCTCATGGTTACTTGAGTTCTCCTGATGCATGTCTTACAAGTTGTTGAACCTGTCATTGCACTCAAAACTAGCTTTCTGCAAAAAATTACCTATATCATGCATTGTTGTATCTTGAACCAAAACATGGGTTGCTTGCAAGTACATTCAAAGTACTCATTGGCTTGCCACTGGTTATTTTATTGGCCAGGCTTGAAAGAACAGGATATGATGAAGAATACTTCGTCGACGAACATGCAAACTAGGACACTTCCCCAGTCGGAATTCCTGTAGGGTTAAGGCAGATGGCATGGGTCCAAGTTATCGACGAAGATTTCCGCTGCAAAGTTATACTCAAGACTTGACCATAATGGTCATAATTTATGTAAGACGGTATGTATGGATGTAAGACTCTTCTTATTCAGCTTCTGTGTGTTCAGTGAGCATTGATCTCTGGGATCACTGTACATGTGCAATCGGTGATCACGACTTATGAGTCAGGGTCCCCACAACTACCAATCTAGTTGGCCAAACCAAAAAGGATAATTCGAAGAGACTTGCAAAGATAACTCAATCATACATTAAAGAATTTAGAGAAGAATCGAATATTTTCCATAGATAATACTCGATCATAAACCCAAAATTCATCGGTCTCAACAAACACACCGCAAAAAGAAGATTACATCGAATAGATCTCCACGAGAGAGGGGGAGAAAATTGTATTGAGATCCAAAAAGAGAGAAGAAGCCATCTAGCTACTAGCTATGGACCCGAAGGGGCTATGGTGATGATGTAGAAGCCCACCGTGGTGGATGCCCCCTCCGGCGAAGCTCCGAACAGGCCCCAAGATGGGATCTCGTGGATACATAAGGTTGCGGCGGTGGAATTAGGTTTTTGGCTCCTGTTCTGATCGTACGGGGATATGTAGGTATATATAGGAGGAAGGAGTACGTCGGTGGAGCGTCAAGGGGCCCACGAGGTAGGGGGCTCCCTCCAGCCTCGTGACCTCCTCGGGCACTTCTTGGAGTAGGGTCCAAGTCTCCTGGATCACGTTCGGTTGGAAAATCACGATCCCGAAGGTTTCATTCCATTTGGACTCCGTTTGATATTCCGTTTCTTCGAAACACCGAGATAGGCAAAAAACAGCAATTCTGGGCTGGGCCTCTGGTTAATAGGTTAGTCCCAAAAATAATATAAAAGTGGAAAATAAAGCCCAATATAGTCCAAAGCAGTAGATAAAGTAGCATGGAGCAATAAAAAATTATAGATACGTTGGAGACGTATCAGTCATCCCCAAGCTTAATTCCTGCTTGTCCTCGAGTAGGTAAATGATAAAAAAGAATTTTTGATGCGGAGTGATACTTTGGCATAATTTCAATATAATTCTTCTTACTTGTGATATGAATATTCAGATCCAAAAGATTCAAGACAAAAGTTCATATTGACACAAAAATAATAATACTTCAAGCATACTAATCAAAGCAATCATGTCTTCTCAAAATAACATGGCAAAAGAAAGTTCATCCCTACAAAATCATATGGTTAGGCTATGCTTCATTTTCGTCACACAAAGATGTTCCCAACTTCTATACCCCCGATGACAAGCCAAACAATTGTTTCATACTCAAAATAATCTCAAACTTTTCAACTTTCACGCAATACATGAGCGCGAGCCATGGATATAGCACTATGTGTGGAATAGAATATGATGATGGGGATTGTGTCGAGAAGACAAAAAAAGGAGAAAGTCTCACATTGACCAGGCTAATCAACGGGCTATGGAGATGCCCATCAATTGATGTCAACATGAGGAGTAGGGATTGCCATGCAACGGATGCACTAGAGCTATGAATGCTCAACAAAAGAAAACTAGTGGGTGTGCATCCAACTCGCTTGCTCACGAAGACCTAGGGCCTTTTGAGGAAGCCCATCATTGGAATATACAAGCCAAGTTCTATAATGAAAAATTCCCACTAGTATAAAAAGATAACTTATGAGACTCACTATCATGAAGATCTTGGTGCTACTTTGAAGAACAATATATGAGACTCACTACATGAAGAACAAGGTGCTACTCTGAAGCACAAGTGTGGTAAAAGGATAGTAGCATTGTCCCTTCTCTCTTTTTCTCTCATTCTCTTTTTTATTTGTTTGGGCCTTTCTCTTTTTTTATGGCCTCTTTTTTTTCGTCCGGAGTCTCATCCCGACTTATGGGGGAATCATAGTCTCCATCATCCTTTCCTCACTTGGGACAATGCTCTAATAATGATGATCATCACACTTTTATTTTTCTTACAACTCAACAATTAGAACTCGATACTTAGAACAAGATATGACTCTATATGAATGCCTCCGGCGGTGTACCGAGATGGTGCAATGAATCAAGAGTGACATGTATGAAAATAATGCATGGTGGCTTTGCCACAAATACAATGTCAACTACAAGATCATGCAATGGCAATATGACAAAAGTAATGTATGTCATGATGATGATGGTGGAAGTTGCATGGCAATATATCTCGGAATGGCTATGGAAATGCCATGATAGGTAGGTATGGTGGCTGTTTTGAGGAAGATATAAGGAGGTTTATGTGTGACAGAGCGAATCGTATCACGGGGTTTGGATGCATCGGCGAAGTTTGCACCAACTCTCAAGGTGAGAAAGGGCAATGCACGGTACCGAAGAGGCTAGCAAAGGTGGAAAGGTGAGAGTGCGTATAATCCATGGACTCAACATTAGTCAAAAGAACTCATATACTTATTGCAAAAATTTTGAAGCCATAAAAAAATTTCAAGTACTACACGCATGCTCCTAGGGGGATAGATTGGTAGGAAAAGACCATCGCCCGTCCCCGACCGCCACTCATAAGGATGCACAAGCCAGGTACACTTCATGTTTCAAATTTGTTACACAACTTTAGCCATACGTGCATGCTACGGGACTTGCAAACTTCAACACAAGTATTTCTCAAATTCACAATTATCAACTAGCACGACTTTGATATTATTACCTCCATATCTCAAAACAATTATCAAGCATCAAACTTATCTTAGTATTCAATTTACTCAAAAGCAAGTTTCACATGTCTTGAACACTAAGTATATTAACATTAAGCAAATTACCATGCTATTAATGACTCTCAAAATAATCTAAGTGAAGCATGAGAGATCAATAGTTTCTTTAAAACAAATCCACCACCGTGCTCTAAAAGATCTAAGTGAAGTACTAGAGCAAAAATTATCACGCTCAAAAGATATAAGTGAAGCACTATGAGCAAAACTATCAAGCTCAAAAGATATAAGTGAAGCACATAGAGTATTCTAACAAATTCCAATTCATGTATGGCTCTCTAAAAAGATATGTACAGCAAGGATGATTGTGGTAGACTAACAAGCAAAGACACAAATAATACAAGACGCTCCAAGCAAAACACATATCATGTTGGTGAATAAAAATATAGCTCCAAGTAACTTACCGATGGAAGTGGACGAAAGAGGGGATGACTTCCGGGGCATCCCCAAGCTTTGACTTTTTGGTGTACTTGGATTATCTTGGAGGTTCCATGGGAATCCCCAAGCTTAGGCTCTTGCCACTCCTTGTTCCATAATCCATCAAAAGAATTCACCCAAAACTTGAAAACTTCACAACACAAAACTCAACAGAAATCTCGTGAGCTCCGTTAGAGAAAGAAAACAAAAGACTACTTCAAGGTACTGTAATGAACTCATTCTTTATTTAAATTGGTGTTAAACCTACTGTATTCCAACTTGTGTATGGTTTATAAACTAATTTACTAGCCGTAGATTCATCAAAATAAGCAAACAACACACGAAAAACAGAATCTGTCAAAAACAGAACAGTCTGTAGCAATCTCTAACTAACGCAAACTTCTGGAACTCTAAAAATTCTACCAAAATAGTAAGTCCTGGATAATTTGTTTATTGATCAGCAGCAAAAGAATCAATGCAAAAGCACGTTCCTGTGATTTACCATAACTAAATTCGTGCGCGCAAAGTTTCTGTTTTTCAGCAGAATCAAATCAACTATCATCGTAGGTTATCCTATAGGTTCTACTTGGCACAAAGACTAATTAAAACATAAAACCACATCCAAACAGAACGTAGATGGATTATTTATTCCTAAACAGAAGCAAAAACAAAAAACACAAAATAAAATTGGGTTGCCTCCCAACAAGCGCTATCGTTTAACGCCCCTAGCTAGGCATAAAAGCAAGGATAGATCTAGGTATTGCCATCTTTGGTAGGCAATTCTTCAATGAGGCATCCACCTCCTTTAGGATTTTCTTTCTTACTAGTAATTGTCAAATTTTCAGGCAAAAGATCGAAAAATTCATCTATAGCAAAAGGTTCCTTAATGATGGAAAAAAGATTTGGATGAACGCTTATAGATTTAAGATCCGCAGTTTCCTTACTAGATGATTCACCCTTATTCTTAGGAACATAAATGAGCTTAGTATTTTTAGTAGACAAACTTGGAGTATTTTGCACGGAAGAAAAAGCGGTTCCCAAGTTGGTAATGATACCCTCAAGTTTATCGATTCTTGTAGAGTCTAGATTTATTTTCTCATTGACTATGGGATCTTTTTCTTTAATATTTTTCAAAGTCATTCCTACCTTAGATCCATATTGGGTAATTTGATTGTGGATCTTTTTATCAAGATTTTCAATTGATTCAAGGGTAGAAACTTTATTCTCAATAATTTCAAGTCTTTGCATAACATGCTCCAAAGTTAACGTAGTTCCATTAATCAAAAGGGGTGGTGAGCCAAATATATCTATTAAAGCATTATAAGAATCAAAAGTATGGCTACCCAAAAAATTCCCTCCGGTAATGGTATCAAGGATATATCTATACCAAGAATTAGCACCTACGTAAAAATTGCAAAGAAGAACTGAAGTAGATTGCTTCCTGGTAGATTTATTTTGAGAATTGCAAATTCTATACCAAGCATCTTTTAGATTTTCTCCCTTCCTTTGTTTAAAATTTAGGACTTCATTCTCGGGAGATAACGGAGAAGATAAGAAACTAG
The DNA here is from genome assembly GCF_002162155.2 of Triticum dicoccoides. NCBI lineage: Eukaryota > Viridiplantae > Streptophyta > Magnoliopsida > Poales > Poaceae > Triticum > Triticum dicoccoides. Next base: position 532,464,378 of record NC_041391.1, on the reverse strand, counting down.
TCATGACGACAAGAAAGCAAACGAGCTAACACACGAGCAAACAGAAAGGCAAAGGGAAAAAGGCAAACGGGAAAGAGAGGAAGAGATTGGGAAAGAGAGGGCAAATAAAATGGCAAGGGTAAAGTGGGGGAGAGGAAAACGAGAGGAAAATGGCAAATAATGTAATGCGAGAGATAGGGATTGCGATGGGTACTTGGTATGGTTGACTTGCTTGCGTGAGACTCCCCGGGAACGGCGCCAGAAATTCTTCTTGCTACCTCTTGAGCTCTGTGTTGGATTTCCCCGAAGAGGAGAGGATGATGCAGCAAAGTAGCGTAAGTATTTCCATCAGTTTTTGAGAACCAAGGTATCAATCCAGTAGGAGACCACGCACAAGTCCCTTGTACCTACACAAAACGATAGCAACTTGCAACCAACGCTTAGGGGTTGTCAATCCCTTCACGGTCACTTACGAGAGTGAGATCTGATAGAGATAATAAGAATAGATTGATATGATGAGAATAGACCCGGGGGCCATAGGTTTCACTAGTGACTTCTCTCGAGAGCATAAGTATTCTACGGTGCGTGAACAAATTACTATTGAGCAATTGATAGAATTGAGCATAGTTATGAGTATATCTAGGAAATGATCATGTATATAGGCATCACAACCAAAACAAGTAGATCGAAATGATTCTGCATCTACTACTATTACTCCACTCATCGACCGCTATCCAGCATGCATCTAGAGTATTAAGTAAAAACAGAGTAACGCCGCAAGCAAGATGACATGATGTAGAGGGATAAATTCATGCAATATGATAAAAAAACCATCTTGTTATCCTCGATGGCAACAATACAATACGTGCCTTGCAACCCTTTCTGTCACTGGGTAAGGACACCGCAAGATTGAACCCAAAGCTAAGCACTTCTCCCATTGCAAGAACTACCAATCTAGTTGGCCAAACCAAAAAGGATAATTCGAAGAGACTTGCAAAGATAACTCAATCATACATAAAAGAATTCAGAGAAGAATCAAATATTTTCCATAGATAATACTGGATCATAAACCCACAATTCATCGGTCTCAACAAACACACCACAAAAAGAAGATTACATCGAAAAGATCTTTACAAGAGAGGGGGAGAACATTGTATTGAGATCCAAAAAGAGAGAAGAAGCCATCTAGCTACTAGCTATGGACCCGAAGGTCTGAAGTAAACTACTCACACTTCATCGGAGGGGCTATGGTGATGATGTAGAAGCCCTCCATGGTGGATGCCCCCTCCGGCGGAGCTCCGGAACAGGCCCCAAGATGGGATCTCGTGGATACAGAAGGTTACGATGGTGGAATTAGGTTTTTGGCTCCTGTTCTAATCGTACGGGGATACGTAGGTATATATAGGAGGAAGGAGTACGTCGGTGGAGCGTGAGGGGGCCCCACGAGGTAGGGGGCGCGCCCAGGGGGGCGCACCCACCACCCTCGTGACCTCCTCGGGCACTTCTTGGAGTAGGGCCCAAGTCTCCTGGATCACGTTCAGTTGGAAAATCACGATCCCGAAGGTTTCTTTCCATTTGGACTTCATTTGATATTTTGTTTCTTCGAAACACTGAAATAGGCAAAAAACAGCAATTCTGGGCTGGGCCTCCGGTTAATAGGTTAGTCCGAAAAATAATATGAAAGTGGAAAATAAATTCCAATATAGTCCAAAACAGTAGATAAAGTAGCATGGAGCAATCAAAAATTATAGATACGTTGGAGACGTATCACACCCCTACCTGGCGTGCCAAATATCGGATTTCAGGTTCCGGCAGACCCTTGAGGTTCGAACTCTGGGGTGCGCATGAAGATCTTTCCCCTACCAGCTCATGTTTCGAAGCCTCTCGAGGAATCTAAGCTAGAAAGAAGAACACACAAGGGACACGAGGTTTATACTGGTTCAGGCCACCATTGTGGTGTAATACCCTACTCTAGTGTGTGGTGTGGTGGATTGCCTCAAGGGCTGATGATGAACAATACAAAGGGAGAACAGCCTCGCGAGGGGATGTTCTTGAGCTGGTGCGATGAACTACTTGGGTGAGTTCAATCGCTTCTCTCTCTCTCTGATTGATCCGTCCCTCTGCCCTGTGGCGGCTAGCTCTATTTATAGAGGGAGGCCCTGGGCCTCTTCCCAAATAATGAGCGGGAAGGGCGCCAACAATTGGCTATTTTGAAGGGGAACATCTAGTACACTTATCCTAACTAAAGTTGGTCTTCGACTGCTAAAGGCTCTGGCGGTGACGCCATCCTGGGTTCCACGATGACTTCCATGCTGCCGCTCTGCTGGTCTTGGTCTTGTTGCACTGAAATGGTAACCTTTGCCTGATGCCTTGGCCTGTGCTTGCCCCCTTTGCACCGAAGAGGAAACGAGGACACTGCGCAGGCCGGCGCCCGCTTGGCGCCCGCCTGGTCTCGATCGTCATGGCTTGCGTCATGGGCTCCTCGCGAGGTGCCCTTGCCTTGATCTCTCCGCCTCCTCACGAGCCTGCCTGATGAGGCTGCTCCTGAGGAAGCTTCCTGTCGTCCGCCCCGTGAGGCTTGGCCCCTCGCGAGGGTCTTGAGCTTGAGCTGATGAAGCTGGGCTGCACTGGGCCCCCGCTTGAGCCACGCCGCAGGTCGTAGGCAGGCAAGTCTGGGGACCCCCGTTCCCAGAACACCATCAGGGCCAACTCTTGACATGGGCCGAATTTGGCCCATTGGGGTAACAGGCCAGTAATGGGCCGACTCTTGCCATGGGCCGAATTTATCCCATTAGGGGAACATGCCAGTAATGGGCTGGAAGTAATCAAGGGCTGAAAAGGAGACCAGGAACGTATGGCCCGTTAATAGGCCGAAAGCTAACACGGGCTGGAAACGGCCCATGTAAATCACGGGACGTTAATGGGCACAAAGAAAATTACTATTCATTATGGGCTAGAGTCACCTTGGGCCTGTAAAGGGCCGAAAGATACGAAGGCCTCATATGGGCCGAAATATATTATGGGCCATACATGGGCCGAAAGTGAAATGGGATGGTGTTATATTCGACGGCCTACATGACGTTGTTGGGCCGATTTCCTTTAGGGCCTAACGGGCCGTAAAATGGGCTATTTGCGAAGAGACCGTTAATAGGCTTTTCATGGGCCAGCCCGTTAACTTTTGACCAAGTCAAACAGGCCGGCTTTGTAAGCTAAATGGGCCAGTGGTGGGCCGTGGCACGTGTCGACATATCATAGGCGCCTATCTGACCCACTGACGAGCTGACACGTGTTTCGTCCGGCCAATAAGAATTTTACACGTGGAAATTTCCCATTGGTCAGGGCTGTTAACGGGTTATCGGATCCAAAACCCGACCCGATAGCTTAATGGTGTTCCGTTACAGTGGATGCCACGTGTCGATCACCCTTGACGAAAGCACTTCTGTGACGCGCAATTTATCGTCATGGAAGGGGACACTTCCGTGATGATAATTTTGGTAATGTCATGGAACACTTCTACGACAGCACATGTATGGCTATCTTGATTCTGTCATAAAATCGTCATGGATGTACATGCATGACAAAAAACACGGCCTACTGTGACAAACACGTATCATCACGGAAGTGTATTTTTTTGTAGTGCACAGAGTCGGTTACAGAGAAAGGAATATTCACATCTGAATTGCCAAGCTTGCCTTCCACGCAAAGGAGAGTCCCATCCGGACACGGGACAAAGCCTTCTATCTTGTATCTTCATAGCCCAACAGTCGGCATACGCATATAGTCCGGCTGCCCGAGGACCCCTTAATCCATGACTCCCTCGGTAGCCCCTAAACCAGGCTTCAACGACGATGAGTCCGGCGCGCAGATTGTCTTCGGCATTGCAAGGCGGGTTCCTTCTCCGAATACTCCAAAGTAGATCTTGAACAAAAGAATCATGTCCGGCTCTGCAAAACAAATTCAATATACCACCGTGAGTGCACAATGTTTTCACGAGTCCAATCCGCTGAGAACTGCTACAACACGACATTACGTCCTCGCCCTGCCATTAATTCGAATCGTTTTTCCAGGCTGCTGCTCCATGCTTTGTGAGGCGGTTTTATTGGCACGTCTTGTCGAAGCGGAGATCATGTCCCCTTATCATGGGATTCTCGTCAACACAGACGTGGGTAACCCCAACCGTCCCGTTGGTATGATTCCTTGGGAACAGGCATGTTTTAAGGCCATGTAGGGGACGTTTGATATTCGTCATCTTTATAAGGAGGCCAAAACCCACCTTTCCCTACTACGCTACTCCCTCCTCCTCTCGCCTCGAGCTCCAACACCCAAGGCTTAACCAGTCGCTTCGAACCCCAGGCCATATCTAGATCCAGCTTTCAGGGCCGATGTACGGCTTCCTCTGTCACCGAGGAGGACATCACGAAGCTCAGGGAGGCGAGGTACTTGACCGCGGAATCCTTCATAGGCTTCCTACACCAGGGCAGGTTATCCCTACTCCTAGGCCTAATGAGTGTATCGTATTTATCCCCAACTTCCTTCGGGGGCTAGATTTCTCCCTCAATCCCTTTGTTCGAGGGCTCATGTTTTACTACGGACTAGATTTCCATGATCTAGCTCCGGACTCCCTCCTTCACATCTCATCATTTATCATCGTATGTGAGGCTTTCCTCTATATCCCTCCACACTTTGTCTTATGGCTCAAGACCTTCGATGTAAGGGCGAGGATAATAGACGGGAGACATGCAGAGTGTGGAGGTGCTCTGATAAGCAAATCAGTCGATGTCGTCTGGCCAAAGGGTTCCTTCACCGCAACTTCCGGCCTATGGCAACGGGAGTGGTTTTATATCACGGAGCCTCGCGGTACTAAGTGGGTGGCTTCACCTGCCTTCCGATTTGGCCCTCCGCCACAACTTGCATCGTGCATTAACAAGGGGCTGGACTGGGGATCGCTAGATGAAGTTCAAATACTGCAAAGCCACATTCGAGGCCTTATTAAGAAGGACATCGACCTTGTCAAGGTAATTTAGGTTATGCTAGTCCGTCGGGTCCTGCCATGCCAACGCTGACCTCTTTGTATGTGGGAATTCAATCCGGAAGGACCGTGAACTATTCAGCGGTTCTTCGGCACAACGCTCGAAGGGATGTATGAATCAGTCTTCGGGTCATGAAAAAGGTGTCCGGACACCACAGAGGGCGCAGGCATCGACTGCAACCATCCGGATTCCCCAGTAAGTATTCAATTTCCGAACACATTTTTTGTTTTTAAGTTTCCCATAACAAAACTGAGGAAACCATACTCCGCCAGGGCTCGGTAAGGAAGGCGGAGAGGATCAGGTGTTCGGCCCCTCTTCCCGAAAACCCAGCAGACCCAGTGTTAACTAGGATGCTGGCTCCGGCACCCTATCAAGTGCCGTTGAGGGAAGAAAAGGAGAGAAGTGGAGAGGCCCAAAGCGGCCATCATACCGGAGGTGCGTCACGCACCATATCCGGGGAAATCGGAACCCCCATATTGGAGGGTGAACTGGGAGGAGAATCTAACATCCCTTCCCCCTACGAGAAGAAAAGAGCTGCTCCCGAAGACCTGAAGGCAGAGGCTTCCAAGCGAGGGAACAAATCCCTATCAGGGGCCCGAATTCTGGAGGCGATATTGCCGCACAATGCCCACAAGGGGGCCAGCCTTTGGCCGAATCATAAGTGAACAAAGGTGTTTAAGAAGCATACCCCATTATTTTCCCGTTTGTGAGGGTAATATTTTGAAACATATGTTTTGAAGTTCGGCCTATAACCTCCCTCAACAATCTTCGTCCTCGGGGGATCTTCTTCCGGAGATGATGGAGAGCGAAACGCCGCCTCATACTTCCCCGCCTCATAGGGCGGGCGACCCCGAGGTGTCGTCCCGGAGAATTTCTCCCAAGCCGCGAAGGAGCGCCAGGACAGAAGATGACTCTTCGGCCGACCGAGGTCCGGGGTGTTCGGCTCCTAGAGAGACCAACAACAAAAGCCCCGGACCATTTGATATACAACCAGAAACATGGACGGATTTTCTGCGGCAAGCGCCTATCTCAGAGGAACATCGTACCTTAATGGGTATGGTGATTGAGAGGATTTCGTCCGCAAAAAGTGGATTGAATGAAGCTTTTACGAGCCTGCTAAGAGGCTTTGAGGTACGTAATGTAGCCTCTTGTTTTGTAGTGTGGACGCAATGTGCACTTTGTATAGATAGTAGCCCCCGAGACTCTGGTTGCCCACCAATTAGTGACGATCAGAGGATCAAAAGATAAACATGCTCAGGTAATAATTGTGCTAATTTGTATAGATGTGGCTGCAGCCCCGGCCAATGCTCGGGCTGCCCAATTTGCCGAACTGAAGCGGCAACTTGATGTGGCGGATGATGACATCACGCTCGTGAACAAGTGGCTTGATGAGGCGCAAGGTATGTATTTTGGGAGGTCAGTGAGTATAAATTAGAGCATGACGCTGGAATTTATAGTATGCTTGACTGCAGATGGTGCTCCCGCCGTGGAGGCCCTTCGGGCTAAGCTTGCCCGGGCCAAGGAGCAAGCCAGGATAAGCAATGCGGCTGCCGAGAAGGGAGTTGGTGAATTAAAAGCCGAACAGGCTACTCATCGCCTGAGTGAGGAGAAAATATCCAACATGGTGCTTGAGCTAAGGGATGCCGCTAGCAAATATGCGCTTCTCGAGAAAGAGACCAAAAAAGCGGCTGACCTTGAGAATGCCTTACAAGCGGCAAAGGAAACCCGGTCAGAGGCCAGAGTGGCACAGGAGGAGATCCGGCAAGCCGGGGAGATCGCGGCTGGGAATCCCTTTTTATTACGAACTAAGTTCGGCGATCCGAAGTATTCCCCGCTTGATCAAATGTGGAGTTCTCCGGATGCATATTTGGACTTATCGAAGGGTGCTTCTTATGCGACACAGTTTTTCCAGGCCCAAGAAGGCCATGCAGCGGAATGGCTTTTCTGGTCGCAGTTTAGCATGCCAAGGCGCCCGCTGCTGTTGAATGAGCAGATGGCCGAATGGGTCGAGCTCCACAGGATATCCGAACTTGCCATGAAGGCTGTCATGGACCGGTTGTGGCCTGGGGGAGCAACTGCGAACAGTTATTTTGGTTTAGTGCAGCAACTTGTTTTTGCAGTGTCGCATATCGACGCTGTCAAGCGATTAATGTGCATAGAAGGTGCACAGATGGCCCTTGCCCGCGTGAAGATGTATTAGGCAAAGATGAAGGCTGCCGATATTGCGACGGCGGGTCCGCCCGGGGGTAAGAACACGCTAGATCAACATTTTGAAGAAATATTAGAGGGTGTCCGCTTGATAGAGGATTAGTGCTTGAAGAATGTTATGTTTGAGAAACATGTATCCGAATTGTAAAAACAATGCTTATGATAATGAAGGCTGTGTTTATACTTTTGCCCGTAAAGTATTTTAGTGCCTCCTGTGCGGCCGTTTATGTAAATATGTATGTAACCTTGAAAGTTTGCAGTCGTCGGCTTCGGCCCCCTCGCGTATAACACGGGTGTGTTCGGAAAAGCACTTGATCACACTTGACCCAACGTCTTGGTCCGTTTAAGGAGGTGTTAGTGCGTCAAACTAGGCAATCAGACTATAGTGCTTTAACACTTTCACTTAGCCATAGGAGTTTGACAGTGGGGCTACTATATAGCCCCTGGTATGTCCGTGTTTATCCGAATATGGTGCGTATACATACATGACCAGGAAACCGGTCCTTCGTTAATGCGGAGGAATTGCTAAGATTCCGCTGAGTCATCGAGTGGTTGACCAGCTCTCGCCTTATCATGACAGTCAGTTTTTGGCTTTCTCTACTAAGGTGCTCATCCGGATGAACCAGGGCACAATCGCAGTAGTTCTCCCTTGGCCACCTTAGACGATAGAACGGAACGTAAGGTTGCAAGCACACGAGCCGGGCAAACCCAACTATTGACCCAAGACATGATTCGGAGCTGATGCATATAAGGCCAAAATTCGCGATGCCGAACACTCCCGAAGGTATTCGGACTTCTCAATACATACCGGGTTGGGTATAGCCACCGGTAATTAACCCTAAAATCAAGGTACGTGCTACGACCCGGCGTGAGGAGAGAGCGTCTGTGGTGAGAATATAGTTCTCAAAGCGCACTGCTTGGCTGCTTCTATCGCATCCATTTTAGTACAGCGAATCGAAAGTTCGCAAGTACTGCCCATATCAAGGGAGTTTTATATGCCAAGAGGGTACGCAACAACAAGAGATAAAAATAAGAAAAAAAAGGTTTACACGGGTCTTAATCTAAACAGAAACCTTGAAACAGGACCCTGCTGCACGTCTGCGCCTTTGTCTCCATTGTGCGGTGTCCTTGAAGGGTATATCATGATGGCCTATCTATAAGAAAGAAAGAACCAGGTGAAAAAATCTGGTACGACCATGGGTATAATTTGTTGGTTTTGATGAACCGTGAGCTGTAGCTTCTTGAGTCCGAATAGGGTCGAGCCGAACTATGAACTTCTTACGTGTCGGGTGCCCCCGGCGCTACCCAAGGAATTTGAGTGTATATTTATATACACAGGAAAATATGTACAGTCTTCTTATGGGGCGATCTATGGGGACAGGCCTGCTATGCATGCGCAGGTTTATCTGAGCTTTTACACGTAGGTGTACACCGTCCACGATCTTGAGGACCGATGAGCTGTTTGGTTTAAAAAGGTCGCTTCGAGCTTCGGCTACTAGAGTTGTCGTATATTCTTCTGTACGAAGAGAATGCTTTGTACTTCCGGTCACTGTGATGACGCCATGCGGCCCAGGCATCTTGAGCTTAAGATAAGCGTAGTGCGGGACTGCATTGAAATGGGCGAAGGCTGTTCGTCCGAGTAGTGAGTGATAGCCACTCCGGAACGGAGCAATGTCGAAGACTAGTTCCTCGCTTCGAAAGTTGTCGGGGGAGCCGAAGACGACGTCCAAAGTTAGGGTGCTCATGCATCGGGCCTCTACGCCTGGTATTACTCTTTAAAGGTAGTGCTGCTTTGCTTGATTCTTGACGGGTCTATCCCCATCTTGCGGACAGTGTCCTGATATATTAGATTGAGGCTACTACCGTCGTCCATCAGGACTCGGGTGAGGTGGTATCCATTGATTATTGGGTCGAGCACTAAGGCAGCCGAGCTCCCGTGACGGATACTAGTCGGATGATCCCTGTGATCGAAAGTGATCGGACAGGCCGACCATGGGTTGAATTTGGGGGCGACAGGCTCTATAACATATACGTCCCGGAGTGCGCGTTTGCGCTCCCTCTTTGGGAAATGAGTGACATAAATCATGTTTACTGTTTTAACCTTCGGTGGAAATTTCTTTTGTCCCCCCATATTCGGCTGGCGAGATTCATCCTCGTCTTCGCTTTGCGGTCCCTTCCCCTTGTGTTCGGTCTTGAGCTTGCCGACCTGTTTGAAGACCCAACACTCTCTGTTAGTATGATTGGCTGGTTTGTCACGGGTGCCATGAATCTAGCGGGGCCTGTCGAGAATTTTATCTAGACTAGATGGACCATCTCTACTGCCTTTAATTGACATTTTCCGTTGACCGGGTCTGGAGCCCCTGAATTCGGCGTTTACCGCTATATTGTCTGGGCTTTCTCTGTTGTTCCGATGTTTGTTTTTATTTTGTCGTGGCTTTCCATTGTCGTCCCTGACTTCAGATGTGCCAGGGTCGCTGGTGCTTCTACGGGCCAACCAGCTGTCCTCTCCCACGCAAAAGCGTGTCATGAGTGTAGTTAGGGCTGCCATTGTCCTTGGCTTTTCCTGGCCTAGGTGTCTGGCTAGCCATTCGTCCCGAACACTGTGTTTAAAAACTGCTAAGGCTTCAGCTTCTGGACAATCGATGATTTGGTTCTTTTTAGTGAGAAACCGGTTCCAAAGCTTACGGGCTGACTCTCCGGGTTGTTGGGTTATGTGACTTAGATCATCTGCATCTGGAGGTCGGACATAGGTCCCTTGGAAATTGGCCCTGAAAGCGTCCTCAAGTTCTTCCCAGCTTCCAATGGAATTTTCGGGGAGGCTTTTCAGCCAGTGCCGAATATGGATGGCCTGGAGATCGTCTCCGCGAACCATATGGATGTGAAGAATAAAGTCTTCTATCCAGACCGCAGGGTCTGTCGTTTCGTCGTATGCCTCGATGTTCATGGGTTTAAACCCTTCTGGAAATTCATGATCCAGCACCTCATCGGTGAAGCACAAGGGGTGTGGAGCACCCCTGTATTTGGCTATGTTGCCGCGCGGGCCCGACGGTTGCAGTGTTCGGTGTTGGTTCCGAACTGGTAAGTTACCTGCATATTGGATTTGATGGCCCTGATCCAATGCGGGAACGCGTTCCCTGGATCCATAAATGGACCTGGTTCTGCCAGCTCTTTTGTCCAGGTCCTCACGTAAATCGTGATTCTGGTTCTAGGTTGCGACCTCCTTTCCTTTATGGGTAGGGGGTGCGGTTTTGTGTGCGGCGTTGTTGGCCGCTCTGCCTCGATTACGAGGTGGTCGGCCTGGCTAATCGGCAGTATTGTTATTCGGCGGTATGGGCGTGATAGCATCATCGTCGAATTCGGGCAGCAGTTTGCGTTTGGGGTAGCTATTTGTTTGGCGATTACCGCCGTATTTTTCCTTAGTGTCGAGCACTTCGTTCCATTTATCATTAAGCGTATCCTGTGCGGTTTTAAGCCGTTGCATCTGCTTTTTCAAGCTCCTCGCGGTGGCAATAAGTCTCTGGTGGAGGTGCTCTTGTTCCAATTGTTCTTCCGGGACGATGAATGCATCGTCACCCCGACTGCTCTCCTCTTTGGAGACAGGTTGGTAACTGGAGTCTTCAGCATCACTGTGATCGGACAGGGGCCCCGGACTGTGTTTGCCATCACTTTGCTCGTCTAGCTCCATTGCTGGGTCCGCGGTTTCTTTATTGTCTTCGGCATCGTCCGGGGTGTTATTTGCTCTTGTGCCGGTATCACTATTTTTACCATGGCGTGGTTTCGAGCGGCGCCGCTGACGTCTGCGCTTTGGCTGCTTTCTAGGAGTTTTATCCTCAACTGGGTCCTTTTTGTCATCGTCGTTGTCTTCTTTGGGTGTATCCACCATGGATATGTCGTGTGAGGAGGTGGCTGTCCAGCGCCCTGTGGGCGGTGGTTCATGTTCTTCTCCGGCATTGTTGTCCATACCGTCGATGTCTTCGGAGTAGAAATCAAGCATGTCGGTCAAATCGTCGACAGTGGCTATCAAGTGGGTGGTTGGTTGGTAACGAAGTTCTTCGTCATCCGCTTCCCACTCAAGTCGGACATAGTTCGGCCAAGAATCTCCTGACAAGGAGAGGGACTTTAATGAGTTTAACACATCACCTAAGGGTGAGTGTTGGAAGATGTCCGTAGAGCTCAACTCTAAGATCGGTGCCCGATCGGATTTGATAGGTGCGGATACACGCGGTTCGGAGCCTATGGACGGAGACTAGTCCGAGGTTTCGATGACACATGCCTCGTTGGATGTCAAATCTGTGTTCGGCTCTAGCGCCGCTGAGCCCGTGGATTCTGGGGCAAGGTCGAGCCTCCCGTCCTCGGATGGCGTGCTCTGCTCTGGATCTAAGGCCAGCGCGGTTACAGGCGCAATCTCCCGCACATAGTTTGATGACAGATTTAGGTCATGTTCATTGTGGCGGCGGGGCGCGGCTATTGTAGGCTCGAATCCCTCGAAGATCAAGTCTCCGCGGATGTCGGAGGTGTAGTTCAAGCTTCCAAACCTGGCCTGATGGCCAGGGGCGTAGCTTTCGATCTACTCCAGATGGCCAAGCAAGTTGGCCCGTAGTGCAAAGTCGCCGAATACGAAGATCTGTCTGGGGAGAAAAACTCCACCTTGGACGATGTTGTTGTAGGCGATTGAAGGAGCCATCAAGCCTTATGGTGGCGGCATAGTGGAACTCTCAATGAAAGCACCAATGTCGGTGTCAAAACCGGCAGATCTCGGGTAGGGGGTCCTGAACTATGCGTCTAAGGTTAATGGTAACAAGAGGTGGGGGACACAATGTTTACCCAGTTTCGGGCCCTCTCGATGGAGGTAATACCCTACTTCCTGCTTGATTGATCTTGATGATATGAGTATTACAAGAGTTGATCTACCACGAGATCATAGAGGCTAAACCCTAGGAGCTAGCCTATGATTATGATTGTTTTTGTCCTACGGACTAAACCCTTCGGTTTATATAGACACCGGAGGGGGCTAGGGTTACACAGAGTCGGTTATAGAGAAAGGAATCTTCACATCCGAATCGCCAAGCTTGACTTCCACGCAAAGGAGAGTCCCATCTGGACACGGGACGAAGTCTTCTATCTTGTATCTTCATAGCCCAACAGTCCGACATACGCATATAGTCCGGCTGTCCAAGGACCCCTTAATCCAGGACTCCCTCATCGGGTCCAAACTAATGTTCAAACTTGAGTTTTAAAATGCCTATGGGGCACATTCGAGGCAGCAATGAATAGTATCTGTCTACTATCTGGTTCATCTGGGGTCTTCTATGTGGTTCATGTTGGGTGGGCAACAAACAGTAGATGATCCATCGTCTATCTTTTTAAACTGAAGCTATAATCTACCTGCTATCATTAGTTTTGGATCTATCCACTCGTTTGCTACCATCAGTCTTGATTTCTGCATGCACCCCTTAGGCCTTACATAATCTAAGCATATTTTTCATTATGCATGTCATTTATTGTACACAATCATACTGAACATGTAGAGAAAAAGAGAAGACCGTTGTGTGGGAATATAGTGTCATGCAGACGATGCTCCATGGTGGGCGAAGTGGACCCCCCCCCCCTCCCGCCATTCCAGATTGTATTCTAGAGTAAGATAACTGTTCATATGGGGATTCAGAGGGAGCTGACCACTCCTAGGTGTTTGCTCTAACCTGGCATGCTGATGTTGGTCATATCATGCATATGGTGCCTCACATTGCTTACATTATACATCTTATATGTCATCAGCCTAGTTTAGATTTGCTTTGTGTGAATGCCACCTGTTTGGTTTTATATCATACTCCCACCATTCATAAATAATTGTCTTTTTAGAGATTTCAACAAGTGACTACATATGGAGCAAAATGAGTGAATCTACACTCTAAAAATATGTCTATATACATCCGTATGCGGTAGTCCATTTCAAATCTCTAAAAAGACAAATATTTAGGAATGGAGGGAGCATATGGGAGTTATGCAATGCCATCTTCTTTAGCCAGACATCATATATGTGAATCATGCAATGCCTTCATGTTTAGCCAGTCATCGTATATGTGAGTTGTATCATGCCATATTTTTTCATAATGTATTCCATTTTTGTCAACAATGTTTATACATTCATCTACTCTTCCAGTGCATCAGCCATTTGAGTCAGTCATGGGAAAATCTAGAGTGAAAACAAGGTCTTTTGAGCAGTTAGCGCTACATGTCGATGCAGATTTCTTGCTCGTTACGGATAGCTCCTCAGAGGAGGATTCAGAGACAGATGAACAGTCGTA